>NC_138863.1:98913738-99250746 GCF_965194805.1 Balaenoptera borealis | reverse complement strand
AACAAATGACTCAATTTCGTTCCTTTTTATGGCTGAGTAATATTCCATTGTATATATGTACCACAACTTCTTTATCCATTCGTCTGTTGATGGGCATTTAGGTTGCTTCCATGACCTGGCTATTGTAAATAGTGCTGCAATGAACATTCGGGTGCATGTGTCTTTTTGAATTACAGTTTTCTCTGGGTATATGCCCAGTAGTGGGATTGCTGGGTCATATGGTAATTCTATTTTTAGTTTTTTAAGGAACCTCCATATTGTTCTCCATAGTGGCTGTGTCCATTTACATTCCCACCAACAGTGCAAGAGGTTTCCCTTTTCTCCACACCCTCTCCAGCATTTGTTGTTTGTAGATTTTCTGATGATGCCCATTCTAACAGGAGTGAGGTGATACCTCATTGTAGTTTTGATTTGCATTTCTCTAATAATTAGTGATGTTGAGCATCTTTTCATGTGCTTCGTGGCCGTCTGTATGTCTTCTTTGGAGAAATGTCTATTTAGGTCTTCTGCCCATTTTTGGATTGGGGTGTTTGTTTCTTTAATATTGAGCTGAATGAGCTGTTTATATATTTTGGAGATTAATCCTTTGTCCGTTGGTTCATTTGCAAATATTTTCGCCCATTCTGAGGGTTGTCTTTTCGTCTTGTTTATGGTTTCCTTTGCTGTGCAAAAGCTTTGAAGTTTCATTAGGTCCCACTTGTTTATTTTTGTTTTTTATTTCCATTACTCTAGGAGGTGGATCAAAAAAGATCTTGCTGTGATTTATGTCAAAGAGTGTTCTTCCTATGTTTTCCTCTAAGAGTTTTATAGTGTCCAGTCTTATATTTAGGTCTCTAATCCATTTTGAGTTTATTTTTGTGTATGGTGTTAGGGAGTATTCTAATTTCATTCTTTTACATGTAGCTGTCCAGTTTTCCCAACACCACTTATTGAAGAGGCTGTGATTTCTCCATTGTATATTCTTGCCTCCTTTATCAAAAATAAGGTGACCATATGTGTATGGGTTTATGTCTGGGCTTTCTCTCCTGTTCCATTGCTCTATATTTCTGTTTTTGTGCCAGTACCATACTGTCTTGACTACTGTAGCTTTGTAGTATTGTCTGAAGTCAGGGAGCCTGATTCCTCCAGCTCTGTTTTTCTTCTCAAGATTGCTTTGGCTGTTCGGGGTCTTTTGTGTTTCCATACAAATTGTGAAATTTTTTTGTTCTAGTTCTCTGAAAAATTCCATTGGTGGTTTCATAGGGATTGCATTGAATCTGTAGATTGCGTTGGGTAGTAGAGTCATTTTCACAATGTTGATTCTTCCAATCCAAGAACATGGTATATCTCTGTATCTGTTTGTGTCATCTTTGATTTCTTTCATCAGTGTCTTATAGTTTGTTGAGTAAACGTCTTTTGTCTCCTTAGGTAGGTTTATTCCTAGGTATTTTATTCTTTGTGTTGCAGTGGTAAATGGGAGTGTTTCCCTAATTTCTCTTTCAGAATTTTCATCTTTAGTGTATAGGAATGAAAGAGATATCTGTACATTAATTTTGTATCCTGCAACCTTACCAGTTCATTGATTAGCTCTAGTAGGTTTCTGGTAGCATCTTTAGGATTCTCTATGTATAGTATCATGTCATCTGCAAACAGTGAGAGCTTAACTTCTTCTTTTCCGATTTGGATTCCTTTTATTTCTTTTTCTTCTCTGATTGCTGTAGCTAAAAATTCCAAAAGTGTGTGGAATAATAGTGGTGAGAGTGGGCAACCTTGTCTTGTTCCTGATCTTGGTGGAAATGGTTTCACTTTTTCACCATTGAGAACGATGCTGGCTGTGGGTTTGTCATATATGGCCTTTATTATGTTGAGGAAAGTTCCCTCTATGCCTACTTTCTGGAGGGTTTTTATGATAAATGGGTGTTTAATATTGTCGAAAGCATTTTCTGCATCTATTGAGATGACCATATGGTTTTTATCCTTCAGTTTTTTAATATGGTGTATCTCATTGATTTGCATGTATTAAAGAATCCTTGCATCCCTGGGATAAACCCCACTTGATCATGGTGTATGATCCTTTTAAGGCGCTGTTGGATTCTGTTTGCTAGTATTGTGCAGTGGATTTTTGCAGCTATGTTCATCAGTGATATTGACCTGTAGTTTTCTTTCTTTGTGACATCTTTGTCTGGTTTTGGTGTCAGGGAGATGGTGGTCTCATAGAATAAGTTTGGGAGAGTTCCTCCCTCTGCTATATTTTGGAAGAGTTTGAGAAGGATAGGTGTTAACTCTTCTCTAAATGTTTGATAGAATTTGCCTGTGAAGCCATCTGGTCCTGGGCTTTTGTTTGTTGGAAGATTTTTAATCACAGTCTCAAGTTCAGTGCTTGGGATTGGTTTGTTTGTAGTTTCTATTTCTTCCTGGTTCAGTCTTGGAAGGTTGTGCTTTTCTAAGCATTTGTCCATTTCTTCCAGGTTGTCCATTTTATTGGCATATAGTTGCTTGCAGTAATCTCTCATGATCCTTTGTATGTCTGCAGTGTCAGTTGTCACTTCTCCTTTTTCATTTGTAATTCTATTGATTTGAGTCGTCTCCCTTTTTTTCTTGATGAGTCTGGCTAATGCTTTATCAATTTTGTTTATCTTCTCAAAGAACCAGCTTTTAGTTTTTTTTGATCTTTGCTGTTGTTTCCTTCATTTCTTTTTCATTTATTTCTGGTCTGATCTTTATGATGTCTTTCCTCTGCTGACTTTGTTTTTTTTTTTTTTTTTTTTTTTTCTTTCTTTCTCTAATTGCTTTAGGTGTAAGGTTAACTTGTTTATTTGAGATATTTCTTGTTTCTTGAGGTAGGATTGTATTGCTATAAACTTCTCTCTTAGAACTGCTCTTGCTGCATCCCATAGGTTTTGGGTCTTCATGTTTTCATTGTCATTTGTTTCTAGGTATTTTTTTATTTCCTCTTTGATTTCTTCAGTGATGTCTTGGTTATTAAGTAGTGTATTGTTGAGCGCCCATGTGTTTCTATTTTTTACAGATTTTTTTCCTGTAATTGATATCTAGTCTGATAGCATTGTGGTCGGAAAAGATACTTGATACGATTTCAATTTTCTTATATTTACCAAGGTTTGATTTGTGACCCAAGATATGATCTATCCTGGAGAATGTTCCAGGAGCACTTGAGAAAAAGTGTATTCTGTTGTTTCTGGATGGAATGTCCTATAAATATCAATTAAGTCCATCTTGTTTAATGTATCATTTAAAGCTTGTGTTTCCTTATTTATTTTCATTGTGGATGATCTGTTCGTTGGTGAAAGAGGGGTGCTAAAGTCCCCTACTATGATTGTGTTACTGTCGATTTCCCCTTTTATGGCTGTTAGCATTTGCCTTATGTATTGAGGTGCTCCTATGTTGGGTGCCTAAATATATACAATTGTTATATCTTCTTCTTGGATCGATCCCTTGATCATTATGTAGTGTCCATCTTTGTCCCCTGTAATAGTCTTTATTTTAAAATCTTTTTTGTCTGATATGAGAATTGCTACTCTAGCTTTCTTTTGATTTCCATTGGCATGGAATATCTTATTCCATCCCCTCACTTTCCATCTGTATGTGTCCCTATGTCTGAAGTGGGTCTCTTGTAGACCACATACATACCGGTCGTGTTTTCGGATCCATTCAGCCAGTCTATGTCTTTTGGTTGGAGCATTTAATCCATTTACATTTAAGGTAATTATTGATATGTATGTTCTTATTACCATTTTCTTAATTGTTTTGGGTTTCTTATTGTAGGTCTTTTCCTTCTCTTGTGTTTCCTGCCTAGAGAAGTTCCTTTAGCATTTGTTGTAAAGCGGGTTTGGTGGTCCTGAATTCTCTTAGCTTTTGCTTCTCTGTAAAGGTTTTAATTTCTCTGTCGAATCTGAACGAGATCCTTGGTGGGTCGAGTAATCTTGGTTGTAGCTTTTCCCCTTTCATTACTTTAAATATGTCCTGCCAGTCCCTTCTGGCCTGCAGAGTTTCTGCTGAAAGTTCAGCTGTTAACCTTATGGGGATTCCCTTGTATGTTATTTGTTGTTTTTCCCTTGCTGCTTTTAATATTTTTTCTTTGTATTTAATTTTTGATAGTTTGATTAATATATGTTTTGGCATGTTTCTCCTTGGGTTTATCTTGTATGGGACTCCCTGCGCTTCCTGGACTTGATTAACGATTTCCTTTCCCATATTAGGGAAGTTTTCAACTATAATCTCTTCAAATATTTTCTCAGTGTCTTTCTTTTTCTCTTCTACTTCTGGGACCCCTATATTCGAATGTTGGTGCGTTTAATGTTTTCCCAGAGATGTCTCAGATTGTCCTCAATTCTTTTCATTCTTTTTTCTTTATTTTGCTTTGCAGTAGTTATTTCCACTATTTTATCTTCCAGGTCATTTATCCATTCTTCTGCCTCAGTTATTCTGCTATTGTTTCCTTCTAGAGAATTTTTAATTCCATTTATTGTGTTGTTCATCATTGTTTGTTTGCTCTTTAGTTCTTCTAGGTCCTTGTTAAACGTTTCTTGTCTATTCTCCATTCCAGTTCCAAGATTTGGGATCATCTTTACTATCATTACTCTGAATTCTTTTTCAGGTAGACTGCCTATTTCCTCCACATTTGTTTGGTCTGGTGGGTTTTAACCTTGCTCCTTCATCTGCTGTGTGTTTCTGTGTCTTCTCATTTGGCTTTGGGGACTGTGTTTGGGCTCTCCTTTTCAGAGGCTGCAGATTCGTAGTTCCCGTTGTATTTGGTGTCTGCCCCCAGTGGCTAAGGTTGGTTCAGTGGGCTGTGTAGGCTTTCTGATGGAGGGGACTGGTGCCTGTGTTCTGGTGGGTGTGTCTGGATCTTGTCTTTCTGGTGGACAGATCCGCATCTGGTGGTGTGTTTTGGGGTGTCTGTGACCTTATTGTGATTTTCGGCAGCCTCTCTGCTAATGGGTGGGCCTGCATTCCTGTCTTGCTAGTTGTTTGGCATGGGATGTCCAGCACTGGATCTTGCTGGTCTCTGAGTGGAGCTGGGTCTTAGCGTTGAGACGGGTATCTCTGGGAGAGCTTTCGCCATTTGATATTACAAGGTGCCAGAGGTCTCTGGTAGACCAATGTCCTGAACTCGGCTCTCCCACCTCAGAGGCACAGGCTTGACACCCGGCTGGAGCACCAAGACCCTGTCAGCCACACAGCTGGGGGTGAGAGCAAGAGGTAGCTTTGGTACATCTCAAAGACCACCAATGAGGTTCACTGACCATTTTCTCTCCAGAAGTGAAGGAAACAAAATTCAGACTTTGGCTAGTCAGCCACTTTGGTAGCCAGCCTCCAAGATGGACCTAATTATCCCCTAATTATCTCCCAGTCTCCATGTACCAGTGTGGCTCCTCGCACTTGAAAAGGGTTGACTGTTTAACTAATAAGAAATTGCAGAAGTGACAAAGTGCAGCTTCCAAAGTTATAAAAGACATTGCAGCTTCTGCTTTGGTTTCTGCTAGATCACTCATCCTGGGGTAAGCCAGCTGCCATGTCATGAGGACACTCAAGCAGCCCTAAGGAGAGATCCATGTGGCAAGGAACTGAGGCCTCTTACCTACAGCCACGTGAGTGAGTCATCTCAGAAGTCAAAAGATTTATTTTTTTAAATTTTTGGTTGTGTTGGGTCTTCGTTGCTGCACAGGGTTTCTCCAGTTGTTACTAGAGAAGCAGGGGTTACTCATCGTTGTGGTGCACGGGCTTCTCCTTGCGGTGGTTTCTCTTGTTGTGGAGTATGGGCTCTAGGTGCATGGGCTTCAGTAGTTGTGTCATGCAGGCTCAATAGTTGTCGCTTGCAGGCTCTAGAGCACAGGCTCAGTACTTGTGGCACACGGGCTTAGTTGCTCTGTGGCATGTGGGATCTTCCCAGACCAGGGATGGAACCCCTGTTCCCTGCATTGGCAGGCAAATTCTTACCCACTGTGCCACCAGGGAAGTCCAGTGTGCTCTTTTTTAAACCTAGTCTGTTTTCATTATTTTCTATCTTAACGATTCTGTATTAAAGAAAAAAAATAATACTCCTTTCTACCCCTCCTCTTTGAGGATTATATATGAAGAAGTGTGTCTTATTTATTAACCTCAAATTTTCACCTTAGTTTTAAGAAGTAATCACAATGTCAAGTATTTCATACTTTTCACTTCCACCTTGAAAAGCATGGATATTAAAGTGCTAATACAATTACCTTCCCTGGTCTATCTTTTTTAGTTTTTGTTATGTATAAAAAACAACGAAAAACATGCATGGTTTGTAAGGAAATGACAAATTTCAGAAAATTCAGCATCTGAATACACTCTAAACATAGCTTCTAGATAAAGACACAGAAAATTGCCAGATACTCAGAGGCCCCCTGGTCCCATTCTAGTGACTCCCCTTAAGGTTTAATATTGTTCTGGTATCTAACAAAAAGATAACTTTACCTGTATTTTGTATTTTATATAAATGCTATGGCACAGTAAAATCACTTTTGGATTGGGCTTTTTTTATTTTATGTTGTTTGTGAATATGCCTATATGGTTGCCTGTTGTTGTGATCATGCATTGCCACTGTTGCATAGGATTCCATAATGTAAATATTTAACTATTAATTAATTTATTCCAATGTGTATTACAATATGAGTGATTTTCAGTTTGTGTCTATTGAGAACAGCACTGGTATATAAATTCTAGAACTTGAGCTTTGGTGGTGTGTGTATAAATTATTGTTCAGTATACATGTAGTAGTAACATTTTCGAGTCATAGCTTTCTTGTGTTTATCTTTTTAGATATTTCTAAATATTTTCAAAACATTTGTATGATTTTTCATCTTCAGCAGCAGTGAATGAGATTCAAGGATTATACACATTCTTGTCAAACTTGATAATACCTGTCATTTTCATTTGAACTTTCTGGTTGGTGAGTGATAATTCCAGGTATCACGCTTTTGCGTTTAATTGACTACTAAGAAGCCAAGCATCTTTTGATATGTTTACTTAACATTCTGTACTCTCTTTTTTGAAATATCTTTTGGTATATTTCCCCCATTTTGCTATTCTATTATCTTCTTATTGAAGACTTCCTTTTTTTAACATCTGAAGACTTCTTATTTAGGAGTTTTTAATACATGCTTGAGATGAGTTCTTCTCTCTTTCTGTCTCTCCTTCTCTTTCTTTAGATGAGTGCCAGTTTTTAATGTTAATAACATCTAATTTGTTATTTTCCTCTTTATTTATTTAGTCTTATTTCTATTTATTTATGTAGTCTTCTTACCTGTAGCAGAACACATTATTTATTCTAAACCACAAATATGTTTTCATTTCTTCAATAAATGTAATTATTAAGCTTTAAATTTAAGTTAACTTTCTAAACTAAATATGTTGTATCATAGTGAGTATTAATTTTTCTATGACAGCTGAAAGGTTACATTTATTCAGAAAATGTTGTATCAGCTTTCTTTTCATTTGCTCCTACTTCTCATTGATTCACAGTGGTAAACATCACTTCATCCATGGATCTGACTTTTCTCTGATTTCTCATGGTCATTCTCACTAATTCGTCTTGCCTCCTGAAATCTTTAGCAATCCCATTATTCCACAGAAGCAAAAACCTTCCTTGGGCCTTTTTCCTCAGAAGATTGATTATTCCCACATTTTAAATGGGAGATTGCAATAAGTTAGGAGAAAATGCCACAAGGGTCTCTCTCTTTTTTTTTTTTTCACATCCTGTATCAGCCTCTGCTTGCACTCTCTGTTCAAAGATATTTGTGCAACACATTGATGGAAGATGCCACTTGTTTCTCTCCTTGGGGAAAAGACAGATTAATTACCTAACAAATAAAATAAAGAGAGTGTCTTGCTCTTTTCAAATGTTGGACAGGATTGTTTGCATCCTAATTTAAATGTTTCAGGTGACTGAAGCTTAAGATTCCTAAGCTTTAATCCATACTTGCACCATGCACAGCACCCAACAGGAGAGCTTTACATAACCCCATGAGACACTTGTGTGCAAGTGGAACAGATAAAAATATAAAACTATTGCTGTCTTTTTGTGTCATAAAAATGATTTTTTGTCTCATTTAAAATATTTTTTTCTAAAATCCAAAAACGTGTCAGGCTAAAATATTGTTATTTCAAATATGGTAAAATCGAAGACCCTTCAAATTTCTTTCCAGTTTTGTTGATGATGGGATGCCGTCAGAGATATGACTTCATTAAACACAATAGGTAAGATTCCTTCGTAGGCCTGATTGGGGAATATGAAAATAAACCCCCCAAAATCTGGACATTTTCTAGTTCTCAAATATTGGTTAAGATGGTAGAAAGGGCCCTTCATTGTCCTATATGTTAATGCAGATCAATTGTGAGAGGTGGGGATAAAACAAGCAGCCTAAATATCCTCTATGTTTGTTGTACTACTAGTAGAAAGAGGAAGGGTCGACATGACACCATGGTTGATATAGCAAATAAGCTGCTTGAAACTACACAGAAATGTACCTGCTTGTATTTTCTGTGCAGTTACCCTCTCTTTTGGTGTGCCCTGATACCTCCCTCAACTTATGTACCAACTCCAGCAGCATTAAGCAGAAATCCAAAGAAAACTATTCTTTGGAATTATGAGGAAGGGAAGAGTCAAACATTTTATAACATGCTCTATACAAGGATACACGTCACCATCCTTATCTATGTCATGCCATGCATGGAGGGTCAGTAGGTTCAGGGGATTCTGGAAGCACCAAGTTCTGTGGGGTTAATCACAGTTGCATTCATGGGCAGTAAAAGAGAAGGGCCTTATCTTGGTCACTTTCTCAATGCTAGTAGCTACAAAAAGAAGAGGATAGCAGACATCTTAGGGAGAAGAACCAACATTAAATGAAATGTCCTAATTACTCTAGGCAACCTCTCATGGTGGCCTCCCATAGCTCCTCAAATCCCTACATACTTGCACAAGGGATAGTGTAATATTACTGGAGTATCTGACTGCAGATTAACATTATTTTGGTTGAAAAAAATAAAAATAGGTTCAAGTGATAGGGTTTGAAAAGGGTTCACAGTGTGAGGGAAACTATTGTAACAATGTGGACAGAACCCTTTGGATGGATTCATCATGGTTTTTTTGTTTGTTTGTTTGTTTTTGCTGCTTCAGAATCTGTAGTAGCGATTGGTGTGTTCCATGATACATCCCCGCTTCTTATAAGTTTTAGATGGAATACCCCATTAGGAAGAAGTGCACGTAAGGAAGATTAGTGAGTCAAACTCCTCTGCCCTCTGTCAGCAGTGGGTGCAAAGGGATTTAGACCAAGTGCTTTCATCCTTTGATTTGCAAAGTTTTCACTATATGAATGATGTTTTGTTTGTTTGCAGGTCAGGAGCCTTGGTCTCAATATCCCTGTTTAAAAAGTGTTATCACGTGTCTGCCAGAAAGAATTGCTGATGATACTGGGAAAAATTGAGAGTTATCCTTAACAATTAAGGGTTTTGTAGCAACATGGATGGACCTAGAGATTGTTATACTGAGTGAAGCAAGTCAGACACAGAAAGACAGATATCATATGATACTGCTTATATGAGGAATCTAAAAAAGAAAAAAAAAGGTACAAATGAACTTACTTACACAACAGAAATAGAATCATGGATATAGAAAACAAACTTATGGTTACCAAGGGATAAGTGGGGAAGGGATAAATTGGGAGATTGGGACTGACTTATACACACTACTATATATAAAATAGATAAGTATTGATAAAGACCTGCTTTATAGCACAGGGAACTCTACTCAGTGGTCTGTACTGGCGTATACGGAAAAAGAATCTTATAAAAAAAAAACAAGGGTTTTGGGATTATATAATAAATATAAATGTGCAAACCTTTAACATGAAAGGAAAAATCAGTTAACTCTGTGGTCCCTGTTATGGTGTAAATATTTTGTACCTCTAATTTTAAAATTTTGAAACCCAGCTCCCATGTTGATGGTATTAGGAGGTGGGGGTTTTGGGAGGTGATTAGGTTATGAGGCCAGAGACCTCAAACATGGGATTAGTGACCTAATAAATGTAGCACACAGAAGACCTTATGCCCATTCTATGATTTCATTGCCGAGCGAGAAGACCCACATTATGAACCAGAAATTGGTCCCTCGCCAGACACTAAGTCAGCTGGCAACTTGTTCTTTTTTTAAAAAATAATTAATTAGATAATTAATTAATTAATTTTTTGGCTGTGTTGGGTCTTTGGTGCGGTGCGCGGGCTTCTGATTGAGTGGCTTCTCTTGTTGCGGAGCACGGGCTCTAGGAGTGTGGGTTTCAGTAGTTGTGGCTCACGGGCTCAGTAGTTGTGGCCTGTGGACTCTAGAGCACAGGCTCAGTATTTGTGGTGCACGGGCTTAGTTGTTCCATGGCATGTGGGATCTCCCTGGACCAGGGCTCGAACCCTTGTCCCCTTTATTGGTAGGCAGATTCTTAACCACTGCACCTCCAGGGAAGCCCCTGGTTACTTGTTCTTGAACTTTTCAGCCTCAGCAATTATGAGAAAACAAAAATATTCTGTTGTTTGTAAAATACCAAGTCTCTCGTATTTTGTTTTAGCAGTCAAAGAGCTGGCTGAGGAGAAATGTCTGTGAGCTTGAAGACATATCAGGAGAAACCTTTAAATCTCAAAAGAAAAGAGAAAATGGGCAGGAAAGAAATCAACAGAACAGAGTAATCAATAATTGTGGAACAATGAAAAATGCTGTGACCTATACATAATGGGTATAGCAGGAGGAGAATAAAGATAATAAAGAACAGAAAATATTTTTTAAAAATGACTGGGAATCTCCCCAAATGAATGTCTGACACTAAATCCACAACATCCAAACTTAGAAGAACATATGAATAGTAAAGAAAACTGACCAATATCTCTCAGGAACATCAATGCAAAAATCCTCAACAAAATATTACCAAATCGAATCCAACAATATTTTGAGAGAATTTTATATCATGAATGAGAGGAAATAATCCCAGGTATGAAAGGCTGGTTCAACATTCTAGAATCAAATAATTATATCCATCATATCAACACCTTAAAGACAATCATTAGCATATCAATAGATTCAGAAGACCTTTGAAAAAATCTAACACCCATTCTTCATAAAAACTCTCAGTTAAAGAAATAGACTGGAGCTTTCTCAAGTTGATAACAAAGATTTACAGGAAACTTTTATCTTACGTCATGATCAATGGTCAAAACCATGAAGCTTTTCCACTAAGTTTAGGTAAAAGCAAGGATGTCCCCTTTCATGACTCCTTTTCCATATTTTACTCCAAGTCTTTGCTAATGCAATAAGGCACGAAAATAAATAAAACAAATACAGATTGGGTAGAAAAAAAAGAAAGCAACCTAAATAAAATGTGGACCAATATACTTTATGGACACCTCACCAAAGAAAATAGACACTATGCATATAAGTATACAGAAGAATAATCCAGATTACATGCTGCCATGAAAAAGCAAATTAAAAATACAATTACATACCACTATGTAACACTTAGAATGGCTAAAATGTGAACAATGACAAGAACAAATTCTGTAGGAGATGTGGAAAAATAGGAAATGTCATTTGTCATTGGTGGAAATGAAAAATAATACAGCTACTTTGGTAGTCTGATTGACCCTTGCTAGAATATTGAGCATTCCATTACTGTACAATCCGTCAAGTGTTCTCATGGATATTTAATGAAAGTAGTTTAAAACATACTTCCAGAGGAAAACCTGCATATGGATATTTATAGCACCTAATTCAATATTGCCAAAATGTGAATGAAACTAAGGTGTCCTCCAATAGGTGAATGAAATGATATAGTATTAATATATTCTGGGAATGGGATAATATTGAGCACTAAAAAAGTAAGCTATCAAGCCATATAAAGAGATGGGAATTCTTTTTTTTTTTTTTTTTCTTTTGAAATATAGGTGATTTTCTTTATTTTGAAATTTAAATTTTATTGGAGTATAGTTGATTTTCAATGTTGTGTTCATTTCAGCTGCACAGCAAGTGATTCAGTTACACATATGCATATATTCATTCTTTTTCAGATTCTTTTCTGTTAACGGTATTCCCAGAATACTGAGTAGAGCTCCCTGTGCTATACAGTAGGTCCTTGTTGCTTATCTGTTATATATAATAGTATTCGTATGTTTACCCCAAGCTCCTGATTTATCCCTACCCCCCACCTCTCCCCTTTGGTAACCATAAGTTTGTTTTCCAAGTCTGTGAGTCTGCCTCTGTTTTGTAAGTTAGTTCATTTGTATCAATTTTTAGCTTCCACCTAGAAGTGATATCATCCAATATTTGTCTTACTCTGTCTGACTTACTTCACTTAGTACAATCATCTCTAGGTCCATCCATGTTACTGCAACTGGCATTATTTTCTTCTATTTTATGGCTGAGTCATATTCCATTATATATATGTATCACATATTCTTTACCTATATTCATATGTTGATGGACATTTTGGTTGCTTCCATGTCTTCGCTATTGTAAAGAGTGTTGCAGTGAACATTGGGGAAGATGTGTCTTTTCGATTTATGCTTTCCTCCAGATATGCACACAGGAGTGAACTTGCTGGATCATCTGGTAGCTGTATTTTATTTTATTTTACTTCATTTCATTTCAATTTCAATTTTTTTGGAATAGAGTTGATTTACAATGTTGTGTTACTTTCTGCTGCACAGCACAGTGAAGCAGTTATACATATATCCAATCCTTTTTGGATTCCTTTCCCATACAGGTCATTACAGAGTATTGAGTAGAGTTCCCTGTGCTATACAGTAAGCCCTTATTTGTTATCTCTTTTATATATAGTGGTGTGTATATGTCAATCCCAATTTCCAATTTATCCCTCCCACCTCCCCTTACTCTGGTAACCTCCATTCTGTGCTCCCTAGTGGCTGTTACCAATTGGCATTGCCACCGATAGCATAGAATTGGTGGCGCAGTGGTTAAGAATCTGCCTGCCAGTTCAGGGGACACAGGTTCGAGCCCTGGCCCGGGAAGATCTCACATGCCACAGAACAAGTAAGCCCGTGCACCACAACTACTCAGTCTGCGCTCTAGAGCCCACGAGCCACAACTACTGAAGCCTGTGTGCCTACAGCTTGTGCTCCACAACAAGAGAAGCCACCACAAAGAGAAGGCTTAGTACCACAACGATGAGTAGCCCCCGCTTGCTGCAACTATAGAAAAGCCGCGCGCAGCAACGAAGACCCAACGCAGATTAAAAAAAAAAAATAAGTAGTAGGTTTCTCTTTTTTCCACACCCTCTGAAGCATTTCTTGTTTGTAGACATTGTGACGATGGCTATTCTGAGTGGTTCCAGGTGATACTTCTTTGTACATCTGATTTGCATTTGTCTAACATAAAGCAATGGTGAGTATCTTCATATGTGCTTTTTTTTGAACAGTGTCAGTAAGATTTATCCCTTGAAAAAGGGTTATTGAAAGGTTGCCTTGTTTTGAAGTCTACTTCGATTACCTACCCCAAGACATTTTTTGAGGGCTGTTGTCATTTACAGCTCCCCAGGCATTGTGAATATGAAGTGCATATAAGGTCCAGTTTTAGAATTGTTGTTATGGGAAACAGAAGGCGGCAGGATTTCTACTGTCCCTCTCTGGTTACTGACACAACCTTAGATGTAGGGCAAGTCCTGTTCTTGGGTATTAAATTAGAGTGGAATGTGCCTGACCAAACATGTAAGGGCTTCTGTCCCATTCCTTCTTCCCCCTTACCCTTCATCCCCCGAACAAGTATAAACCCCTGCAAAATCACCTGTTGAGGGTGCTGTCTTGTAGAGTGGGATGACCCTTACGAAGGAGTCGGGAGGTCGGAACCCAAACACCAGGATATGTTGAGAGCAGGTGATTTTCCAAGTGTCATCCAGCCCAGAGAGTCCACCATCCTTTGGGTGTCAGAGGGTTGGTTTAGTAGTATGAGGGCACACTTAGATCTGGAGATAGTGATCCCATGCAGAGGGGACCAGGTACTACATGTTCAAGGGGGGCGAATTAGCTGGCATATCCTCCCGAGGTCCTCAGGCCCACAACAGTCCAGCCTTGGGACCAAATTGTGTCTGTGTCCAGGGATGTGACACTAGTACGTTCACTGTGACTAAACAAATTTAGTGATCATTTTTCTTTAATTTAATTTTAATTTTATAATGGAGTATATAGTTGATTTATCATGTTGTGTTCATTTTTGACATACACCAACATGATTCATTTATACAGAGATAACTATATATTCTTTTTAGAATTATTTTCCCATTGAGGTTACTAAAGGGTGTTGAGAAGAGTTCCAAGTGCTCTACAGCAGGTCCATGTTGATTACAAGTTTTCTCTCTGTAAATATGTATATACTAACTCCAACCTCATGATTTATGCCTCCAACACACCTTTCCAGTTTGGTAACCATAAGTTTGTGTTCTAAGTCTGGGACTCTGTTTCTGTGTTGTAAGATAGTACCTTTCTATCAATTTTTAGATTCCACCGATAAGTAATATCATATGATATTTTTCATTGCCTGATTTATGACACTTAGTATGAATGTATGTAGGTCCTTCTGAGTGGCCCTAAATGGCCTTATTTCATTCACTTCATGGCTGAGTAATATTCCATTGTACATATCTACCATAATTTCTTTATCCGTTCTTCCTTCCAAGGACTTTTAGGTAGCTTCCGAGTAGAGGCTCTTGTAAACAGGGCTGGATAAATTTTAGAGTGCCTGGGTCCTGTCAATTTACGTTTTTTCCAAGATACAGGCCCAGGAGTGGAAGCGCCATATGCTCTGAAGCTCTGGTTTTTAGATTTTTAAGGAATCACCACCCACTTCTCCAGAGTGGCTGTTAGCAATTTACATTCCCACCATCAGCTTGTCAGGGTTCCCTTTTCTCCACGCCCTGTCCTGCATTTCAGGTTTTACAGTTTGTGAGGTTGGCCATTCTGACTGGTGCGAAGTGATATCTCTTTGTAGTATTAATTTACATTGCCCGCCTGTTTTGTTGGCCAAAAATGGAGTAAGGGTTTTTCCTGAATAGATTAAGGAATAACGCATACGGCCTTTTTGGCAAACTGCATCATTGGCGATGTTCAGCAGCTTTGCATGTGCTTTAATGACGAGTGCAAACTACCCCTTGAAATCCCTTTCTTGCAATTCTGCCTTGCTTACAAGGCCTTTACGAATACTTGGCTCAAGAAATGACTCCATTAGAGGTGTCAATTACAACCCTGCATGTTTGTGAATTGCAGTGCCCCTGAGCACCGGTTTTCAACTTGTTTAGGGAAGCAGACACAAAGGGGCAGGATTTCTACAGACCCATTCCAGTTACTGGGGCACCTGAAGGATAGGGAAATTCTTCTTCCAGGTAGGAAACTAGAGTGGCATATGCCTGTCCAAACATCTAAGGCTTGTGTCTCATTCCATCCCGCCATTCCCCTTCTTCACCGGAAAATTCCAAGCCGTGCAAAACCGGCTGTTGAGTGTGCTGCCTTCCCAAAGTGGGGAGACTCTAAGGAAAGGAGCTGGGGAACCCGAATACCAGGAGACGTGGAGATGAGGTGACTTTTCCAAACTCTTCCCGATCAGACGGTGTACCATCCTCTGGATGTGCCATGCATGTTTTAGCTGTAGGAAGGGTCCCCTGCACCTGGAGATATGGGACCCATGGAATGGGGGCCAGGCAGTATTACTCTAAAAGTGCTGCATTTGCTGTCCCATCCTCACGAAGCCTCTCAGACCAACGAGTGTAGAGCCTTAGGTCCCATCCAGCTCTGTGTCTAGATATGGTCAGTCCAGGTTGCATCACAGCCCTTGAACAAATTTTGTAAGAATTTCTCTCTCTCTCACTGTCTTTATTTTGTTCTTGTTATTTAATTTTATAATGGGGTATAGCTGATTTTCAATACTGTGTTTCTTCCTGCTCTACATCTATCCACTTGATTCACTTAAAGAGAGACATCAGTAAATTCTTTTGCAGAGTCTTACCAGTCTTATATATCCTTTTCTGGTGACAACAGTGTGCTGAGTCCAGCTCTTTGAGCTATAGAGTAGGTCCTGTCGAATACCTATTTTCTTTATGGAACCATATCTGTGCTAATTTCAACCTCCTGGTTTATGCATCACCCCGCCCCACCTTTCTCCTTTAGCAGCCATAAGTGTGTTTTCTAAATGTGTGACTCCGTTTCTGTTTTGTAATTGCGTTCATGTGAAGGCATTTTTAGATACTATCTATAAGTGATACCTTATGATAAGTCTCTTTTTATGTCTGACTTATGTCACTTAGAATGATCGTACCTCAGTCTCCACGAGTTGATGCCACTGGCCTTATTTCATTGATTTAATTGCTGAGTAATATTCCATCGTACATAAGTACCACATCTTCTTTATCCATTTTTTCCTTCCAAGGACATGTAAGTTGTACCCAAATCGAGGCATTTCTAAACAGAGCAGCCCTAAACTTTGGGGTGCCTGTGTCTTGTCGATTTTTTGGTTTTCCCAAGATATACGCCCATGAGGGGAAGTGCTGTATGCTCTGTAGCTCTGTTTTTTAGAAGTTTTAAGATACAGCATACACTTCTCAAGAGTGGCTGGTGTCAATTTACATCCCGCCGATCAGCAAAACAAGGCTGCCTTTTCTCCATGGCCTGTCCTGCATTTCTGGGTTTTACACTTTTTCAGCATGGGCCTTTTGACCAATGCCAAGTGAGACATTTTTGTAATGCTGATTTGCATTGCCCGCTTGTTTAGGTGGCCAAAAAGAGCATCTGCGTTTTTTCCAAAATTTATTCAGGAAAGAACGCAGACGCCCTTTTTGGCCAACTGCATCATTGTCGAAGTTCTGCGGAATTTCAATGTGCTTTAAAGGCGAGTCCAATCTATCTGTGAAAAACTGTTTCCTTCAATTCTGTCTTGCTTTGAGATCCTCTTCGTTGCCTTACCTCAATACAATTTTAGACGAGAGTGATCATTTATAACTCTGCAGAATTGTGAATTGCCGTGCTCCTGAGCTCCATTCTCCAAATCGCTTATTTGGGAGCTGGCCGCAAACCGGCAGGATGGCTTCAGGCACTATTCTGGTTCCGTGGGGCAGGCTGAGCCTGTGGTTAATTCTTCTTCCTGATGGGAAAATAGAGTGACCTGTGCCTGTCCCAACACCTAGAGCTAGTCTCTCATTGGTTCCCCCTCTTCCCGTTCATCCTCAGGACAAATTGCAACGTGTACGACACAGGAGGTTAAAGGTGCTGATTCTCCAAGGAGGGAGATTGCTAGTAACGCGGCTGGAATGGCGAACCTGAGCACCAGGAGATGAGGAATGAGGTGCGTTTCAGAAACCTTTCCCGATCACACTGTATACCATCCACTGGGTTTCCCATGCATTTTTTCGCTGTAAGAAGATTCCCTTGAACCTGGAGATTTGGGACCCATAGAATGGGTACCACGCACTGTTACTTTAAAGGGTAGGCGTTTGCTCACCCAACCTCACCAATCCTCTCAGCCCCAAGAGTGTCCAGCCTTATGTCTAATCCAGCTGTGGGTCTAGATATGGTCGATCCAGGATGCTTCACTGCCCCTGAACGAACTTTGTACGAATTTCTCTCTCTTTCACTGTCTTTGTTGGGGGTTTTTTTGTAATCTATTTTTATAATGGGGTTTAGCTGATTTTCACTGCTGTGTTTATGCCGCTTTACACCCACTTGACTCACTTACAGAGAGATATCAATACATAGGTTTGAAGATTCTTACTAGTCCGATATACTCTTGTGTGGTGAATAGGGGGCGTTGAGTCCAGTTCACTGAGCAAGGGGTAGGTGTTGTCTGTTACATATTTGGTTTATGGAACGGTATGTGTGCTAATTTCAAACCCTTGTTTTATGCCTCACCCCAACTCACCTTTCCAGTTAAGCAGCCATCCAGTGTTTTCTAAATGTGTGACTCTGTTCTGTTTTGTAATCAGGTCATGTGTAGCGATTTTTACTTTCCCTCTATAAGTGATATCTTATGATAAGTGTCTTTTTCTGTGTGACTTATTTCACTTAGAATTGTCGTACCTAAATCCACTCATCATGCTGCTGGTAGCCATATGACATTGATTTCATGGGTGAGTGATATTCCATTGTACCTAAGTACCACACTTCTTTATCCATTTTTCTCTATCCTGGCATATTTAAGGTGTACTGAACTGGAGGTTCTTGTAAACAGAGTAGGCCTAAAGTTTGGGGTGCCTGTGTCTTGTTGATTTTTAGTTTTCCCATTTTATACGCCCACGAGTGGAAGGGCCCTACGCTCTCTAGCTGTGCTTTTTAGATATTTTAGGAAACACCATGCACTTCTCCAGAGTGGCCGTTGGCAATTTACATCCCTCCCATCAGCCTAACAAGGCTCCCTTTTCTCCCTGGCCTGTCCTGCACTTCTGGTTTTTACACTGTTTTGGATGGCCTTTGGACGGATGGGAAGTGAGACTTATTTGTAGTGCTGATTTGCCTTTCCGGCTTGCTTGGTTGGCCAAAAAGGGCGTATGCGTTTTTTCCTGAATATATTCAGGAAAAAACGCATACGCCCTTTTTGGCAAAGTGCATCATTGTCGACGTTTTGCCGCTTTTCATGTGCTCTAAAGGCGATTCGTATCTACCCCCTGAAATCTGGGGGCTTGTCCCCGCACATTCCTCTCTAATATACAACCTCGGAACACTACCTCCAGGAAGACTCTGTTGCCCTAGTAACAAGGGTTGAGAACGTAATAATGCTGCCGCCTTGTGGCTGTTTCTCACAACAGCAGCTTTAAACGCAGTGCTAATGGTTGCTTAAGAGTCACAAGGACTGCAGGGCTGTAAATGACACCTCCCCTCAAAAAATGCCCTGGGGTAGGGAATAGGCAAGAAAATTCAACACATGACAAATTTTTCAAGAAGTCAATATGAAGAGAGAAGTTGTACTCACTCTAAAAAAAAAGAGGAAAAGAAAAAAAGGACATGCCTAAAGCTCAGTATAAGGAATTGTTAGCCACATTCAAATCCAGCCTCCAAAAAGGTTTCAGCTCACACCAGTCAAAGGACCATCAGCAAAACGTCTACAAACTGTAAATGCTGAAGGGGTTTTAGAGAACCTTGTACCTTCTAGCAGCTGGTGGGATGTAAAGTGGTAACAGCACTCACAAAAACTGAATGGAGCTGCTTTAAAAGGTAAAAATTGAGCTACCAGATGACGTGGGAGGGCACGTTTTGGGCCTATAATCTAAGACCACCAGAATCGGAAAGACAGAGGCAGGCAAATGTGCACTGCAGCAATATTGAAATAGCCAAGACATGGAAGCAAAAAAAAGGTCCATAAACAGATGAACTGGCAAAGAAGAAGAGGTATATGTACAGAATGGAATAGTAGCCTCGGGAAGAAAACGAAGAGTGCCGTTTTCAGGATTAAAAATGAGCCTAGAAATAATCATATTAGGTAAAGTAAGTCAAAAGGGAATGACAAATATCCTATGATATCATTTATACAAGTTATCCTAAGATTGCTACCAATGAACATACTTCCACAGAAAAAGACACTCACAGACTTATAAAACAAACTAATGGTTAACCAAAATGAAAGGTGGAAGGATGGAAACATTAGGATTACGGGGCTAACCTAAATAGGCTAATGTATGTTAAATGTATATAAACACTTAACATATAAACTATATAAGTTTCCTGCAATTCTGCCTTGCTTTCAAATCCTCTTCGTTGCCTTCCTTCAGTATATTTTTGGACGAGAGTTACCATTTATAACTCTACAGGATTGTGAATTGCAGTGCCCCTGAGCTCCATTTTTCAACTCGCTTTTTTGGAAGCTGGCCGCAAAAGCGCACGATTGCTTAAGGCCCTATTCTGGTTCCGTGGGGCAGGCTGAGCCTGTGGTTAATTCTTCTTCCTGATGGAAATTAGAGTGACCTGTGCCTGTCCCAACACCTAGAGCTAGCCTCTCATGGGTTCCCCCTCTTCCCATTCATCCTCAGGACAAACTGCAACCTGTACGAAACAGGAGGTTAAATGTGCTGACTCTCCAAGTGGGGAGATTGTTAGTAAAGCGGCTGGAATGGCGAAGCCGAGCACAAGGAGATGAGAAATGAGGTTCGTTTCAGAAACCTTTCTCGATCACACTGTATAACATCCACTGGGTTTCCCATGCATGTTTCCGCTGTAGGAAGATTCCCTTGAACCTGGAGATTTGGGACCCATAGAATGGGTACCATGCAGTATTACTTTAAAGGGTCTGCGTTTGCTCACCCAACCTCACCAATCCTCTCAGCCCCAAGAGTGTCCAGCCTTATGTCTATTCCAGCTGTGGGTCTAGATATGGTCGATTCAGGTTGCTTCACTGTCCCTGAACGAACTTTGTACGAATTTCTCTCTCTTTCACTGTCTCTGTTGGAGTTCTTTTGGTAATTTATTTTTATAATGGGGTTTAGCTGATTTTCACTGCTGTGTTTATGCCGCTTTACACCCACTTGATTCAGTTACAGAGAGATATCAATACATAGGTTTTAAGATTCTTACTAGTCAGATATATTCTTGGGCGGTGAATAGGGGGTGTTGAGTCCAGTTCACTGAGCAAGGGGTAGGTCTTGTCTGTTACATATTTGGTTTATGGAACGATATGTGTGCTAATTTCAAACCCTTGTTTTATGCCACACCCCACCTCACCTTTCCAGTTAAGCAGCCATCCAGTGTTTTCTAAATGTGTGACTCTGTTCTGTTCTGTAATGAGGTAATCTGTAGCGATTTTTACTTACCCTCTATAAGTGATATCTTATGATAAGTGTCTTTTTCTGTGTGACTTATTTCACTTAGAAACACCGTACCTAGATCCACTCACCATGCTGCTACTAGCCGTATGATATTGATTTCATGGCTAAGTGATATTCCATTATACATAAGTACCACAATTTCTTTATCCATTTTTCTCTATCCTGGCATATTTAAGGTGTACTGAAGTGGAGGTTCTTGTCAACAGGGCAGCCCTAAATTTGGGGTGCGTGTATCTTGCTGATTTTTAGTTTTCCCATTTTATACGCCCACGAAGGGAAGTGCCCTATGCTCTCTAAGCTGTGTTTTGTAGATGTCTCACAACACACCGTGCACTTCGCCAGAGTGGCAGTTCTCGGTTTACATCCTGCCCATCAGCGTAGCAAGGCTCCCATTTCTCCATGACATTTTCTGCATTTCTGGTTTTGACACTTTATTCAGCATGGCCCTTTTGACCGATGGGAAGTGAGACTTCTTTGTAGCGCTGATTTGCCTGTCCAGGTTGCTTGGTTGGCGAAAAAGTGCGTAGGCGTTTTTTCCTGAATATATTCAGGAAAAAAACGCCTACGCACTTTTTGGCCAAGGGCATCATTGTCGACGTTTTGCCGCTTTTCATGTGATTTAAAGGCGGTTGGAATCTACCCCCTGAAATCTGTTTCCTGCAATTCTGCCTTGCTTTCAAATCCTCTTCGTTGCCTTCCCTCAATATATATGTGGACGAGAGTTATCATTTATAACTGCAGGTTTGTGAAAGCAGTGCCCCTGAGCTCCATTATTCAACTCGCTTTCTTGGGAGCTGGCCGCAAAAGCGCAGGATTGCATCAGGCCCTATTGTGGTTCCGGGGGGCAGGCTGAGCCTGTGGTTAATTCTTCTTCCTGATGGGAAAATAGAGTGACCTGTGCCTGTCCCAACACCTAGAGCTAGTCTCTCATTGGTTCCCCCTCTTCCCGTTCATCCTCAGGACAAATTGCAACCTATACGGAACAGGAGGTTAAAGGTGCTGATTCTCCAAGGAGGGAGATTGCTAGTAAAGCGGCTGAAATGGAGAACCCGAGCATAAGGAGATGAGAAATGAGGTGCGTTTTAGAAACCTTTCCCGATCACACGGTGTACCATCTTCTGGCTTTCTCATGCATGTTTTCGATGTAGGAAGATGCCCTTGAACCTGGAGATTTGGGACCCATGGGATGGGTACCAGGCAGTATTACTTTATAGGGTCTGCGTTTGCTCACCCAACCTCACCAAACCTCTCAGCCCCAAGAGTGTCCACCCTTATGTCTCAATCAGCTGTGGGTCTAGAGATGGTCAATCCAGGTGGCATCACAGCCCCTGAACGAATTTTGTTAGAATTTCTCTCTCTTTCACTGTCTTTGTTTCACGGGTTTTTAAAAGTAATTGATTTTTATAATGGGGTTTAGCTGCTTTTCACTGCTGTGTTTATGCCGCTTTACACCCACTTGACTCATTTACAGAGAGATATCAGTACATTGGTTTTAAGATTCTTACTAGTCAGATATTTTCTTGGGCGGTGAATAGGGGGTGTTGAGTCCAGTTCACTGAGCAAGGAGTAGGTCTTGTCTATTACATATTGGGTTTATGGAACGGTATCTGAGCTAATTTGAAACCCTTGTTTTAAGCATCACCCCACCTCACCTTTCCCGTTAAGCAGCCATAGTGTGTTTTCTAAACGTGTGACGCTGGTCTGTTTTGTAATTCAGTTCAAGTGTAGCGGTTTTTACATTCCCTCTCTAAGTGATATCTTATGATAAGTGTCTTTTTCTGTGTGACTTATTTCACTTAGAATCGTCGTACCTAAATCCTCTCATCATGCTGCTACTAGCCTTATGACGTTAATTTCATGGCTGAGTGATATGCCATTGTACATAAGGACCACAACTTCCTTATCCATTTTTCTCTTTCCTGGGATATTTAAGGTGTAACGAAGTGGAGGTTCTTGTCAACAGAGCAGCCCTAAACTTTGGGGTGCCTGTGTCTTGCTGATTTTTAGTTCTCCCAATTTATACGCCCATGAGTGGAAGTGCCCTATGCTCTCTAACCTGAGTTTTTTAGATGTTTCAGGACACACCGTACACTTCTCCAGAGTGGCTGTTCGCAATTTACATCCCGCCCGTCACCGTAGCAAGGCTCCCGTTTCTCCTTGGCCTGTCCTGCATTTCTGGTTTTGACACTTTATTCAGCATGGCCCTTTTGACCGATGGGAAGCGAGACTTCTTTGTAGCGCTGATTTGCCTTTCCAGGTTGCTTGGTTGGCCAAAAAGGGCGTATGCGTTTTTTCCTGAATATATTCAGGAAAAAACGCATACGCCCTTTTTGGCCAAGGGCATCATGGTCGAGGTTTTGCCGCTTTTCCTGTGCTTTAAAGGCGATTCGAATCTACCTCCTGAAATCTGTTTCCTGCAATTCTGCCTTGCTTTCAAATCCTCTTCGTTGCCTTCCCTCAATATATTTGGGGACGAGAGTTATCATTTATAACTCTGCAGGTTTGTGAATTGCAGTGCCCCTGAGCTCCAATTTTCAACTCGCTTTCTTGGGAGCTGGCCGCAAAAGTGCAGGATTGCTTCAGGCTCTGTTCTTGTTCCGGGCGGCAGATTGAGCCTGTGGTTAATTCGTCTTCCTGATGGGAAAATAGAGTGACCTGTGCCTGTCCCAACACCTAAAGCTAGTCTCTCATTGGTACCGCCTCTTCCCGTTCATCCTCAGGACAAATTGCAACCTGTACGGAACAGGAGGTTAAAGGTGCTTATTCTCCAAGGAGGGAGATTGCTAGTAAAGCGGCTGGAATGGCGAACCCAAGCACAAGGAGATGAGAAATGAGGTGCGTTTTAGAAACCTTTCCCGATCACACGGTGTACCATCTTCTGGGTTTCTCATGCATGTTTTCGATGTAGGAAGATGCCCTTGAACCTGGAGATTTTGGACCCATGGGATGGATACCACGCAGTATTACTTTAAAGGGTCTGCGTTTGCTCACCCAACTTCACCAAACCTCTCAGCCCCAAGAGTGTCCACCCTTATGTCTCAATCAGCTGTGGGTCTAGAGATGGTCAATCCAGGTGGCATCACAACCCCTGAACGAATTTTGTAAGAATTTCTCTCTCTTTCACTGTCTTTGTTTCACGGGTTTTTAAAAGTAATTGATTTTTATAATGGGGTTTAGCTGCTTTTCACTGCTGTGTTTATGCCGCTTTACACCCACTTGACTCACTTACAGAGGGATATCAATACATTGGTTTTAAGATTCTTACTAGTCAGATATATTCTTGGGCGGTGAACAGGGGGTGTTGAGTCCAGTTCACTGAGCAAGGAGTAGATCTTGTCTATTACATATTGGGTTTATGGAACGGTATCTGAGCTAATTTGAAACCCTTGTTTTATGCATCACCCACCTCACCTTTCCCGTTAAGCAGCCATAGTGTGTCTTCTAAACGTGTGACGCTGTTCTGTTTTGTAATTCCGTTCAAGTGTAGCGGTTTTTGCATTCCCTCTCTAAGTGATATCTTATGATAAGTGTCTTTTTCTGTGTGACTTATTTCACTTAGAATCGTCGTACCTAAATCCTCTCATCATGCTGCTACTAGCCTTATACGTTAATTTCATGGCTGAGTGATATGCCATTGTACATAAGGACCACAACTTCCTTATCCATTTTTCTCTTTCCTGGGATATTTAAGGTGTAACGAAGTGGAGGTTCTTGTCAACAGAGCAGCCCTAAACTTTGGGGTGCCTGTGTTTTGCTGATTTTTAGTTTTCCCAATTTATACGCCCATGAGTGGAAGTGCCTTATGCTCTCTATGCTGAGTTTTTTAGATGTTTCAGGAAATACCGTACACTTCTCCAGAGTGGCTGTTGGCAATTTACATCCCGACCATCAGCGTAGTAAGGCTCCCGTTTCTCCATGGCCTGTCCTGCATTTCTGGTTTTGACGCTTTATTCAGCATGGCCCTTTTGACCGATGGGAAGCGAGACTTCTTTGTAGCGCTGATTTGCCTTTCCAGGTTGCTTGGTTGGCCAAAAAGGGCGTATGCGTTTTTTCCTGAATATATTCAGGAAAAAACGCATACGACCTTTTTGGTCAAGGGCATCATTGTCGAGGTTTTGCCGCTTTTCCTGTGCTTTAAAGGCGATTCGACTCTACCTCCTGAAATCTGTTTCCTGCAATTCTGCCTTGCTTTCAAATCCTCCTCGTTGCCTTCCCTCAATATATTTGTGGACGAGAGTTATCATTTATAACTCTGCAGGTTTGTGAATTGCAGTGCCCCTGAGCTCGATTTTTCAACTCGCTTTTTTGGGAGCTGGCCGCAAAAGCGCAGGATTGCTTCAGGCCCTGTTCTGCTTCCGGGCGGCAGGCTGAGCCTGTGGTTAATTCTTCTTCCTGATGGGAAAATAGAGTGACCTGTGCCTGTCCCAACACCTAGAGCTAGTCTCTCACTGGTTCCCCCTCTTCCCGTTCATCCTCAGGACAAATTGCAACCTATACGGAACAGGAGGTTAAAGGTGCTGATTCTCGAAGGAGGGAGATTGCTAGTAAAGCGGCTGTAATGGCCAACCCGAGCACAAGGAGATGAGAAATGAGGTGCGTTTTAGAAACCTTTCCCGATCACACGGTGTACCATCTTCTGGGTTTCTCATGCATGTTTTCGATGTAGGAAGATGCCCTTGAACCTGGAGATTTTGGACCCATGGGATGGATACCACGCAGTATTACTTTAAAGGGTCTGCGTTTGCTCACCCAACCTCACCAAACCTCTCAGCCCCAAGAGTGTCCACCCTTATGTCTCAATCAGCTGTGGGTCTAGAGATGGTCAATCCAGGTGGCATCACAGCCCCTGAACGAATTTTGTAAGAATTTCTCTCTCTTTCACTGTCTTTGTTTCACGGGTTTTTAAAAGTAATTGATTTTTATAATGGGGTTTAGCTGCTTTTCACTGCTGTGTTTATGCCGCTTTACACCCACTTGACTCACTTACAGAGGGATATCAATACATTGGTTTTAAGATTCTTACTAGTCAGATATATTCTTGGGCGATGAACAGGGGGTGTTGAGTCCAGTTCACTGAGCAAGGAGTAGGTCTTGTCTATTACATATTGGGTTTATGGAACGGTATCTGAGGTAATTTGAAACCCTTGTTTTCTGCCTCACCCACCTCACCTTTCCCGTTAAGCAGCCATAGTGTGTCTTCTAAACGTGTGACGCTGTTCTGTTTTGTAATTCAGTTCAAGTGTAGCGGTTTTTACATTCCCTCTCTAAGTGATATCTTATGATAAGTGTCTTTTTCTGTGTGACTTATTTCACTTAGAATCGTCGTACCTAAATCCTCTCATCATGCTGCTACTAGCCTTATGACGTTAATTTCATGGCTGAGTGATATGCCATTGTACATAAGGACCACAACTTCCTTATCCATTTTTCTCTTTCCTGGGATATTTAAGGTGTAACGAAGTGGAGGTTCTTGTCAACAGAGCAGCCCTAAACTTTGGGGTGCCTGTGTCTTGCTGATTTTTAGTTTTCCCAATTTATACGCCCATGAGTGGAAGTGCCTTATGCTCTCTATGCTGAGTTTTTTAGATGTTTCAGAAAACACCGTACACTTCTCCAGAGTGGCTGTTGGCAATTTACATCCCGCCCATCAGTGTAGTAAGGCTCCCGTTTCTCCATGGCCTGTCCTGCATTTCTGGTTTTGACGCTTTATTCAGCATGGCCCTTTTGACCGATGGGAAGCGAGACTTCTTTGTAGCGCTGATTTGCCTTTCCAGGTTGCTTGGTTGGCCAAAAAGGGCGTATGCGTTTTTTCCTGAATATATTCAGGAAAAAACGCATACGCCCTTTTTGGCCAAGGGCATCATGGTCGAGGTTTTGCCGCTTTTCCTGTGCTTTAAAGGCGATTCGACTCTACCTCCTGAAATCTGTTTCCTGCAATTCTGCCTTGCTTTCAAATCCTCCTCGTTGCCTTCCCTCAATATATTTGTGGACGAGAGTTATCATTTATAACTCTGCAGGTTTGTGAATTGCAGTGCCCCTGAGCTCGATTTTTCAACTCGCTTTTTTGGGAGCTGGCCGCAAAAGCGCAGGATTGCTTCAGGCCCTGTTCTGCTTCCGGGCGGCAGGCTGAGCCTGTGGTTAATTCTTCTTCCTGATGGGAAAATAGAGTGACCTGTGCCTGTCCCAACACCTAGAGCTAGTCTCTCACTGGTTCCCCCTCTTCCCGTTCATCCTCAGGACAAATTGCAACCTGTACGGAACAGGAGGTTAAAGGTGCTGATTCTCGAAGGAGGGAGATTGCTAGTAAAGCGGCTGTAATGGCCAACCCGAGCACAAGGAGATGAGAAATGAGGTGCGTTTTAGAAACCTTTCCCGATCACACGGTGTACCATCTTCTGGGTTTCTCATGCATGTTTTCGATGTAGGAAGATGCCCTTGAACCTGGAGATTTTGGACCCATGGTATGGATACCACGCAGTATTACTTTAAAGGGTCTGCGTTTGCTCACCCAACCTCACCAAACCTCTCAGCCCCAAGAGTGTCCACCCTCATGTCTCAATCAGCTGTGGGTCTAGAGATGGTCAATCCAGGTGGCATCACAGCCCCTGAACGAATTTTGTAAGAATTTCTCTCTCTTTCACTGTCTTTGTTTCACGGGTTTTTAAAAGTAATTGATTTTTATAATGGGGTTTAGCTGCTTTTCACTGCTGTGTTTATGCCGCTTTACACCCACTTGACTCACTTACAGAGGGATATCAATACATTGCTTTTAAGATTCTTACTAGTCAGATATATTCTTGGGCGGTGAACAGGGGGTGTTGAGTCCAGTTCACTGAGCAAGGAGTAGGTCTTGTCTATTACATATTGGATTTATGGAACGGTATCTGAGCTAATTTGAAACCCTTGTTTTATGCATCACCCACCTCACCTTTCCCGTTAAGCAGCCATAGTGTGTCTTGTAAACGTGTGACGCTGTTCTGTTTTGTAATTCCGTTCAAGTGTAGCGGTTTTTGCATTCCCTCTCTAAGTGATATCTTATGATAAGTGTCTTTTTCTGTGTGACTTATTTCACTTAGAATCGTCGTACCTAAATCCTCTCATCATGCTGCTACTAGCCTTATGACGTTAATTTCATGGCTGAGTGATATGCCATTGTACATAAGGACCACAACTTCCTTATCCATTTTTCTCTTTCCTGGGATATTTAAGGTGTAACGAAGTGGAGGTTCTTGTCAACAGAGCAGCCCTAAACTTTGGGGTGCCTGTGTCTTGCTGATTTTTAGTTTTCCCAATTTATATGCCCATGAGTGGAAGTGCCCTATGCTCTCTAAGCTGAGTTTTTTAGAGGTTTCAGGACACACCGTACACTTCTCCAGAGTGGCTGTTGGCAATTTACATCCCGCCCATCAGCGTAGCAAGGCTCCCGTTTCGCCATGGCCTGTCCTGCATTTCTGGTTTTGACACATTATTCAGCATGGCCCTTTTGACCGATGGGAAGCGAGACTTCTTTGTAGCGCTGATTTGCCTTTCCAGGTTGCTTGGTTGGCCAAAAAGGGCGTATGCGTTTTTTCCTGAATATATTCAGGAAAAAACGTATACGCCCTTTTTGGGCAAGGGCATCATGGTCGAGGTTTTGCCGCTTTTCCTGTGCTTTAAAGGCGATTCGAATCTACCTCCTGAAATCTGTTTCCTGCAATTCTGCCTTGCTTTCAAATCCTCTTCGTTGCCTTCCCTCAATATATTTGTGGACGAGAGTTATCATTTCTAACTCTGCAGGTCTGTGAATTGCAGTGCCCCTGAGCTCCATTTTTCAACTCGCTTTCTTCGGAGTTGGCCACTAAAGCGTAGGATTGCTTCAGGCCCTATTCTGGTTCCGGGCGGCAGGCTGAGCCTGTGGTTAATTCTTCTTCCTGATTGGAAAATAGAGTGACCTGTGCTTGTCCCAACACCTAGACCTAGTCTCTCATTGGTTCCCCCTCTTCCCGTTCATCCTCAGGACAAATTGCAACCTGTACGGAACAGGAGGTTAAAGGTGCTGATTCTCCACGGAGGGAGATTGCTGCTAACGCGGCTGGAATGGCGAACCCGAGCACAAGGAGATGAGAAATGAGGTGAGTTTTAGAAACCTTTCCCGATCACACGGTGTACCATCTTCTGGGTTTCTCATGCATGTTTTCGATGTAGGAAGATGCCCTTGAACCTGGAGATTTGGGAACCATGAGATGGGTACCACACAGTATTACTTTAAAGGGTCTGTGTTTGCTCACCCAACCTCACCAAACCTCTCAGCCCCAAGAGTGTCCACCCTTATGTCTCAATCAGCTGTGGGTCTAGATATGGTCAATCCAGGTGACATCACAGCCCCTGAACGAATTTTGTAAGAATTTCTCTCTCTTTCACTGTCTTTGTTTCACGGGTTTTTAAAAGTAATTGATTTTTATAATGGGGTTTAGCTGCTTTTCACTGCTGTGTTTATGCTGCTTTACACCCACTTGACTCACTTACAGAGGGATATCAATACATTGGTTTTAAGATTCTTACTAGTCAGATATATATTTGGGCGGTGAACAGGGGGTGTTGAGTCCAGTTCACTGAGCAAGGAGTAGGTCTTGTCTATTACATATTGGGTTTATGGAACGGTATCTGAGCTAATTTGAAACCCTTGTTTTATGCATCACCCACCTCACCTTTCCCGTTAAGCAGCCATAGTGTGTCTTCTAAACGTGTGACGCTGTTCTGTTTTGTAATTCAGTTCAAGTGTACCGGTTTTTGCATTCCCTCTCTAAGTGATATCTTATGATAAGTGTCTTTTTCTGTGTGACTTATTTCACTTAGAATCGTCGTACCTAAATCCTCTCATCATGCTGCTACTAGCCTTAGGACGTTAATTTCATGGCTGAGTGATATGTCATTGTACATAAGGACCACAACTTCCTTATCCATTTTTCTCTTTCCTGGGATATTTAAGGTGTAACGAAGTGGAGGTTCTTGTCAACAGAGCAGCCCTAAACTTTGGGGTGCCTGTGTCTTGCTGATTTTTAGTTTTCCCAATTTATACGCCCATGAGTGGAAGTGCCTTATGCTCTCTATGCTGAGTTTTTTAGATGTTTCAGGAAACACCGTACACTTCTCCAGAGTGGCTGTTGGCAATTTACATCCCGCCCATCAGCGTAGTAAGGCTCCCGTTTCTCCATGGCCTGTCCTGCATTTCTGGTTTTGACGCTTTATTCAGCATGGCCCTTTTGACCGATGGGAAGCGAGACTTCTTTGTAGCGCTGATTTGCCTTTCCAGGTTGCTTGGTTGGCCAAAAAGGGCGTATGCGTTTTTTCCTGAATATATTCAGGAAAAAACGCATACGCCCTTTTTGGTCAAGGGCATCATTGTCGAGGTTTTGCCGCTTTTCCTGTGCTTTAAAGGCGATTCGACTCTACCTCCTGAAATCTCTTTCCTGCAATTCTGCCTTGCTTTCAAATCCTCCTCGTTGCCTTCCCTCAATATATTTGTGGACGAGAGTTATCATTTATAACTCTGCAGGTTTGTGAATTGCAGGGCCCCTGAGCTCGATTTTTCAACTCGCTTTTTTGGGAGCTGGCCGCAAAAGCGCAGGATTGCTTCAGGCCCTGTTCTGCTTCCGGGCGGCAGGCTGAGCCTGTGGTTAATTCTTCTTTCTGATGGGAAAATAGAGTGACCTGTGCCTGTCTCCACACCTAGACCTAGTCTCTCATTGGTTCCCACTCTTCCCGTTCATCCTCAGGACAAATTGCAACCTGTACAGAACAGGAGGTTAAAGGTGCTGATTCTCGAAGGAGGGAGATTGCTAGTAAAGCGGCTGTAATGGCCAACCCGAGCACAAGGAGATGAGAAATGAGGTGCGTTTTAGAAACCTTTCCCGATCACACGGTGTACCATCTTCTGGGTTTCTCATGCATGTTTTCGATGTAGGAAGATGCCCTTGAACCTGGAGATTTTGGACCCATGGGATGGATACCACGCAGTATTACTTTAAAGGGTCTGCGTTTGCTCACCCAACCTCACCAAACCTCTCAGCCCCAAGAGTGTCCACCCTTATGTCTCAATCAGCTGTGGGTCTAGAGATGGTCAGTCCAGGTGGCATCACAGCCGCTGAACGAATTTTGTAAGAATTTCTCTCTCTTTCACTGTCTTTGTTTCATGGGTTTTTAAAAGTAATTGATTTTTATAATGGGGTTTAGCTGCTTTTCACTGCTGTGTTTATGCCGCTTTACACCCACTTGACTCACTTACAGAGAGATATCAATACATAGCGTTGAAGATTCTTACTAGTCAGATATTTTCTTGGGCGGTGAATAGGGGGTGTTGAGTCCAGTTCACTGAGCAAGGAGTAGGTCTTGTCTATTACATATTGGGTTTATGGAACGGTATCTGAGCTAATTTGAAACCCTTGTTTTATGCATCACCCCACCTCACCTTTCCCGTTAAACAGCCATAGTGTGTTTTCTAAACGTGTGACGCTGTTCTGTTTTGTAATTCAGTTCAAGTGTAGCGGTTTTTACATTCCCTCTATAAGTGATATCTTATGATAAGTGTCTTTTTCTGTGTGACTTATTTCACTTAGAATCGTCGTACCTAAATCCACTCATCATGCTGCTACTAGCCTTAGTACGTTGATTTCATGGCTGAGTGATATTCCATTGTACATAAGGACCACAGCTTCTTTATCCATTTTTCTCTTTCCTGGGATATTTAAGGTGTAACGAAGTGGAGGTTCTTGTCAACAGAGCAGCCCTAAACTTTGGGGTGCCTGTGTCTTGCTGATTTTTAGTTCTCCCAATTTATACGCCCATGAGTGGAAGTGCCCTATGCTCTCTAACCTGAGTTTTTTAGATGTTTCAGGACACACCGTACACTTCTCCAGAGTGGCTGTTCGCAATTTACATCCCGCCCGTCACCGTAGCAAGGCTCCCGTTTCTCCTTGGCCTGTCCTGCATTTCTGGTTTTGACACTTTATTCAGCATGGCCCTTTTGACCGATGGGAAGCGAGACTTCTTTGTAGCGCTGATTTGCCTTTCCAGGTTGCTTGGTTGGCCAAAAAGGGCGTATGCGTTTTTTCCTGAATATATTCAGGAAAAAACGCATACGCCCTTTTTGGCCAAGGGCATCATGGTCGAGGTTTTGCCGCTTTTCCTGTGCTTTAAAGGCGATTCGACTCTACCTCCTGAAATCTGTTTCCTGCAATTCTGCCTTGCTTTGAAATCCTCCTCGTTGCCTTCCCTCAATATATTTGTGGACGAGAGTTATCATTTATAACTCTGCAGGTTTGTGAATTGCAGGGCCCCTGAGCTCGATTTTTCAACTTGCTTTTTTGGGAGCTGGCCGCAAAAGCACAGGATTGCTTCAGGCCCTGTTCTGCTTCCGGGCGGCAGGCTGAGCCTGTGGTTAATTCTTCTTTCTGATGGGAAAATAGAGTGACCTGTGCCTGTCTCCACACCTAGACCTAGTCTCTCATTGGTTCCCACTCTTCCCGTTCATCCTCAGGACAAATTGCAACCTGTACAGAACAGGAGGTTAAAGGTGCTGATTCTCGAAGGAGGGAGATTGCTAGTAAAGCGGCTGTAATGGCCAACCCGAGCACAAGGAGATGAGAAATGAGGTGCGTTTTAGAAACCTTTCCCGATCACACGGTGTACCATCTTCTGGGTTTCTCATGCATGTTTTCGATGTAGGAAGATGCCCTTGAACCTGGAGATTTTGGACCCATGGGATGGATACCACGCAGTATTACTTTAAAGGGTCTGCGTTTGCTCACCCAACCTCACCAAACCTCTCAGCCCCAAGAGTGTCCACCCTTATGTCTCAATCAGCTGTGGGTCTAGAGATGGTCAATCCAGGTGGCATCACAGCCCCTGAACGAATTTTGTAAGAATTTCTCTCTCTTTCACTGTCTTTGTTTCACGGGTTTTTAAAAGTAATTGAGTTTTATAATGGGGTTTAGCTGCTTTTCACTGCTGTGTTTATGCCGCTTTACACCCACTTGACTCACTTACAGAGGGATATCAATACATTGGTTTTAAGATTCTTACTAGTCAGATATATATTTGGGCGGTGAACAGGGGGTGTTGAGTCCAGTTCACTGAGCAAGGAGTAGGTCTTGTCTATTACATATTGGGTTTATGGAACGGTATCTGAGCTAATTTGAAACCCTTGTTTTATGCATCACCCACCTCACCTTTCCCGTTAAGCAGCCATAGTGTGTCTTCTAAACGTGTGACGCTGTTCTGTTTTGTAATTCAGTTCAAGTGTACCGGTTTTTGCATTCCCTCTCTAAGTGATATCTTATGATAAGTGTCTTTTTCTGTGTGACTTATTTCACTTAGAATCGTCGTACCTAAATCCTCTCATCATGCTGCTACTAGCCTTAGGACGTTAATTTCATGGCTGAGTGATATGCCATTGTACATAAGGACCACAACTTCCTTATCCATTTTTCTCTTTCCTGGGATATTTAAGGTGTAACGAAGTGGAGGTTCTTGTCAACAGAGCAGCCCTAAACTTTGGGGTGCCTGTGTCTTGCTGATTTTTAGTTTTCCCAATTTATACGCCCATGAGTGGAAGTGCCTTATGCTCTCTATGCTGAGTTTTTTAGATGTTTCAGGAAACACCGTACACTTCTCCAGAGTGGCTGTTGGCAATTTACATCCCGCCCATCAGCGTAGCAAGGCTCCCGTTTCTCCTTGGCCTGTCCTGCATTTCTGGTTTTGACACTTTATTCAGCATGGCCCTTTTGACCGATGGGAAGCGAGACTTCTTTGTAGCGCTGATTTGCCTTTCCAGGTTGCTTGGTTGGCCAAAAAGGGCGTATGCATTTTTTCCTGAATATATTCAGGAAAAAACGCATACGCCCTTTTTGGCCAAGGGCATCATGGTCGAGGTTTTGCCACTTTTCCTGTGCTTTAAAGGTGATTCGACTCTACCTCCTGAAATCTGTTTCCTGCAATTCTGCCTTGCTTTCAAATCCTCCTCGTTGCCTTCCCTCAATATATTTGTGGACGAGAGTTATCATTTATAACTCTGCAGGTTTGTGAATTGCAGTGCCCCTGAGCTCGATTTTTCAACTTGCTTTTTTGGGAGCTGGCCGCAAAAGCACAGGATTGCTTCAGGCCCTGTTCTGCTTCCGGGCGGCAGGCTGAGCCTGTGGTTAATTCTTCTTTCTGATGGGAAAATAGAGTGACCTGTGCTTGTCCGAACACCTAGACCTAGTCTCTCATTGGTTCCCCCTCTTCCCGTTCATCCTCAGGACAAATTGCAACCTGTACGGAACAGGAGGTTAAAGGTGCTGATTCTCCAAGGAGGGAGATTGCTACTAACGCGGCTGGAATGGCGAATCCGAGCACAAGGAGATGAGAAATGAGGTGCGTTTTAGAAACCTTTCCCGATCACACGGTGTACCATCTTCTGGGTTTCTCATGCATGTTTTCGATGTAGGAAGATGCCCTTGAACCTGGAGATTTGGGACCCATGAGATGGGTACCACACAGTATTACTTTAAAGGGTCTGTGTTTGCTCACCCAACCTCACCAAACCTCTCAGCCCCAAGAGTGTCCACCCTTATGTCTCAATCAGCTGTGGGTCTAGAGATGGTCAATCCAGGTGGCATCACAGCCCCTGAACGAATTTTGTAAGAATTTCTCTCCCTTTCACTGTCTTTGTTTCATGGGATTTTAAAAGTAATTGATTTTTATAATGGGGTTTAGCTGCTTTTCACTGCTCTGTGTATGCTGCTTTACACCCACTTGACTCATTTACAGAGAGATATCAATACATAGCTTTTAAGATTCTTCCTAGTCAGATATATTCTTGGGCGGTGAATAGGGGGTGTCGAGTCCAGTTCACTGAGCAAGGAGTAGGTCTTGTCTATTACATATTGGGTTTATGGAACGGTATCTGAGCTAATTTGAAACCCTTGTTTTCTGCCTCACCCGGCCTCACCTTTCCCGTTAAGCAGCCATAGTGTGTTTTGTAAACGTGTGTCTCTGTTCTGTTTTGTAATTCAGTTCAAGGGTAGCGATTTTTACATTCCCTCTATAAGTGATATCTTATGATAAGTGTCGTTTTCTGGTTGACTTATTTCACTTAGAATCGTCGTACCTAAATCCACTCATCATGCTGCTACTAGCCTTATGACGTTGATTTCATGGCTGAGTGATATTCCATTGTACATAAGGACCACAACTTCTTTATCCTTTTTTTTCTTTCCTGGGATATTTAAGGTGTAACGAAGTGGAGGTTCCTGTCAACAGAGCAGCCCTAAACTTTGGGGTGCCTGTGTCTTGCTGATTTTTAGTTTTCCCAATTTATATGCCCATGAGTGGAAGTGCCCTATGCTCTCTAAGCTGAGTTTTTTAGAGGTTTCAGGACACACCGTACACTTCTCCAGAGTGGCTGTTGGCAATTTACATCCCGCCCATCAGCGTAGCAAGGCTCCCATTTCTCCATGGCCTGTCCTGCATTTCTGGTTTTGACACTTTATTCAGCATGGCCCTTTTGACCGATGGGAAGCGAGACTTCTTTGTAGTGCTGATTTGCCTTTCCAGGTTGCTTGGTTGGCCAAAAAGGGCGTATGCGTTTTTTCCTGAATATATTCAGGAAAAAACGCATACGCCCTTTTTGGCCAAGGGCATCATGGTCGAGGTTTTGCCGCTTTTCCTGTGCTTTAAAGGCGATTCGACTCTACCTCCTGAAATCTGTTTCCTGCAATTCTGCCTTGCTTTCAAATCCTCCTCGTTGCCTTCCCTCAATATATTTGTGGACGAGAGTTATCATTTATAACTCTGCAGGTCTGTGAATTGCAGTGCCCCTGAGCTCGATTTTTCAACTCGCTTTTTTGGGAGCTGGCCGCAAAAGCGCAGGATTGCTTCAGGCCCTGTTCTGCTTCCGGGCGGCAGGCTGAGCCTGTGGTTAATTCTTCTTCCTGATGGGAAAATAGAGTGACCTGTGCCTGTCCCAACACCTAGAGCTAGTCTCTCACTGGTTCCCCCTCTTCCCGTTCATCCTCAGGACAAATTGCAACCTGTTCGGAACAGGAGGTTAAAGGTGCTGATTCTCGAAGGAGGGAGATTGCTAGTAAAGCGTCTGTAATGGCCAACCCGAGCACAAGGAGATGAGAAATGAGGTGCGTTTTAGAAACCTTTCCCGATCACACGGTGTACCATCTTCTGGGTTTCTCATGCATGTTTTCGATGTAGGAAGATGCCCTTGAACCTGGAGATTTTGGACCCATGGGATGGATACCACGCATTATTACTTTAAAGGGTCTGCGTTTGCTCACCCAACCTCACCAAACCTCTCAGCCCCAAGAGTGTCCACCCTTATGTCTCAATCAGCTGTGGGTCTAGAGATGGTCAATCCAGGTGGCATCACAGCCCCTGAACGAATTTTGTAAGAATTTCTCTCTCTTTCACTGTCTTTGTTTCACGGGTTTTTAAAAGTAATTGATTTTTATAATGGGGTTTAGCTGCTTTTCACTGCTGTGTTTATGCCGCTTTACACCCACTTGACTCACTTACAGAGGGATATCAATACATTGGTTTTAAGATTCTTACTAGTCAGATATATTCTTGGGCGGTGAACAGGGGGTGTTGAGTCCACTTCACTGAGCAAGGAGTAGGTCTTGTCTATTACATATTGGGTTTATGGAACGGTATCTGAGCTAATTTGAAACCCTTGTTTTATGCATCACCCACCTCACCTTTCCCGTTAAGCAGCCATAGTGTGTCTTGTAAACGTGTGACGCTGTTCTGTTTTGTAATTCCGTTCAAGTGTAGCGGTTTTTGCATTCCCTCTCTAAGTGATATCTTATGATAAGTGTCTTTTTCTGTGTGACTTATTTCACTTAGAATCGTCGTACCTAAATCCTCTCATCATGCTGCTACTAGCCTTATGACGTTAATTTCATGGCTGAGTGATATGCCATTGTACATAAGGACCACAACTTCCTTATCCATTTTTCTCTTTCCTGGGATATTTAAGGTGTAACGAAGTGGAGGTTCTTGTCAACAGAGCAGCCCTAAACTTTGGGGTGCCTGTGTCTTGCTGATTTTTAGTTTTCCCAATTTATACGCCCATGAGTGGAAGTGCCTTATGCTCTCTATGCTGAGTTTTTTAGATGTTTCAGGAAACACCGTACACTTCTCCAGAGTGGCTGTTGGCAATTTACATCCCGCCCATCAGCGTAGTAAAGCTCCCGTTTCTCCATGGCCTGTCTTGCATTTCTGGTTTTGACACTGTATTCAGCATGGCCCTTTTGACCGATGGGAAGCGAGACTTCTTTGTAGCGCTGATTTGCCTTTCCAGGTTGCTTTGTTGGCCAAAAAGGGCGTATGCGTTTTTTCCTGAATATATTCAGGAAAAAACGCATACGCCCTTTTTGGCCAAGGGCATCATGGTCGAGGTTTTGCCGCTTTTCCTGTGCTTTAAAGGCGATTCGACTCTACCTCCTGAAATCTGTTTCCTGCAATTCTGCCTTGCTTTCAAATCCTCCTCGTTGCCTTCCCTCAATATATTTGTGGACGAGAGTTATCATTTATAACTCTGCAGGTTTGTGAATTGCAGTGCCCCTGAGCTCGATTTTTCAACTCGCTTTTTTGGGAGCTGGCCGCAAAAGCGCAGGATTGCTTCAGGCCCTGTTCTGCTTCCGGGCGGCAGGCTGAGCCTGTCGTTAATTCTTCTTCCTGATGGGAAAATAGAGTGACCTGTGCCTGTCCCAACACCTAGATCTAGTCTCTCACTGGTTCCCCCTCTTCCCGTTCATCCTCAGGACAAATTGCAACCTGTACGGAATAGGAGGTTAAAGGTGCTGATTCTCGAAGGAGGGAGATTGCTAGTAAAGCGGCTGTAATGGCAAACCCGAGCACAAGGAGATGAGAAATGAGGTGCGTTTTAGAAACCTTTCCCGATCACACGGTGTACCATCTTCTGGGTTTCTCATGCATGTTTTCGATGTAGGAAGATGCCCTTGAACCTGGAGATTTTGGACCCATGGGATGGATACCACGCAGTATTACTTTAAAGGGTCTGCGTTTGCTCACCCAACCTCACCAAACCTCTCAGCCCCACGAGTGTCCACCCTTATATCTCAATCAGCTGTGGGTCTAGAGATGGTCAATAAAGGTGGCATCACAGCCCCTGAACGAATTTTGTAAGAATTTCTCTCTCTTTCACTGTCTTTGTTTCACGGGATTTTAAAAGTAATTGATTTTTATAATGGGGTTTAGGTGCTTTTCACTGCTCTGTTTATGCTGCTTTACACCCACTTGACTCATTTACAGAGAGATATCAATACATAGCTTTGAAGATTCTTCCTAGTCAGATATATTCTTGGGCGGTGAATAGGGGGTGTCGAGTCCAGTTCACTGAGCAAGGAGTAGGTCTTGTCTATTACATATTGGGTTTATTGAACGATATCTGAGCTAATTTGAAACCCTTGTTTTCTGCCTCACCCGACCTCACCTTTCCCGTTAAGCAGCCATAGTGTGTTTTGTAAACGTGTGTCTCTGTTCTGTTTTGTAATTCAGTTCAAGTGTAGCGGTTTTTACATTCCCTCTATAAGTGATATCTTATGATAAGTGTCGTTTTCTGGTTGAATTATTTCACTTAGAATCGTCGTACCTAAATCCACTCATCATGCTGCTACTAGCCTTATGACGTTGATTTCATGGCTGAGTGATATTCCATTGTACATAAGGACCACAACTTCTTTATCCATTTTTCTCTTTCCTGGGATATTTAAGGTGTAACGAAGTGGAGGTTCTTGTCAACAGAGCAGCCCTGAACTTTGGGGTGCCTGTGTCTTGCTGATTTTTAGTTTTCCCAATTTATATGCCAATGAGTGGAAGTGCCCTATGCTCTCTAAGCTGAGTTTTTTAGAGGTTTCAGGACACACCGTACACTTCTCCAGAGTGGCTGTTGGCAATTTACATCCCGCCCATCAGCGTAGCAAGGCTCCCGTTTCTCCATGGCCTGTCCTGCATTTCTGGTTTTGACACTTTATTCAGCATGGCCCTTTTGACCGATGGGAAGCGAGACTTCTTTGTAGCGCTGATTTGCCTTTCCAGGTTGCTTGGTTGGCCAAAAAGGGCGTATGCGTTTTTTCCTGAATATATTCAGGAAAAAACGCATACGCCCTTTTTGGCCAAGGGCATCATGGTCGAGGTTTTGCCGCTTTTCCTGTGCTTTAAAGGCGATTCGACTCTACCTCCTGAAATCTGTTTCCTGCAATTCTGCCTTGCTTTCAAATCCTCCTCGTTGCCTTCCCTCAATATATTTGTGGACGAGAGTTATCATTTATAACTCTGCAGGTTTGTGAAATACAGTGCCCCTGAGCTCGATTTTTCAACTCGCTTTTTTGGGAGCTGGCCGCAAAAGCGCAGGATTGCTTCAGGCCCTGTTCTGCTTCCGGGCGGCAGGCTGAGCCTGTGGTTAATTCTTCTTCCTGATGGGAAAATAGAGTGACCTGTGCCTGTCCCAACACCTAGAGCTAGTCTCTCACTGGTTCCCCCTCTTCCCGTTCATCCTCAGGACAAATTGCCACCTGTACGGAACAGGAGGTTGAAGGTGCTGATTCTCCATGGAGGGAGATTGCTACTAACTCGGTTGGAATGGCGAACCAGAGCACAAGGAGATGAGAAATGAGGTGCGTTTTAGAAACCTTTCCCGATCGCACGGTGTACCGTCTTCTGGGTTTCTCATGCATGTTTTTGATATAGGAAGATGCCCTTGAACTTGGAGATTTGGGACCCATGGGATGGGTACCACGCAGTATTACTTTAAAGGGTCTGCGTTTGCTCACCCAACCTCACCAAATCTCTCAGCCCCACGAGTGTCCACCCTTATGTCTCAATCAGCTGTGGGTCTAGAGATGGTCAATAAAGGTGTCATCACAGCCCCTGAACGAATTCTGTATGAATTTCTCTCTCTTTCACTGTCTTTGTTTCACGGGTTTTTAAAAGTAATTGATTTTTATAATGGGGTTTAGCTGCTTTTCACTGCTGTGTTTATGCCGCTTTACACCCACTTAACTCACTTACAGAGAGATATCAATACATTGGTTTTAAGAGTCTTACTAGTCTGATATATTCTTGGGCGGTGAACAGGGGGCGTTGAGTCCACTTCACTGAGCAAGGAGTAGGTCTTGTCTATTACATATTGGGTTTATGGAACGGTATCTGAGCTAATTTGAAACCCTTGTTTTATGCCTCACCCCACCTCACCTTTCCCGTTAAGCAGCCATAGTGTGTTTTGTAAACGTGTGTCTCTGTTCTGTTTTGTAATTCAGTTGAAGTGTAGCGGTTTTTACATTCCCTCTATAAGTGATATCTTATGATAAGTGTCGTTTTCTGGTTGACTTATTTCACTTAGAATCGTCGTACCTAAATCCTCTCATCATGCTGCTACTAGCCTTATGACGTTGATTTCATGGCTGAGTGATATTCCATTGTACATAAGGACCACAACTTCTTTATCCATTTTTCTCTTTCCTGGGATATTTAAGGTGTAACGAAGTGGAGGTTCTTGTCAACAGAGCAGCCCTAAACTTTGTGGTGCCTGTGTCTTGCTGATTTTTAGTTTTCCCAATTTATACGCCCATGAGTGGAAGTGCCCTATGCTCTCTAAGCTGAGTTTTTTAGAGGTTTCAGGACACACCGTACACTTCTCCAGAGTGGCTTTTGGCAATTTACATCATGCCAATCAGCGTAGCAAGGCTCCTGTTTCTCCATGGCCTGTCCTGCATTTCTGGTTTTGACACTTTATTCAGCATGGCCCTTTTGACCGATGGGAAGCGAGACTTCTTTGTAGCGCTGATTTGCCTTTCCAGGTTGCTTGGTTGGCCAAAAAGGGCGTCTGCGTTTTTTCCTGAATATATTCAGGAAAAAACGCAGACGCCCTTTTTGGCCAAGGGCATCATGGTCGAGGTTTTGCCGCTTTTCCTGTGCTTTAAAGGCGATTCAAATCTACCTCCTGAAATCTGTTTCCTGTAATTCTGACTTGCTTTCAAATCCTCTTCGTTGCCTTTCCTCAATATATTTGTGGACGAGAGTTATCATTTCTAACTCTGCAGGTTTGTGAATTGCAGTGCCCCTGAGCTCCATTTTCCAACTCGTTTTCTTGGGAGCTGGCCACAAAAGCGTAGGATTGCTTCAGGCCCTATTCTGGTTCCGGGCGGCAGGCTGAGCCTGTGGTTAATTCTTCTTCCTGATTGGAAAATAGAGTGACCTCTGCTTGTCCCAACACCTAGACCTAGTCTCTCATTGGTTCCCCCTCTTCCCGTTCATCCTCAGGACAATTTGCAACCTGTACGGAACAGGAGGTTGAAGGTGCTGATTCTCGAAGGAGGGAGATTGCTAGTAAAGCGGCTGTAATGGCCAACCCGAGCACAAGGAGATAAGAAATGAGGTGCGTTTTTGAAACCTTTCCCGATCACACGGTGTACCATCTTCTGGGTTTCTCATGCATGTTTTTGTTATAGGAAGATGCCCTTGAACTTGGAGATTTGGGACCCATGGGATGGGTACCACGCAGTATTACTTTAAAGGGACTGCGTTTCCTCAACCAACCTGACCAAACCTCTCAGCCACAAGAGTGTCCACCCTTATGTCTCAATCAGCTGTGGGTCTAGATATGGTCAATCCAGGTGGCATCACAGCCCCTGAACGAATATTGTAAGAATTTCTCTCTCTTTCACTGTCTTTGTTTCACGGCTTTTTAAAAGTAATTGATTTTTAAAATGGGGTTTAGCTGCTTTTCACTGCTGTTTTTATGCTGCTTTACACCCACTTGACTCACTTACAGAGAGATATCAATACATAGCTTTGAAGATTCTTCCTAGTCAGATATATTCTTGGGCGGTGAATAGGGGGTTTTCGCGTCCAGTTCACTGAGCAAGGAGTAGGTCTTGTCTAATACATATTGGGTTTATGGAACGGTATCTGAGCTAATTTGAAACCCTTGTTTTCTGCCTCACCCGACCTCACGTTTCCCGTTAAGAAGCCATAGTGTGTTTTGTAAACGTGTGTCTCTGTTCTGTTTTGTAATTCAGTTCAAGTGTAGCGGTTTTTACATTCCCTCTATAAGTGATATCTTATGATAAGTGTCGTTTTCTGGTTGACTTATTTCACTTAGAATCGTCGTACCTAAATCCACTCATCATGCTGCTACTAGCCTTATGACGTTGATTTCATGGCTGAGTGATATTCCATTGTACATAAGGACCACAACTTCTTTATCCATTTTTTTCTTTCCTGGGATATTTAAGGTGTAACGAAGTGGAGGTTCTTGTCAACGGAGCAGCCCTAAACTTTGTGGTGCCTGTGTCTTGCTGATTTTTAATTTTTCCAATTCATGCGCCCATGAGTGGAAGTGCCCTATGCTCTCTAAGCTGAGTTTTTTAGATGTTTCAGGACACACCGTACACTTCTCCAGAGTGGCTGTTGGCAATTTACATCCCGCCCATCAGCGTAGCAAGGCTCCCGTGTCTCCATGGCCTGTCCTGCATTTCTGGTTTTGACACTTTATTCAGCATGGCCCTTTTGACCGATGGGAAGCGAGACTTCTTTGTAGCGCTGATTTGCCTTTCCAGGTTGCTTGGTTGGCCAAAAAGGGCGTATGCGTTTTCTCCTGAATATATTCAGGAAAAAACGCATACGCCCTTTTTGGCCAAGGGCATCATGGTCGAGGTTTTGCCGCTTTTCCTGTGTTTTAAAGGCGATTCGAATCTACCTGCTGAAATCTTTTTTCTGCAATTCTGCCTTGCTTTCAAATCCTCTTCGTTGCCTTCCCTCAATATATTTGTGGACGAGAGTTATCATTTCTAACTCTGCAGGTCTGTGAATTGCAGTGCCCCTGAGCTCCATTTTTCAACTCGCTTTCTTGGGAGCTGGCCCCAAAAGTGCAGGATTGCTTCAGGCCCTATTCTGGTTCCGGGCGGCAGGCTGAGCCTGTGGTTAATTCTTCTTCCTGATGGGAAAATAGAGTGACCTGTGCCTGTCCCAACACCTAGAGCTAGTCTCTCATTGGTTCCACCTCTTCCCGTTCATCCTCAGGACAAATTGCAACCTGTACGGAACAGGAGGTTAAAGGTGCTGATTCTCCACGGAGGGAGATTGCTAGTAACTCGGCTGGAATGGCGAACCAGAGCACAAGGAGATGAGAAATGAGGTGCGTTTTAGAAACCTTTCCCGATCGCACGGTGTACCATCTTCTGGGTTTCTCATGCATGTTTTTGATATAGGAAGATGCCCTTGAACTTGGAGATTTGGGACCCATGGGATGGGTACCACGCAGTATTACTTTAAAGGGTCTGCGTTTGCTCACCCAACCTCACCAAACCTCTCAGCCCCACGAGTGTCCACCCTTATGTCTCAATCAGCTGTGGGTCTAGAGATGGTCAACAAAGGTGGCATCACAGCCCCTGAACGAATTTTGTAAGAATTTCTCTCTCTTTCACTGTCTTTGTTTCATGGGATTTTAAAAGTAATTGATTTTTATAATGGGGTTTAGCTGCTTTTCACTGCTGTGTTTATGCTGCTTTACACCCACTTGACTCATTTACAGAGAGATATCAATACATAGCTTTGAAGATTCTTCCTTGTCAGATATATTCTTGGGCGGTGAATAGGGGGTGTCGAGTCCAGTTCACTGAGCAAGGAGTAGGTCTTGTCTATTACATATTGGGTTTATTGAACGGTATCTGAGCTAATTTGAAACCCTTGTTTTCTGCCTCACCCAACCTCACCTTTCCCGTTAAGCAGACATAGTGTGTTTTGTAAACGTGTGTCTCTGTTCTGTTTTGTAATTCAGTTCAAGTGTAGCGGTTTTTACATTCCCTGTATAAGTGATATCTTATGATATGTGTCGTTTTCTGGTTGACTTATTTCACTTAGAATCGTCGTACCTAAATCCACTCATCATGCTGCTACTAGCCTTATGACGTTGATTTCATGGCTGAGTGATATTCCATTGAACATAAGGACCACAACTTCTTTATCCATTTTTCTCTTTCCTGGGATATTTAAGGTGTAACGAAGTGGAGGTTCTTGTCAACAGAGCAGCCCTAAACTTTGGGGTGCCTGTGTCTTGCTGATTTTTAGTTTTCCCAATTTATACGCCCATGAGTGGAAGTGCCCTATGTTCTCTAAGCTGAGTTGTTTAGAGGTTTCAGGACACACCGTACACTTCTGCAGAGTGGCTGTTGGCAATTTACATGCCGCCCATCAGCGTAGCAAGGCTCCCGTTTCTCCATGGCCTGTCCTGCATTTCTGGTTTTGACACTTTATTCAGCATGGCCCTTTTGACCGATGGGAAGCGAGACTTCTTTGTAGCGCTGATTTGCCTTTCCAGGTTGCTTGGTTGGCCAAAAAGGGCGTATGCGTTTTTTCCTGAATATATTCAGGAAAAAACGCATACGCCCTTTTTGGCCAAGGGCATCATGGTCGAGGTTTTGCCGCTTTGCCTGTGCTTTAAAGGCGATTCGACTCTACCTCCTGAAATCTGTTTCCTGCAATTCTGCCTTGCTTTCAAATCCTCTTTGTTGCCTTCCCTCAATATATTTGTGGACGAGAGTTATCATTTCTAACTCTGCAGGTCTGTGAATTGCAGTGCCCCTGAGCTCCATTTTTCAACTCGCTTTCTTCGGAGTTGGCCGCAAAAGCGCAGGATTGCTTCAAGCCCTATTCTGGTTCCGGGCGGCAGGCTGAGCCTGTGGTTAATTCTTCTTCCTGATGGGAAAATAGAGTGACCTGTGCCTGTCCCAACACCTAGAGCTAGTCTCTCATTGGTTCCACCTCTTCCCGTTCATCCTCAGGACAGATTGCAACCTGTACGGAACAGGAGGTTAAAGGTGCTGATTCTCCACGGAGGGAGATTGCTAGTAACTCGGTTGAAATGGCGAACCAGAGCACAAGGAGATGAGAAATGAGGTGCGTTTTAGAAACCTTTCCCGATCGCACGGTGTACCATCTTCTGGGTTTCTCATGCATGTTTTTGATATAGGAAGATGCCCTTGAACTTGGAGATTTGGGACCCATGGGATGGGTACCACGCAGTATTACTTTAAAGGGTCTGCGTTTGCTCACCCAACCTCACCAAACCTCTCAGCCCCACGAGTGTCCACCCTTATGTCTCAATCAGCTGTGGGTCTAGAGATGGTCAATAAAGGTGGCATCACAGCCCCTGAACGAATTCTGTATGAATTTCTCTCTCTTTCACTGTCTTTGTTTCACGGGTTTTTAAAAGTAATTGATTTTTATAATGGGGTTTAGCTGCTTTTCACTGCTGTGTTTATGCCACTTTACACCCACTTTTCTCACTTACAGAGAGATATCAATACATTGGTTTTAAGAGTCTTACTAGTCTGATATATTCTTGGGCGGTGAACAGGGGGTGTTGAGTCCACTTCACTGAGCAAGGAGTAGGTCTTGTCTATTACATATTGGGTTTATGGAACGGTATCTGAGCTAATTTGAAACCCTTGTTTTCTGCCTCACCCAACCTCACCTTTCCCGTTAAGCAGCCATAGTGTGTTTTGTAAACGTGTGTCTCTGTTCTGTTTTGTAATTCAGTTCAAGTGTAGCGGTTTTTACATTCCCTCTATAAGTGATATCTTATGATATGTGTCGTTTTCTGGTTGACTTATTTCACTTAGAATCGTCGTACGTAAATCCACTCATCATGCTGCTACTAGCCTTATGACGTTGATTTCATGGCTGAGTGATATTCCATTGAACATAAGGACCACAACTTCTTTATCCATTTTTCTCTTTCCTGGGATATTTAAGGTGTAACGAAGTGGAGGTTCTTGTCAACAGAGCAGCCCTAAACTTTGGGGTGCCTGTGTCTTGCTGATTTTTAGTTTTCCCAATTTATACACCCATGAGTGGAAGTGCCCTATGTTCTCTAAGCTGAGTTGTTTAGAGGTTTCAGGACACACCGTACACTTCTGCAGAGTGGCTGTTGGCAATTTACATGCCGCCCATCAGCGTAGCAAGGCTCCCATTTCTCCATGGCCTGTCCTGCATTTCTGGTTTTGACACTTTATTCAGCACGGCCCTTTTGACCGATGGGAAGCGAGACTTCTTTGTAGCGCTGATTTGCCTTTCCAGGTTGCTTGGTTGGCCAAAAAGGGCGTATGCGTTTTTTCCTGAATATATTCAGGAAAAAACGCATACGCCCTTTTTGGCCAAGGGCATCATGGTCGAGGTTTTGCCGCTTTTCCTGTGCTTTAAAGGCGATTCGACTCTACCTCCTGAAATCTGTTTCCTGCAATTCTGCCTTGCTTTCAAATCCTCTTTGTTGCCTTCCCTCAATATATTTGTGGACGAGAGTTATCATTTCTAACTCTGCAGGTCTGTGAATTGCAGTGCCCCTGAGCTCCATTTTTCAACTCGCTTTCTTCGGAGTTGGCCGCAAAAGCGCAGGATTGCTTCAAGCCCTATTCTGGTTCCGGGCGGCAGGCTGAGCCTGTGGTTAATTCTTCTTCCTGATGGGAAAATAGAGTGACCTGTGCCTGTCCCAACACCTAGAGCTAGTCTCTCATTGGTTCCACCTCTTCCCGTTCATCCTCAGGACAGATTGCAACCTGTACGGAACAGGAGGTTAAAGGTGCTGATTCTCCACGGAGGGAGATTGCTAGTAACTCGGTTGAAATGGCGAACCAGAGCACAAGGAGATGAGAAATGAGGTGCGTTTTAGAAACCTTTCCCGATCGCACGGTGTACCATCTTCTGGGTTTCTCATGCATGTTTTTGATATAGGAAGATGCCCTTGAACTTGGAGATTTGGGACCCATGGGATGGGTACCACGCAGTATTACTTTAAAGGGTCTGCGTTTGCTCACCCAACCTCACCAAACCTCTCAGCCCCAAGAGTGTCCACCCTTATGTCTCAATCAGCTGTGGGTCTAGAGATGGTCAATAAAGGTGGCATCACAGCCCCTGAACGAATTCTGTATGAATTTCTCTCTCTTTCACTGTCTTTGTTTCACGGGTTTTTAAAAGTAATTGATTTTTATAATGGGGTTTAGCTGCTTTTCACTGCTGTGTTTATGCCACTTTACACCCACTTTTCTCACTTACAGAGAGATATCAATACATTGGTTTTAAGAGTCTTACTAGTCTGATATATTCTTGGGCGGTGAACAGGGGGTGTTGAGTCCACTTCACTGAGCAAGGAGTAGGTCTTGTCTATTACATATTGGGTTTATGGAACGGTATCTGAGCTAATTTGAAACCCTTGTTTTCTGCCTCACCCAACCTCACCTTTCCCGTTAAGCAGCCATAGTGTGTTTTGTAAACGTGTGTCTCTGTTCTGTTTTGTAATTCAGTTCAAGTGTAGCGGTTTTTACATTCCCTCTATAAGTGATATCTTATGATATGTGTCGTTTTCTGGTTGACTTATTTCACTTAGAATCGTCGTACCTAAATCCACTCATCATGCTGCTACTAGCCTTATGACGTTGATTTCATGGCTGAGTGATATTCCATTGAACATAAGGACCACAACTTCTTTATCCATTTTTCTCTTTCCTGGGATATTTAAGGTGTAATGAAGTGGAGGTTCTTGTCAACAGAGCAGCCCTAAACTTTGGGGTGCCTGTGTCTTGCTGATTTTTAGTTTTCCCAATTTATACACCCATGAGTGGAAGTGCCCTATGTTCTCTAAGCTGAGTTGTTTAGAGGTTTCAGGACACACCGTACACTTCTGCAGAGTGGCTGTTGGCAATTTACATGCCGCCCATCAGTGTAGCAAGGCTCCCGTTTCTCCATGGCCTGTCCTGCATTTCTGGTTTTGACACTTTATTCAGCACGGCCCTTTTGACCGATGGGAAGCGAGACTTCTTTGTAGCGCTGATTTGCCTTTCCAGGTTGCTTGGTTGGCCAAAAAGGGCGTATGCGTTTTTTCCTGAATATATTCAGGAAAAAACGCATACGCCCTTTTTGGCCAAGGGCATCATGGTCGAGGTTTTGCCGCTTTTCCTGTGCTTTAAAGGCGATTCGACTCTACCTCCTGAAATCTGTTTCCTGCAATTCTGCCTTGCTTTCAAATCCTCTTTGTTGCCTTCCCTCAATATATTTGTGGACGAGAGTTATCATTTCTAACTCTGCAGGTCTGTGAATTGCAGTGCCCCTGAGCTCCATTTTTCAACTCGCTTTCTTCGGAGTTGGCCGCAAAAGCGCAGGATTGCTTCAAGCCCTATTCTGGTTCCGGGCGGCAGGCTGAGCCTGTGGTTAATTCTTCTTCCTGATGGGAAAATAGAGTGACCTGTGCCTGTCCCAACACCTAGAGCTAGTCTCTCATTGGTTCCACCTCTTCCCGTTCATCCTCAGGACAGATTGCAACTTGTACGGAACAGGAGGTTAAAGGTGCTGATTCTCCACGGAGGGAGATTGCTAGTAACTCGGTTGAAATGGCGAACCCGAGCACAAGGAGATGAGAAATGAGGTGCGTTTTAGAAACCTTTCCCGATCGCACGGTGTACCATCTTCTGGGTTTCTCATGCATGTTTTTGATATAGGAAGATGCCCTTGAACTTGGAGATTTGGGACCCATGGGATGGGTACCACGCAGTATTACTTTAAAGGGTCTGCGTTTGCTCACCCAACCTCACCAAACCTCTCAGCCCCACGAGTGTCCACCCTTATGTCTCAATCAGCTGTGGGTCTAGAGATGGTCAATAAAGGTGGCATCACAGCCCCTGAACGAATTCTGTATTAATTTCTCTCTCTTTCACTGTCTTTGTTTCACGGGTTTTTAAAAGTAATTGATTTTTATAATGGGGTTTAGCTGCTTTTCACTGCTGTGTTTATGCCACTTTACACCCACTTTTCTCACTTACAGAGAGATATCAATACATTGGTTTTAAGAGTCTTACTAGTCTGATATATTCTTGGGCGGTGAACAGGGGGTGTTGAGTCCACTTCACTGAGCAAGGAGTAGGTCTTGTCTATTACATATTGGGTTTATGGAACGGTATCTGAGCTAATTTGAAACCCTTGTTTTCTGCCTCACCCGACGTCACCTTTCCCGTTAAGTAGCCATAGTGTGTTTTGTAAACGTGTGTCTCTGTTCTGTTTTGTAATTCAGTTCAAGTGTAGCGGTTTTTACATTCCCTCTATAAGTGATATCTTATGATAAGTGTCGTTTTCTGGTTGACTTATTTCACTTAGAATCGTCGTACCTAAATCCACTCATCATGCTGCTACTAGCCTTATGACGTTGATTTCATTGCTGAGTGATATTCCATTGTACATAAGGACCACAACTTCTTTATCCATTTTTCTCTTTCCTGGGATATTTAAGGTGTAACGAAGTGGAGGTTCTTGTCAACAGAGCAGCCCTAAACTTTGGGGTGCCTGTGTCTTGCTGATTTTTAGTTTTCCCAATTTATACGCCCATGAGTGGAAGTGCCCTATGCTCTCTAAGCTGAGTTTTTTAGAGGTTTCAGGACACACCGTACTCTTCTCCAGAGTGGCTGTTGGCAATTTACATCCCGCCCATGAGCGTAGCAAGGCTCCCGTTTCTCCATGGCCTGTCCTGCATTTCTGGTTTTGACACTTTATTCAGCATGGCCCTTTTGACCGATGGGAAGCGAGACTTCTTTGTAGCGCTGATATGCCTTTCCAGGTTGCTTGGTTGGCCAAAAAGGGCGTCTGCGTTTTTTCCTGAATATATTCAGGAAAAAACGCAGACGCCCTTTTTGGCCAAGGGCATCATGGTCGAGGTTTTGCCGCCTTTCCTGTGCTTTAAAGGCGATTCAAATCTACCTCCTGAAATCTGTTTCCTGCAATTCTGCCTTGCTTTCAAATCCTCTTCGTTGCCTTCCCTCAATATATTTGTGGACGAGAGTTATCATTTCTAACTCTGCAGGTTTGTGAATTGCAGTGCCCCTGAGCTCCACTTTTCAACTCGCTTTCTTCGGAGCTGGCCGCAAAAGCGCAGGATTGCTTCAGGCCCTATTCTGGTTCCGGGCGGCAGGCTGAGCCTGTGGTTAATTCTTCTTCCTGATGGGAAAATAGAGTGACCTGTGCCTGTCCCAACACCTAGAGCTAGTTTCTCATTGGTTCCCCCTCTTCCCGTTCATCCTCAGGACAAATTGCAACCTGTACGGAACAGGAGGTTAAAGGTGCTGATTCTCCACGGAGGGAGATTGCTACTAACGCGGCTGGAATGGCGAACCCGAGCACAAGGAGATGAGAAATGAGGTGCGTTTTAGAAACCTTTCCCGATCACACGGTGTACCATCTTCTGGGTTTCTCATGCATGTTTTCGATGTAGGAAGATGCCCTTGAACCTGGAGATTTGGGACCCATGGGATGGGTACCACGCAGTATTACTTTAAAGGGTGTGCGTTTGCTCACCCAACCTCACCAAACCTCTCAGCCCCAAGAGTGTCCACCCTTATGTCTCAATCAGCTGTGGGTCTAGATATGGTCAATCCAGGTGGCATCACAGCCCCTGAACGAATTTTGTAAGAATTTCTCTCTCTTTCACTGTCTTTGTTTCACGGGATTTTAAAAGTAATTGATTTTTATAATGGGGTGTAGCTGCTTTTCACTGCTCTGTTTATGCTGCTTTACACCCACTTGACTCATTTACAGAGAGATATCAATACATAGCTTTGAAGATTCTTCCTAGTCAGGTATATTCTTGGGCGGTGAACAGGGGGTGTCGAGTCCAGTTCACTGAGCAAGGAGTAGGTCTTGTCTATTACATATTGGGTTTATGGAACGGTATCTGAGCTAATTTGAAACCCTTGTTTTCTGCCTCACCCAACCTCACCTTTCCCGTTAAGCAGCCATAGTGTGTTTTGTAAACGTGTGACGCTGTTCTGTTTTGTAATTCAGTTCAAGTGTAGCGGTTTTTACATTCCCTCTCTAAGTGATATCTTATGATAAGTGTCTTTTTCTGTGTGACTTATTTCACTTAGAATCGTCGTACCTAAATCCTCTCATCATGCTGCTACTAGCCTTATGACGTTAATTTCATGGCTGAGTGATATGCCATTGTACATAAGGACCACAACTTCCTTATCCATGTTTCTCTTTCCTGGGATATTTAAGGTGTAACGAAGTGGAGGTTCTTGTCAACAGAGCAGCCCTAAACTTTGGGGTGCCTGTGTCTTGCTGATTTTTAGTTTTCCCAATTTATACGCCCATGAGTGGAAGTGCCTTATGCTCTCTATGCTGAGTTCTTTAGATGTTTCAGGAAACACCGTACACTTCTCCAGAGTGGCTGTTGGCAATTTACATCCCGCCCATCAGCGTAGTAAGGCTCCCGTTTCTCCATGGCCTGTCCTGCATTTCTGGTTTTGACACTTTATTCAGCATGGCCCTTTTGACCGATGGGAAGCGAGACTTCTTTGTAGCGCTGATTTGCCTTTCCAGGTTGCTTGGTTGGCCAAAAAGGGCGTATGCGTTTTTTCCTGAATATATTCAGGAAAAAACGCATACGCCCTTTTTGGCCAAGGGCATCATGGTCGAGGTTTTGCCGCTTTTCCTGTGCTTTAAAGGCGATTCGACTCTACCTCCTGAAATCTGTTTCCTGCAATTCTGCCTTGCTTTCAAATCCTCCTCGTTGCCTTCCCTCAATATATTTGTGGACGAGAGTTATCATTTCTAACTCTGCAGGTTTGTGAATTGCAGTGCCCCTGAGCTCGATTTTTCAACTCGTTTTTTTGGGAGCTGGCCGCAAAAGCACAGGATTGCTTCAGGCCCTGTTCTGCTTCCGGGCGGCAGGCTGAGCCTGTGGTTAATTCTTCTTCCTGATGGGAAAATAGAGTGACCTGTGCCTTTCCCAACACCTAGAGCTAGTCTCTCACTGGTTCCCCCTCTTCCCGTTCATCCTCAGGACAATTTGCAACCTGTACGGAACAGGAGGTTGAAGGTGCTGATTCTCGAAGGAGGGAGATTGCTAGTAAAGCGGCTGTAATGGCCAACCCGAGCACAAGGAGATGAGAAATGAGGTGCGTTTTCGAAACCTTTCCCGATCACACGGTGTACCATCTTCTGGGTTTCTCATGCATGTTTTTGTTATAGGAAGATGCCCTTGAACTTGGAGATTTGGGACCCATGGGATGGGTACCACGCAGTATTACTTTAAAGGGCCTGCGTTTCCTCAACCAACCTGACCAAACCTCTCAGCCACAAGAGTGTCCACCCTTATGTCTCAAGCAGCTGTGGGTCTAGAGATGGTCAATCCAGGTGGCATCACAGCCCCTGAACGAATATTGTAAGAATTTCTCTCTTTTTCACTGTCTTTGTTTCACGGGTTTTTAAAAGTAATTGATTTTTATAATGGGGTTTAGCTGCTTTTCACTGCTGTTTTTATGCTGCTTTACACCCACTTGACTCACTTACAGAGAGATATCAATACATAGCTTTGAAGATTCTTCCTAGTCAGATATATTCTTGGGCGGTGAATAGGGGGTTTTTGCGTCCAGTTCACTGAGCAAGGAGTAGGTCTTGTCTATTACATATTGGGTTTATTGAACGGTATCTGAGCTAATTTGAAACCCTTGTTTTCTGCCTCACCCGACCTCACCTTTCCCGTTAAGCAGCCATAGTGTGTTTTGTAAACGTGTGTCTCTGTTCTGTTTTGTAATTCAGTTCAAGTGTAGCGGTTTTTACATTCCCTCTATAAGTGATATCTTATGATAAGTGTCGTTTTCTGGTTGACTTATTTCACTTAGAATCGTCGTACCTAAATCCACTCATCATGCTGCTACTAGCCTTATGACGTTGATTTCCTGGCTGAGTGATATTCCATTGTACATAAGGACCACAACTTCTTTATCCATTTTTTTCTTTCCTGGGATATTTAAGGTGTAACAAAGTGGAGGTTCTTGTCAACAGAGCAGCCCTAAACTTTGGGGTGCCTGTGTCTTGCTGATTTTTACTTTTCCCAATTTATACACCCATGAGTGGAAGTGCCCTATGCTCTCTAAGCTGAGTTTTTTAGAGGTTTCAGGACACACCGTACACTTCTCCAGAGTGGCTGTTGGCAATTTACATCACGCCCATCAGCGTAGCAAGGCTCCCGTTTCTCCATGGCCTGTCCTGCATTTCTGGTTTTGACACTTTATTCAGCATGGCCCTTTTGACCGATGGGAAGCGAGACTTCTTTGTAGCGCTGATTTGCCTTTCCAGGTTGCTTGGTTGGCCAAAAAGGGCGTCTGCGTTTTTTCCTGAATATATTCAGGAAAAAACGCAGACGCCCTTTTTGGCCAAGGGCATCATGGTCGAGGTTTTGCCGCCTTTCCTGTGCTTTAAAGGCGATTCAAATCTACCTCCTGAAATCTGTTTCCTGCAATTCTGCCTTGCTTTCAAATCCTCTTCGTTGCCTTCCCTCAATATATTTGTGGACGAGAGTTATCATTTCTAACTCTGCAGGTTTGTGAATTGCAGTGCCCCTGAGCTCCACTTTTCAACTCGCTTTCTTCGGAGCTGGCCGCAAAAGCGCAGGATTGCTTCAGGCCCTATTCTGGTTCCGGGCGGCAGGCTGAGCCTGTGGTTAATTCTTCTTCCTGATGGGAAAATAGAGTGACCTGTGCCTGTCCCAACACCTAGAGCTAGTTTCTCATTGGTTCCCCCTCTTCCCGTTCATCCTCAGGACAAATTGCAACCTGTACGGAACAGGAGGTTAAAGGTGCTGATTCTCCACGGAGGGAGATTGCTACTAACGCGGCTGGAATGGCGAACCCGAGCACAAGGAGATGAGAAATGAGGTGCGTTTTAGAAACCTTTCCCGATCACACGGTGTACCATCTTCTGGGTTTCTCATGCATGTTTTCGATGTAGGAAGATGCCCTTGAACCTGGAGATTTGGGACCCATGGGATGGGTACCACGCAGTATTACTTTAAAGGGTGTGCGTTTGCTCACCCAACCTCACCAAACCTCTCAGCCCCAAGAGTGTCCACCCTTATGTCTCAATCAGCTGTGGGTCTAGATATGGTCAATCCAGGTGGCATCACAGCCCCTGAACGAATTTTGTAAGAATTTCTCTCTCTTTCACTGTCTTTGTTTCACGGGATTTTAAAAGTAATTGATTTTTATAATGGGGTGTAGCTGCTTTTCACTGCTCTGTTTATGCTGCTTTACACCCACTTGACTCATTTACAGAGAGATATCAATACATAGCTTTGAAGATTCTTCCTAGTCAGGTATATTCTTGGGCGGTGAACAGGGGGTGTCGAGTCCAGTTCACTGAGCAAGGAGTAGGTCTTGTCTATTACATATTGGGTTTATGGAACGGTATCTGAGCTCATTTGAAACCCTTGTTTTCTACCTCACCCGACCTCACCTTTCCCGTTAAGCAGCCATAGTGTGTTTTGTAAACGTGTGACGCTGTTCTGTTTTGTAATTCAGTTCAAGTGTAGCGGTTTTTACATTCCCTCTCTAAGTGATATCTTATGATAAGTGTCTTTTTCTGTGTGACTTATTTCACTTAGAATCGTCGTACCTAAATCCTCTCATCATGCTGCTACTAGCCTTATGACGTTAATTTCATGGCTGAGTGATATGCCATTGTACATAAGGACCACAACTTCCTTATCCATGTTTCTCTTTCCTGGGATATTTAAGGTGTAACGAAGTGGAGGTTCTTGTCAACAGAGCAGCCCTAAACTTTGGGGTGCCTGTGTCTTGCTGATTTTTAGTTTTCCCAATTTATACGCCCATGAGTGGAAGTGCCTTATGCTCTCTATGCTGAGTTCTTTAGATGTTTCAGGAAACACCGTACACTTCTCCAGAGTGGCTGTTGGCAATTTACATCCCGCCCATCAGCGTAGTAAGGCTCCCGTTTCTCCATGGCCTGTCCTGCATTTCTGGTTTTGACACTTTATTCAGCATGGCCCTTTTGACCGATGGGAAGCGAGACTTCTTTGTAGCGCTGATTTGCCTTTCCAGGTTGCTTGGTTGGCCAAAAAGGGCGTATGCGTTTTTTCCTGAATATATTCAGGAAAAAACGCATACGCCCTTTTTGGCCAAGGGCATCATGGTCGAGGTTTTGCCGCTTTTCCTGTGCTTTAAAGGCGATTCGACTCTACCTCCTGAAATCTGTTTCCTGCAATTCTGCCTTGCTTTCAAATCCTCCTCGTTGCCTTCCCTCAATATATTTGTGGACGAGAGTTATCATTTCTAACTCTGCAGGTTTGTGAATTGCAGTGCCCCTGAGCTCGATTTTTCAACTCGTTTTTTTGGGAGCTGGCCGCAAAAGCACAGGATTGCTTCAGGCCCTGTTCTGCTTCCGGGCGGCAGGCTGAGCCTGTGGTTAATTCTTCTTCCTGATGGGAAAATAGAGTGACCTGTGCCTTTCCCAACACCTAGAGCTAGTCTCTCACTGGTTCCCCCTCTTCCCGTTCATCCTCAGGACAATTTGCAACCTGTACGGAACAGGAGGTTGAAGGTGCTGATTCTCGAAGGAGGGAGATTGCTAGTAAAGCGGCTGTAATGGCCAACCCGAGCACAAGGAGATGAGAAATGAGGTGCGTTTTCGAAACCTTTCCCGATCACACGGTGTACCATCTTCTGGGTTTCTCATGCATGTTTTTGTTATAGGAAGATGCCCTTGAACTTGGAGATTTGGGACCCATGGGATGGGTACCACGCAGTATTACTTTAAAGGGCCTGCGTTTCCTCAACCAACCTGACCAAACCTCTCAGCCACAAGAGTGTCCACCCTTATGTCTCAAGCAGCTGTGGGTCTAGAGATGGTCAATCCAGGTGGCATCACAGCCCCTGAACGAATATTGTAAGAATTTCTCTCTTTTTCACTGTCTTTGTTTCACGGGTTTTTAAAAGTAATTGATTTTTATAATGGGGTTTAGCTGCTTTTCACTGCTGTTTTTATGCTGCTTTACACCCACTTGACTCACTTACAGAGAGATATCAATACATAGCTTTGAAGATTCTTCCTAGTCAGATATATTCTTGGGCGGTGAATAGGGGGTTTTTGCGTCCAGTTCACTGAGCAAGGAGTAGGTCTTGTCTATTACATATTGGGTTTATTGAACGGTATCTGAGCTAATTTGAAACCCTTGTTTTCTGCCTCACCCGACCTCACCTTTCCCGTTAAGCAGCCATAGTGTGTTTTGTAAACGTGTGTCTCTGTTCTGTTTTGTAATTCAGTTCAAGTGTAGCGGTTTTTACATTCCCTCTATAAGTGATATCTTATGATAAGTGTCGTTTTCTGGTTGACTTATTTCACTTAGAATCGTCGTACCTAAATCCACTCATCATGCTGCTACTAGCCTTATGACGTTGATTTCCTGGCTGAGTGATATTCCATTGTACATAAGGACCACAACTTCTTTATCCATTTTTTTCTTTCCTGGGATATTTAAGGTGTAACAAAGTGGAGGTTCTTGTCAACAGAGCAGCCCTAAACTTTGGGGTGCCTGTGTCTTGCTGATTTTTACTTTTCCCAATTTATACACCCATGAGTGGAAGTGCCCTATGCTCTCTAAGCTGAGTTTTTTAGAGGTTTCAGGACACACCGTACACTTCTCCAGAGTGGCTGTTGGCAATTTACATCACGCCCATCAGCGTAGCAAGGCTCCCGTTTCTCCATGGCCTGTCCTGCATTTCTGGTTTTGACACTTTATTCAGCATGGCCCTTTTGACCGATGGGAAGCGAGACTTCTTTGTAGCGCTGATTTGCCTTTCCAGGTTGCTTGGTTGGCCAAAAAGGGCGTCTGCGTTTTTTCCTGAATATATTCAGGAAAAAACGCAGACGCCCTTTTTGGCCAAGGGCATCATGGTCGAGGTTTTGCCGCCTTTCCTGTGCTTTAAAGGCGATTCAAATCTACCTCCTGAAATCTGTTTCCTGCAATTCTGCCTTGCTTTCAAATCCTCTTCGTTGCCTTCCCTCAATATATTTGTGGACGAGAGTTATCATTTCTAACTCTGCAGGTTTGTGAATTGCAGTGCCCCTGAGCTCCACTTTTCAACTCGCTTTCTTCGGAGCTGGCCGCAAAAGCGCAGGATTGCTTCAGGCCCTATTCTGGTTCCGGGCGGCAGGCTGAGCCTGTGGTTAATTCTTCTTCCTGATGGGAAAATAGAGTGACCTGTGCCTGTCCCAACACCTAGAGCTAGTTTCTCATTGGTTCCCCCTCTTCCCGTTCATCCTCAGGACAAATTGCAACCTGTACGGAACAGGAGGTTAAAGGTGCTGATTCTCCACGGAGGGAGATTGCTACTAACGCGGCTGGAATGGCGAACCCGAGCACAAGGAGATGAGAAATGAGGTGCGTTTTAGAAACCTTTCCCGATCACACGGTGTACCATCTTCTGGGTTTCTCATGCATGTTTTCGATGTAGGAAGATGCCCTTGAACCTGGAGATTTGGGACCCATGGGATGGGTACCACGCAGTATTACTTTAAAGGGTGTGCGTTTGCTCACCCAACCTCACCAAACCTCTCAGCCCCAAGAGTGTCCACCCTTATGTCTCAATCAGCTGTGGGTCTAGATATGGTCAATCCAGGTGGCATCACAGCCCCTGAACGAATTTTGTAAGAATTTCTCTCTCTTTCACTGTCTTTGTTTCACGGGATTTTAAAAGTAATTGATTTTTATAATGGGGTGTAGCTGCTTTTCACTGCTCTGTTTATGCTGCTTTACACCCACTTGACTCATTTACAGAGAGATATCAATACATAGCTTTGAAGATTCTTCCTAGTCAGGTATATTCTTGGGCGGTGAACAGGGGGTGTCGAGTCCAGTTCACTGAGCAAGGAGTAGGTCTTGTCTATTACATATTGGGTTTATGGAACGGTATCTGAGCTCATTTGAAACCCTTGTTTTCTACCTCACCCGACCTCACCTTTCCCGTTAAGCAGCCATAGTGTGTTTTGTAAACGTGTGACGCTGTTCTGTTTTGTAATTCAGTTCAAGTGTAGCGGTTTTTACATTCCCTCTCTAAGTGATATCTTATGATAAGTGTCTTTTTCTGTGTGACTTATTTCACTTAGAATCGTCGTACCTAAATCCTCTCATCATGCTGCTACTAGCCTTATGACGTTAATTTCATGGCTGAGTGATATGCCATTGTACATAAGGACCACAACTTCCTTATCCATGTTTCTCTTTCCTGGGATATTTAAGGTGTAACGAAGTGGAGGTTCTTGTCAACAGAGCAGCCCTAAACTTTGGGGTGCCTGTGTCTTGCTGATTTTTAGTTTTCCCAATTTATACGCCCATGAGTGGAAGTGCCTTATGCTCTCTATGCTGAGTTCTTTAGATGTTTCAGGAAACACCGTACACTTCTCCAGAGTGGCTGTTGGCAATTTACATCCCGCCCATCAGCGTAGTAAGGCTCCCGTTTCTCCATGGCCTGTCCTGCATTTCTGGTTTTGACACTTTATTCAGCATGGCCCTTTTGACCGATGGGAAGCGAGACTTCTTTGTAGCGCTGATTTGCCTTTCCAGGTTGCTTGGTTGGCCAAAAAGGGCGTATGCGTTTTTTCCTGAATATATTCAGGAAAAAACGCATACGCCCTTTTTGGCCAAGGGCATCATGGTCGAGGTTTTGCCGCTTTTCCTGTGCTTTAAAGGCGATTCGACTCTACCTCCTGAAATCTGTTTCCTGCAATTCTGCCTTGCTTTCAAATCCTCCTCGTTGCCTTCCCTCAATATATTTGTGGACGAGAGTTATCATTTCTAACTCTGCAGGTTTGTGAATTGCAGTGCCCCTGAGCTCGATTTTTCAACTCGTTTTTTTGGGAGCTGGCCGCAAAAGCACAGGATTGCTTCAGGCCCTGTTCTGCTTCCGGGCGGCAGGCTGAGCCTGTGGTTAATTCTTCTTCCTGATGGGAAAATAGAGTGACCTGTGCCTGTCCCAACACCTAGAGCTAGTCTCTCACTGGTTCCCCCTCTTCCCGTTCATCCTCAGGACAATTTGCAACCTGTACGGAACAGGAGGTTGAAGGTGCTGATTCTCGAAGGAGGGAGATTGCTAGTAAAGCGGCTGTAATGGCCAACCCGAGCACAAGGAGATGAGAAATGAGGTGCGTTTTCGAAACCTTTCCCGATCACACGGTGTACCATCTTCTGGGTTTCTCATGCATGTTTTTGTTATAGGAAGATGCCCTTGAACTTGGAGATTTGGGACCCATGGGATGGGTACCACGCAGTATTACTTTAAAGGGCCTGCGTTTCCTCAACCAACCTGACCAAACCTCTCAGCCACAAGAGTGTCCACCCTTATGTCTCAAGCAGCTGTGGGTCTAGAGATGGTCAATCCAGGTGGCATCACAGCCCCTGAACGAATATTGTAAGAATTTCTCTCTCTTTCACTGTCTTTGTTTCACGGGTTTTTAAAAGTAATTGATTTTTATAATGGGGTTTAGCTGCTTTTCACTGCTGTTTTTATGCTGCTTTACACCCACTTGACTCACTTACAGAGAGATATCAATACATAGCTTTGAAGATTCTTCCTAGTCAGATATATTCTTGGGCGGTGAATAGGGGGTTTTTGCGTCCAGTTCACTGAGCAAGGAGTAGGTCTTGTCTATTACATATTGGGTTTATTGAACGGTATCTGAGCTAATTTGAAACCCTTGTTTTCTGCCTCACCCGACCTCACCTTTCCCGTTAAGCAGCCATAGTGTGTTTTGTAAACGTGTGTCTCTGTTCTGTTTTGTAATTCAGTTCAAGTGTAGCGGTTTTTACATTCCCTCTATAAGTGATATCTTATGATAAGTGTCGTTTTCTGGTTGACTTATTTCACTTAGAATCGTCGTACCTAAATCCACTCATCATGCTGCTACTAGCCTTATGACGTTGATTTCCTGGCTGAGTGATATTCCATTGTACATAAGGACCACAACTTCTTTATCCATTTTTTTCTTTCCTGGGATATTTAAGGTGTAACAAAGTGGAGGTTCTTGTCAACAGAGCAGCCCTAAACTTTGTGGTGCCTGTGTCTTGCTGATTTTTACTTTTCCCAATTTATACACCCATGAGTGGAAGTGCCCTATGCTCTCTAAGCTGAGTTTTTTAGAGGTTTCAGGACACACCGTACACTTCTCCAGAGTGGCTGTTGGCAATTTACATCACGCCCATCAGCGTAGCAAGGCTCCCGTTTCTCCATGGCCTGTCCTGCATTTCTGGTTTTGACACTTTATTCAGCATGGCCCTTTTGACCGATGGGAAGCGAGACTTCTTTGTAGCGCTGATTTGCCTTTCCAGGTTGCTTGGTTGGCCAAAAAGGGCGTATGCGTTTTTTCCTGAATATATTCAGGAAAAAACGCATACGCCCTTTTTGGCCAAGGGCATCATGGTCGAGGTTTTGCCGCCTTTCCTGTGCTTTAAAGGCGATTCAAATCTACCTCCTGAAATCTGTTTCCTGCAATTCTGCCTTGCTTTCAAATCCTCTTCGTTGCCTTCCCTCAATATATTTGTGGACGAGAGTTATCATTTCTAACTCTGCAGGTTTGTGAATTGCAGTGCCCCTGAGCTCCACTTTTCAACTCGCTTTCTTCGGAGCTGGCCGCAAAAGCGCAGGATTGCTTCAGGCCCTATTCTGGTTCCGGGCGGCAGGCTGAGCCTGTGGTTAATTCTTCTTCCTGATGGGAAAATAGAGTGACCTGTGCCTGTCCCAACACCTAGAGCTAGTTTCTCATTGGTTCCCCCTCTTCCCGTTCATCCTCAGGACAAATTGCACCCTGTACGGAACAGGAGGTTAAAGGTGCTGATTCTCCACGGAGGGAGATTGCTACTAACGCGGCTGGAATGGCGAACCCGAGCACAAGGAGATGAGAAATGAGGTGCGTTTTAGAAACCTTTCCCGATCACACGGTGTACCATCTTCTGGGTTTCTCATGCATGTTTTCGATGTAGGAAGATGCCCTTGAACCTGGAGATTTGGGACCCATGGGATGGGTACCACGCAGTATTACTTTAAAGGGTCTGCGTTTGCTCACCCAACCTCACCAAACCTCTCAGCCCCAAGAGTGTCCACCCTTATGTCTCAATCAGCTGTGGGTCTAGATATGGTCAATCCAGGTGGCATCACAGCCCCTGAACGAATTTTGTAAGAATTTCTCTCTCTTTCACTGTCTTTGTTTCACGGGATTTTAAAAGTAATTGATTTTTATAATGGGGTTTAGCTGCTTTTCACTGCTCTGTTTATGCTGCTTTACACCCACTTGACTCATTTACAGAGAGATATCAATACATAGCTTTGAAGATTCTTCCTAGTCAGGTATATTCTTGGGCGGTGAATAGGGGGTGTCGAGTCCAGTTCACTGAGCAAGGAGTAGGTCTTGTCTATTACATATTGGGTTTATGGAACGGTATCTGAGCTAATTTGAAACCCTTGTTTTCTACCTCACCTGACCTCACCTTTCCCGTTAAGCAGCCATAGTGTGTTTTGTAAACGTGTGACGCTGTTCTGTTTTGTAATTCAGTTCAAGTGTAGCGGTTTTTACATTCCCTCTCTAAGTGATATCTTATGATAAGTGTCTTTTTCTGTGTGACTTATTTCACTTAGAATCGTCGTACCTAAATCCTCTCATCATGCTGCTACTAGCCTTATGACGTTAATTTCATGGCTGAGTGATATGCCATTGTACATAAGGACCACAACTTCCTTATCCATTTTTCTCTTTCCTGGGATATTTAAGGTGTAACGAAGTGGAGGTTCTTGTCAACAGAGCAGCCCTAAACTTTGGGGTGCCTGTGTCTTGCTGATTTTTAGTTTTCCCAATTTATACGCCCATGAGTGGAAGTGCCTTATGCTCCCTATGCTGAGTTTTTTAGATGTTTCAGGAAACACCGTACACTTCTCCAGAGTGGCTGTTGGCAATTTACATCCCGCCCATCAGCGTAGCAAGGCTCCCGTTTCTCCATGGCCTGTCCTGCATTTCTGGTTTTGACACTTTATTCAGCACGGCCGTTTTGACCGAAGGGAAGCGAGACTTCTTTGTAGCGCTGATTTGCCTTTCCAGGTTGCTTGGTTGGCCAAAAAGGGCGTCTGCGTTTTTTCCTGAATATATTCAGAAAAAACGCAGACGCCCTTTTTGGCCAAGGGCATCATGGTCGAGGTTTTGCCGCTTTTCCTGTGCTTTAAAGGCGATTCGAATATACCTCCTGAAATCTGTTTCCTGCAATTCTGACTTGCTTTCAAATCCTCTTCGTTGCCTTTCCTCAATATATTTGTGGACGAGAGTTATCATTTCTAACTCTGCAGGTTTGTGAATTGCAGTGCCCCTGAGCTCCATTTTTCAACTCGTTTTCTTGGGAGCTGGCCACAAAAGCGTAGGATTGCTTCAGGCCCTATTCTAGTTCCGGGCGGCAGGCTGAGCCTGTGGTTAATTCTTCTTCCTGATGGGAAAATAGAGTGACCTGTGCCTGTCCCAACACCTAGACCTAGTCTCTCACTGGTTCCCCCTCTTCCCGTTCATCCTCAGGACAAATTGCAACCTGTACGGAACAGGAGGTTAAAGGTGCTGATTCTCCACGGAGGGAGATTGCTACTAACGCGGCTGGAATGGCGAACCCGAGCACAAGGAGATGAGAAATGAGGTGCGTTTTAGAAACCTTTCCCGATCACACGGTGTACCATCTTTTGGGTTTCTCATGCATGTTTTCGATGTAGGAAGATGCCCTTGAACCTGGAGATTTTGGACCCATGGGATGGATACCACGCAGTATTACTTTAAAGGGTCTGCGTTTGCTCACCCAACCTCACCAAACCTCTCAGCCCCAAGAGTGTCCACCCTTATGTCTCAATCAGCTGTGGGTCTAGAGATGGTCAATCCAGGTGGCATCACAGTCCCTGAACGAATTTTGTAAGAATTTCTCTCTCTTTCACTGTCTTTGTTTCACGGGTTTTTAAAAGTAATTGATTTTTATAATGGGGTTTAGCTGCTTTTCACTGCTGTGTTTATGCCGCTTTACACCCACTTGACTCACTTACAGAGGGATATCAATACATTGGTTTTAAGATTCTTACTAGTCAGATATATTCTTGGGCGGTGAACAGGGGGTGTTTAGTCCACTTCACTGAGCAAGGAGTAGGTCTTGTCTATTACATATTGGGTGTATGGAACGGTATCTGAGCCTATTTGAAACCCTTGTTTTATGCATCACCCCACTTCACCTTTCCCGTTAAGCAGCCATAGTGTGTCTTCTAAACGTGTGACGCTGTTCTGTTTTGTAATTCAGTTCAAGTGTAGCGGTTTTTACATTCCCTCTATAAGTGATATCTTATGATAAGTGTCTTTTTCTGTGTGACTTATTTCACTTAGACTCGTCGTACCTAAATCCTCTCATCATGCTGCTACTAGCCTTATGACGTTGATTTCATGGCTGAGTGATATGCCATTGTACATAAGGACCACAACTTCCTTATCCATTTTTCTCTTTCCTGGGATATTTAAGGTGTAACGAAGTGGAGGTTCTTGTCAACAGAGCAGCCCTAAACTTTGGGGTGCCTGTGTCTTGCTGATTTTTAGTTTTCCCAATTTATACGCCCATGAGTGGAAGTGCCCTATGCTCTCTAAGCTGAGTTTTTTAGATGTTTCAGGACACCCCGTACTCTTCTCCAGAGTGGCTGTTGGCAATGTACATCCCGCCCATCAGCGTAGCAAGGCTCCCGTTTCTCCATGGCCTGTCCTGCATTTCTGGTTTTGACACTTTATTCAGCATGGCCCTTTTGACCGATGGGAAGCGAGACTTCTTTGTAGCGCTGATTTGCCTTTCCAGGTTGCTTGCTTGGCCAAAAAGGGCGTATGCGTTTTTTCCTGAATATATTCAGGAAAAAACGCATACGCCCTTTTTGGCCAAGGGCATCATGGTCGAGGTTTTGCCGCTTTTCCTGTGCTTTAAAGGCGATTCGACTCTACCTCCTGAAATCTGTTTCCTGCAATTCTGCCTTGCTTTCAAATCCTCCTCGTTGCCTTCCCTCAATATATTTGTGGACGAGAGTTATCATTTCTAACTCTGCAGGTTTGTGAATTGCAGTGCCCCTGAGCTCCATTTTTCAACTCGCTTTCTTCGGAGCTGGCCGCAAAAGCGCAGGATTGCTTCAGGCCCTATTCTGGTTCCGGGCGGCAGGCTGAGCCTGTGGTTAATTCTTCTTCCTGATGGGAAAATAGAGTGACCTGTGCCTGTCCCAACACCTAGAGCTAGTTTCTCATTGGTTCCCCCTCTTCCCGTTCATCCTCAGGACAAATTGCAACCTGTACGGAACAGGAGGTTAAAGGTGCTGATTCTCCACGGAGGGAGATTGCTACTAACGCGGCTGGAATGGCGAACCCGAGCACAAGGAGATGAGAAATGAGGTGCGTTGTAGAAACCTTTCCCGATCACACGGTGTACCATCTTCTGGGTTTCTCATGCATGTTTTCGATGTAGGAAGATGCCCTTGAACCTGGAGATTTGGGACCCATGGGATGGATACCACGCAGTATTACTTTAAAGGGTCTGCGTTTGCTCACCCAACCTCACCAAACCTCTCAGCCCCAAGAGTGTCCACCCTTATGTCTCAATCAGCTGTGGGTCTAGAGATGGTCAATCCAGGTGGCATCACAGTCCCTGAACGAATTTTGTAAGAATTTCTCTCTCTTTCACTGTCTTTGTTTCACGGGTTTTTAAAAGTAATTGATTTTTATAATGGGGTTTAGCTGCTTTTCACTGCTGTGTTTATGCCGCTTTACACCCACTTGACTCACTTACAGAGGGATATCAATACATTGGTTTTAAGATTCTTACTAGTCAGATATATTCTTGGGCGGTGAACAGGGGGTGTTTAGTCCACTTCACTGAGCAAGGAGTAGGTCTTGTCTATTACATATTGGGTGTATGGAACGGTATCTGAGCCTATTTGAAACCCTTGTTTTATGCATCACCCCACTTCACCTTTCCCGTTAAGCAGCCATAGTGTGTCTTCTAAACGTGTGACGCTGTTCTGTTTTGTAATTCAGTTCAAGTGTAGCGGTTTTTACATTCCCTCTATAAGTGATATCTTATGATAAGTGTCTTTTTCTGTGTGACTTATTTCACTTAGACTCGTCGTACCTAAATCCTCTCATCATGCTGCTACTAGCCTTATGACGTTGATTTCATGGCTGAGTGATATGCCATTGTACATAAGGACCACAACTTCCTTATCCATTTTTCTCTTTCCTGGGATATTTAAGGTGTAACGAAGTGGAGGTTCTTGTCAACAGAGCAGCCCTAAACTTTGGGGTGCCTGTGTCTTGCTGATTTTTAGTTTTCCCAATTTATACGCCCATGAGTGGAAGTGCCCTATGCTCTCTAAGCTGAGTTTTTTAGATGTTTCAGGACACCCCGTACTCTTCTCCAGAGTGGCTGTTGGCAATGTACATCCCGCCCATCAGCGTAGCAAGGCTCCCGTTTCTCCATGGCCTGTCCTGCATTTCTGGTTTTGACACTTTATTCAGCATGGCCCTTTTGACCGATGGGAAGCGAGACTTCTTTGTAGCGCTGATTTGCCTTTCCAGGTTGCTTGGTTGGCCAAAAAGGGCGTATGCGTTTTTTCCTGAATATATTCAGGAAAAAACGCATACGCCCTTTTTGGCCAAGGGCATCATGGTCGAGGTTTTGCCGCTTTTCCTGTGCTTTAAAGGCGATTCGACTCTACCTCCTGAAATCTGTTTCCTGCAATTCTGCCTTGCTTTCAAATCCTCCTCGTTGCCTTCCCTCAATATATTTGTGGACGAGAGTTATCATTTCTAACTCTGCAGGTTTGTGAATTGCAGTGCCCCTGAGCTCCATTTTTCAACTCGCTTTCTTCGGAGCTGGCCGCAAAAGCGCAGGATTGCTTCAGGCCCTATTCTGGTTCCGGGCGGCAGGCTGAGCCTGTGGTTAATTCTTCTTCCTGATGGGAAAATAGAGTGACCTGTGCCTGTCCCAACACCTAGAGCTAGTTTCTCATTGGTTCCCCCTCTTCCCGTTCATCCTCAGGACAAATTGCAACCTGTACGGAACAGGAGGTTAAAGGTGCTGATTCTCCACGGAGGGAGATTGCTACTAACGCGGCTGGAATGGCGAACCCGAGCACAAGGAGATGAGAAATGAGGTGCGTTGTAGAAACCTTTCCCGATCACACGGTGTACCATCTTCTGGGTTTCTCATGCATGTTTTCGATGTAGGAAGATGCCCTTGAACCTGGAGATTTGGGACCCATGGGATGGATACCACGCAGTATTACTTTAAAGGGTCTGCGTTTGCTCACCCAACCTCACCAAACCTCTCAGCCCCAAGAGTGTCCACCCTTATGTCTCAATCAGCTGTGGGTCTAGAGATGGTCAATCCAGGTGGCATCACAGCCCCTGAACGAATTTTGTAAGAATTTCTCTCTCTTTCACTGTCTTTGTTTCACGGGATTTTAAAAGTAATTGATTTTTATAATGGGGTTTAGCTGCTTTTCACTGCTCTGTTTATGCTGCTTTACACCCACTTGACTCATTTACAGAGAGATATCAATACATAGCTTTGAAGATTCTTCCTAGTCAGGTATATTCTTGGGCGGTGAATAGGGGGTGTCGAGTCCAGTTCACTGAGCAAGGAGTAGGTCTTGTCTATTACATATTGGGTTTATGGAACGGTATCTGAGCTAATTTGAAACCCTTGTTTTCTACCTCACCCGACCTCACCTTTCCCGTTAAGCAGCCATAGTGTGTTTTGTAAACGTGTGACGCTGTTCTGTTTTGTAATTCAGTTCAAGTGTAGCGGTTTTTACATTCCCTCTCTAAGTGATATCTTATGATAAGTGTCTTTTTCTGTGTGACTTATTTCACTTAGAATCGTCGTACCTAAATCCTCTCATCATGCTGCTACTAGCCTTATGACGTTAATTTCATGGCTGAGTGATATGCCATTGTACATAAGGACCACAACTTCCTTATCCATTTTTCTCTTTCCTGGGATATTTAAGGTGTAACGAAGTGGAGGTTCTTGTCAACAGAGCAGCCCTAAACTTTGGGGTGCCTGTGTCTTGCTGATTTTTAGTTTTCCCAATTTATACGCCCATGAGTGGAAGTGCCTTATGCTCCCTATGCTGAGTTTTTTAGATGTTTCAGGAAACACCGTACACTTCTCCAGAGTGGCTGTTGGCAATTTACATCCCGCCCATCAGCGTAGCAAGGCTCCCGTTTCTCCATGGCCTGTCCTGCATTTCTGGTTTTGACACTTTATTCAGCACGGCCGTTTTGACAGAAGGGAAGCGAGACTTCTTTGTAGCGCTGATTTGCCTTTCCAGGTTGCTTGGTTGGCCAAAAAGGGCGTCTGCGTTTTTTCCTGAATATATTCAGAAAAAACGCAGATGCCCTTTTTGGCCAAGGGCATCATGGTCGAGGTTTTGCCGCTTTTCCTGTGCTTTAAAGGCGATTCGAATATACCTCCTGAAATCTGTTTCCTGCAATTCTGACTTGCTTTCAAATCCTCTTCGTTGCCTTTCCTCAATATATTTGTGGACGAGAGTTATCATTTATAACTCTGCAGGTTTGTGAATTGCAGTGCCCCTGAGCTCCATTTTTCAACTCGTTTTCTTGGGAGCTGGCCACAAAAGCGTAGGATTGCTTCAGGCCCTATTCTAGTTCCGGGCGGCAGGCTGAGCCTGTGGTTAATTCTTCTTCCTGATGGGAAAATAGAGTGACCTGTGCCTGTCCCAACACCTAGACCTAGTCTCTCACTGGTTCCCCCTCTTCCCGTTCATCCTCAGGACAAATTGCAACCTGTACGGAACAGGAGGTTAAAGGTGCTGATTCTCCACGGAGGGAGATTGCTACTAACGCGGCTGGAATGGCGAACCCGAGCACAAGGAGATGAGAAATGAGGTGCGTTTTAGAAACCTTTCCCGATCACACGGTGTACCATCTTCTGGGTTTCTCATGCATGTTTTCGATGTAGGAAGATGCCCTTGAACCTGGAGATTTTGGACCCATGGGATGGATACCACGCAGTATTACTTTAAAGGGTCTGCGTTTGCTCACCCAACCTCACCAAACCTCTCAGCCCCACGAGTGTCCACCCTTATGTCTCAATCAGCTGTGGGTCTAGAGATGGTCAACAAAGGTGGCATCACAGTCCTTGAACGAATTTTGTAAGAATTTCTCTCTCTTTCACTGTCTTTGTTTCACGGGTTTTTAAAAGTAATTGATTTTTATAATGGGGTTTAGCTGCTTTTCACTGCTGTGTTTATGCCGCTTTACACCCACTTGACTCACTTACAGAGGGATATCAATACATTGGTTTTAAGATTCTTACTAGTCAGATATATTCTTGGGCGGTGAACAGGGGGTGTTTAGTCCACTTCACTGAGCAAGGAGTAGGTCTTGTCTATTACATATTGGGTGTATGGAACGGTATCTGAGCCTATTTGAAACCCTTGTTTTATGCATCACCCCACTTCACCTTTCCCGTTAAGCAGCCATAGTGTGTCTTCTAAACGTGTGACGCTGTTCTGTTTTGTAATTCAGTTCAAGTGTAGCGGTTTTTACATTCCCTCTATAAGTGATATCTTATGATAAGTGTCTTTTTCTGTGTGACTTATTTCACTTAGACTCGTCGTACCTAAATCCTCTCATCATGCTGCTACTAGCCTTATGACGTTGATTTCATGGCTGAGTGATATGCCATTGTACATAAGGACCACAACTTCCTTATCCATTTTTCTCTTTCCTGGGATATTTAAGGTGTAACGAAGTGGAGGTTCTTGTCAACAGAGCAGCCCTAAACTTTGGGGTGCCTGTGTCTTGCTGATTTTTAGTTTTCCCAATTTATACGCCCATGAGTGGAAGTGCCCTATGCTCTCTAAGCTGAGTTTTTTAGAGGTTTCAGGACACACCGTACACTTCTCCAGAGTGGCTGTTGGCAATTTACATCCCGCCCATCAGCGTAGCAAGGCTCCCGTTTCTCCATGGCCTGTCCTGCATTTCTGGTTTTGACACTTTATTCAGCATGGCCCTTTTGACCGATGGGAAGCGAGACTTCTTTGTAGCGCTGATTTGCCTTTCCAGGTTGCTTGGTTGGCCAAAAAGGGCGTATGCGTTTTCTCCTGAATATATTCAGGAAAAAACGCATACGCCCTTTTTGGCCAAGGGCATCATGGTCGAGGTTTTGCCGCTTTTCCTGTGTTTTAAAGGCGATTCGAATCTACCTGCTGAAATCTTTTTTCTGCAATTCTGCCTTGCTTTCAAATCCTCTTCGTTGCCTTCCCTCAATATATTTGTGGACGAGAGTTATCATTTCTAACTCTGCAGGTCTGTGAATTGCAGTGCCCCTGAGCTCCATTTTTCAACTCGCTTTCTTGGGAGCTGGCCCCAAAAGTGCAGGATTGCTTCAGGCCCTATTCTGGTTCCGGGCGGCAGGCTGAGCCTGTGGTTAATTCTTCTTCCTGATGGGAAAATAGAGTGACCTATGCCTGTCCCAACACCTAGAGCTAGTCTCTCATTGGTTCCACCTCTTCCCGTTCATCCTCAGGACAAATTGCAACCTGTACGGAACAGGAGGTTAAAGGTGCTGATTCTCCACGGAGGGAGATTGCTAGTAACTCGGCTAGAATGGCGAACCAGAGCACAAGGAGATGAGAAATGAGGTGCGTTTTAGAAACCTTTCCCGATCGCACGGTGTACCATCTTCTGGGTTTCTCATGCATGTTTTTGATATAGGAAGATGCCCTTTAACCTGGAGATTTGGGACCCATGGGATGGGTACCACGCAGTATTACTTTAAAGGGTCTGCGTTTGCTCACCCAACCTCACCAAACCTCTCAGCCCCACGAGTGTCCACCCTTATGTCTCAATCAGCTGTGGGTCTAGAGATGGTCAACAAAGGTGGCATCACAGCCCCTGAACGAATTTTGTAAGAATTTCTCTCTCTTTCACTGTCTTTGTTTCATGGGATTTTAAAAGTAATTGATTTTTATAATGGGGTTTAGCTGCTTTTCACTGCTGTGTTTATGCTGCTTTACACCCACTTGACTCATTTACAGAGAGATATCAATACATAGCTTTGAAGATTCTTCCTTGTCAGATATATTCTTGGGTGGTGAATAGGGGGTGTCGAGTCCAGTTCACTGAGCAAGGAGTAGGTCTTGTCTATTACATATTGGGTTTATTGAACGGTATCTGAGCTAATTTGAAACCCTTGTTTTCTGCCTCACCCAACCTCACCTTTCCCGTTAAGCAGCCATAGTGTGTTTTGTAAACGTGTGTCTCTGTTCTGTTTTGTAATTCAGTTCAAGTGTAGCGGTTTTTACATTCCCTGTATAAGTGATATCTTATGATATGTGTCGTTTTCTGGTTGACTTATTTCACTTAGAATCGTCGTACCTAAATCCACTCATCATGCTGCTACTAGCCTTATGACGTTGATTTCATGGCTGAGTGATATTCCATTGAACATAAGGACCACAACTTCTTTATCCATTTTTCTCTTTCCTGGGATATTTAAGGTGTAACGAAGTGGAGGTTCTTGTCAACAGAGCAGCCCTAAACTTTGGGGTGCCTGTGTCTTGCTGATTTTTAGTTTTCCCAATTTATACGCCCATGAGTGGAAGTGCCCTATGTTCTCTAAGCTGAGTTGTTTAGAGGTTTCAGGACACACCGTACACTTCTGCAGAGTGGCTGTTGGCAATTTACATGCCGCCCATCAGCGTAGCAAGGCTCCCGTTTCTCCATGGCCTGTCCTGCATTTCTGGTTTTGACACTTTATTCAGCATGGCCCTTTTGACCGATGGGAAGCGAGACTTCTTTGTAGCGCTGATTTGCCTTTCCAGGTTGCTTGGTTGGCCAAAAAGGGCGTATGCGTTTTTTCCTGAATATATTCAGGAAAAAACGCATACGCCCTTTTTGGCCAAGGGCATCATGGTCGAGGTTTTGCCGCTTTTCCTGTGCTTTAAAGGCGATTCGACTCTACCTCCTGAAATCTGTTTCCTGCAATTCTGCCTTGCTTTCAAATCCTCTTTGTTGCCTTCCCTCAATATATTTGTGGACGAGAGTTATCATTTCTAACTCTGCAGGTCTGTGAATTGCAGTGCCCCTGAGCTCCATTTTTCAACTCGCTTTCTTCGGAGTTGGCCGCAAAAGCGCAGGATTGCTTCAAGCCCTATTCTGGTTCCGGGCGGCAGGCTGAGCCTGTGGTTAATTCTTCTTCCTGATGGGAAAATAGAGTGACCTGTGCCTGTCCCAACACCTAGAGCTAGTCTCTCATTGGTTCCACCTCTTCCCGTTCATCCTCAGGACAGATTGCAACCTGTAAGGAACAGGAGGTTAAAGGTGCTGATTCTCCACGGAGGGAGATTGCTAGTAACTCGGTTGAAATGGCGAACCAGAGCACAAGGAGATGAGAAATGAGGTGCGTTTTAGAAACCTTTCCCGATCGCACGGTGTACCATCTTCTGGGTTTCTCATGCATGTTTTTGATATAGGAAGATGCCCTTGAACTTGGAGATTTGGGACCCATGGGATGGGTACCACGCAGTATTACTTTAAAGGGTCTGCGTTTGCTCACCCAACCTCACCAAACCTCTCAGCCCCACGAGTGTCCACCCTTATGTCTCAATCAGCTGTGGGTCTAGAGATGGTCAATAAAGGTGGCATCACAGCCCCTGAACGAATTCTGTATGAATTTCTCTCTCTTTCACTGTCTTTGTTTCACGGGTTTTTAAAAGCAATTGATTTTTATAATGGGGTTTAGCTGCTTTTCACTGCTGTGTTTATGCCACTTTACACCCACTTTTCTCACTTACAGAGAGATATCAATACATTGGTTTTAAGAGTCTTACTAGTCTGATATATTCTTGGGCGGTGAACAGGGGGTGTTGAGTCCACTTCACTGAGCAAGGAGTAGGTCTTGTCTATTACATATTGGGTTTATGGAACGGTATCTGAGCTAATTTGAAACCCTTGTTTTCTGCCTCACCCAACCTCACCTTTCCCGTTAAGCAGCCATAGTGTGTTTTGTAAACGTGTGTCTCTGTTCTGTTTTGTAATTCAGTTCAAGTGTAGCGGTTTTTACATTCCCTCTATAAGTGATATCTTATGATATGTGTCGTTTTCTGGTTGACTTATTTCACTTAGAATCGTCGTACCTAAATCCACTCATCATGCTGCTACTAGCCTTATGACGTTGATTTCATGGCTGAGTGATATTCCATTGAACATAAGGACCACAACTTCTTTATCCATTTTTCTCTTTCCTGGGATATTTAAGGTGTAACGAAGTGGAGGTTCTTGTCAACAGAGCAGCCCTAAACTTTGGGGTGCCTGTGTCTTGCTGATTTTTAGTTTTCCCAATTTATACGCCCATGAGTGGAAGTGCCCTATGTTCTCTAAGCTGAGTTGTTTAGAGGTTTCAGGACACACCGTACACTTCTGCAGAGTGGCTGTTGGCAATTTACATGCCGCCCATCAGCGTAGCAAGGCTCCCGTTTCTCCATGGCCTGTCCTGCATTTCTGGTTTTGACACTTTATTCAACATGGCCCTTTTGACCGATGGGAAGCGAGACTTCTTTGTAGCGCTGATTTGCCTTTCCAGGTTGCTTGGTTGGCCAAAAAGGGCGTATGCGTTTTTTCCTGAATATATTCAGGAAAAAACGCATACGCCCTTTTTGGCCAAGGGCATCATGGTCGAGGTTTTGCCGCCTTTCCTGTGCTTTAAAGGCGATTCAAATCTACCTCCTGAAATCTCTTTCCTGCAATTCTGCCTTGCTTTCAAATCCTCTTTGTTGCCTTCCCTCAATATATTTGTGGACGAGAGTTATCATTTCTAACTCTGCAGGTCTGTGAATTGCAGTGCCCCTGAGCTCCATTTTTCAACTCGCTTTCTTCGGAGTTGGCCGCAAAAGCGCAGGATTGCTTCAAGCCCTATTCTGGTTCCGGGCGGCAGGCTGAGCCTGTGGTTAATTCTTCTTCCTGATGGGAAAATAGAGTGACCTGTGCCTGTCCCAACACCTAGAGCTAGTCTCTCATTGGTTCCACCTCTTCCCGTTCATCCTCAGGACAGATTGCAACTTGTACGGAACAGGAGGTTAAAGGTGCTGATTCTCCACAGAGGGAGATTGCTAGTAACTCGGTTGAAATGGCGAACCCGAGCACAAGGAGATGAGAAATGAGGTGCGTTTTAGAAACCTTTCCCGATCGCACGGTGTACCATCTTCTGGGTTTCTCATGCATGTTTTTGATATAGGAAGATGCCCTTGAACTTGGAGATTTGGGACCCATGGGATGGGTACCACGCAGTATTACTTTAAAGGGTCTGCGTTTGCTCACCCAACCTCACCAAACCTCTCAGCCCCACGAGTGTCCACCCTTATGTCTCAATCAGCTGTGGGTCTAGAGATGGTCAATAAAGGTGGCATCACAGCCCCTGAACGAATTCTGTATGAATTTCTCTCTCTTTCACTGTCTTTGTTTCACGGGTTTTTAAAAGTAATTGATTTTTATAATGGGGTTTAGCTGCTTTTCACTGCTGTGTTTATGCCACTTTACACCCACTTTTCTCACTTACAGAGAGATATCAATACATTGGTTTTAAGAGTCTTACTAGTCTGATATATTCTTGGGCGGTGAACAGGGGGTGTTGAGTCCACTTCACTGAGCAAGGAGTAGGTCTTGTCTATTACATATTGGGTTTATGGAACGGTATCTGAGCTAATTTGAAACCCTTGTTTTCTGCCTCACCCGACCTCACCTTTCCCGTTAAGTAGCCATAGTGTGTTTTGTAAACGTGTGTCTCTGTTCTGTTTTGTAATTCAGTTCAAGTGTAGCGGTTTTTACATTCCCTCTATAAGTGATATCTTATGATAAGTGTCGTTTTCTGGTTGACTTATTTCACTTAGAATCGTCGTACCTAAATCCACTCATCATGCTGCTACTAGCCTTATGACGTTGATTTCATTGCTGAGTGATATTCCATTGTACATAAGGACCACAACTTCTTTATCCATTTTTCTCTTTCCTGGGATATTTAAGGTGTAACGAAGTGGAGGTTCTTGTCAACAGAGCAGCCCTAAACTTTGGGGTGCCTGTGTCTTGCTGATTTTTAGTTTTCCCAATTTATACGCCCATGAGTGGAAGTGCCCTATGCTCTCTAAGCTGAGTTTTTTAGAGGTTTCAGGACACACCGTACTCTTCTCCAGAGTGGCTGTTGGCAATTTACATCCCGCCCATGAGCGTAGCAAGGCTCCCGTTTCTCCATGGCCTGTCCTGCATTTCTGGTTTTGACACTTTATTCAGCATGGCCCTTTTGACCGATGGGAAGCGAGACTTCTTTGTAGCGCTGATATGCCTTTCCAGGTTGCTTGGTTGGCCAAAAAGGGCGTCTGCGTTTTTTCCTGAATATATTCAGGAAAAAACGCATATGCCCTTTTTGGCCAAGGGCATCATGGTCGAGGTTTTGCCGCCTTTCCTGTGCTTTAAAGGCGATTCATATCTACCTCCTGAAATCTGTTTCCTGCAATTCTGCCTTGCTTTCAAATCCTCTTCGTTGCCTTCCCTCAATATATTTGTGGACGAGAGTTATCATTTCTAACTCTGCAGGTTTGTGAATTGCAGTGCCCCTGAGCTCGACTTTTCAACTCGCTTTCTTCGGAGCTGGCCGCAAAAGCGCAGGATTGCTTCAGGCCCTATTCTGGTTCCGGGCGGCAGGCTGAGCCTGTGGTTAATTCTTCTTCCTGATGGGAAAATAGAGTGACCTGTGCCTGTCCCAACACCTAGAGCTAGTTTCTCATTGGTTCCCCCTCTTCCCGTTCATCCTCAGGACAAATTGCAACCTGTACGGAACAGGAGGTTAAAGGTGCTGATTCTCCACGGAGGGAGATTGCTACTAACGCGGCTGGAATGGCGAACCCGAGCACAAGGAGATGAGAAATGAGGTGCGTTTTAGAAACCTTTCCCGATCACACGGTGTACCATCTTCTGGGTTTCTCATGCATGTTTTCGATGTAGGAAGATGCCCTTGAACCTGGAGATTTGGGACCCATGGGATGGGTACCACGCAGTATTACTTTAAAGGGTGTGCGTTTGCTCACCCAACCTCACCAAACCTCTCAGCCCCAAGAGTGTCCACCCTTATGTCTCAATCAGCTGTGGGTCTAGATATGGTCAATCCAGGTGGCATCACAGCCCCTGAACGAATTTTGTAAGAATTTCTCTCTCTTTCACTGTCTTTGTTTCACGGGATTTTAAAAGTAATTGATTTTTATAATGGGGTGTAGCTGCTTTTCACTGCTCTGTTCATGCTGCTTTACACTCACTTGACTCATTTACAGAGAGATATCAATACATAGCTTTGAAGATTCTTCCTAGTCAGGTATATTCTTGGGCGGTGAACAGGGGGTGTCGAGTCCAGTTCACTGAGCAAGGAGTAGGTCTTGTCTATTACATATTGGGTTTATGGAACGGTATCTGAGCTCATTTGAAACCCTTGTTTTCTACCTCACCCGACCTCACCTTTCCCGTTAAGCAGCCATAGTGTGTTTTGTAAACGTGTGACGCTGTTCTGTTTTGTAATTCAGTTCAAGTGTAGCGGTTTTTACATTCCCTCTCTAAGTGATATCTTATGATAAGTGTCTTTTTCTGTGTGACTTATTTCACTTAGAATCGTCGTACCTAAATCCTCTCATCATGCTGCTACTAGCCTTATGACGTTAATTTCATGGCTGAGTGATATGCCATTGTACATAAGGACCACAACTTCCTTATCCATTTTTCTCTTTCCTGGGATATTTAAGGTGTAACGAAGTGGAGGTTCTTGTCAACAGAGCAGCCCTAAACTTTGGGGTGCCTGTGTCTTGCTGATTTTTAGTTTTCCCAATTTATACGCCCATGAGTGGAAGTGCCTTATGCTCTCTATGCTGAGTTCTTTAGATGTTTCAGGAAACACCGTACACTTCTCCAGAGTGGCTGTTGGCAATTTACATCCCGCCCATCAGCGTAGTAAGGCTCCCGTTTCTCCATGGCCTGTCCTGCATTTCTGGTTTTGACACTTTATTCAGCATGGCCCTTTTGACCGATGGGAAGCGAGACTTCTTTGTAGCGCTGATTTGCCTTTCCAGGTTGCTTGGTTGGCCAAAAAGGGCGTATGCGTTTTTTCCTGAATATATTCAGGAAAAAACGCATACGCCCTTTTTGGCCAAGGGCATCATGGTCGAGGTTTTGCCGCTTTTCCTGTGCTTTAAAGGCGATTCGACTCTACCTCCTGAAATCTGTTTCCTGCAATTCTGCCTTGCTTTCAAATCCTCCTCGTTGCCTTCCCTCAATATATTTGTGGACGAGAGTTATCATTTCTAACTCTGCAGGTTTGTGAATTGCAGTGCCCCTGAGCTCGATTTTTCAACTCGTTTTTTTGGGAGCTGGCCGCAAAAGCACAGGATTGCTTCAGGCCCTGTTCTGCTTCCGGGCGGCAGGCTGAGCCTGTGGTTAATTCTTCTTCCTGATGGGAAAATAGAGTGACCTGTGCCTGTCCCAACACCTAGAGCTAGTCTCTCACTGGTTCCCCCTCTTCCCGTTCATCCTCAGGACAATTTGCAACCTGTACGGAACAGGAGGTTGAAGGTGCTGATTCTCGAAGGAGGGAGATTGCTAGTAAAGCGGCTGTAATGGCCAACCCGAGCACAAGGAGATGAGAAATGAGGTGCGTTTTCGAAACCTTTCCCGATCACACGGTGTACCATCTTCTGGGTTTCTCATGCATGTTTTTGTTATAGGAAGATGCCCTTGAACTTGGAGATTTGGGACCCATGGGATGGGTACCACGCAGTATTACTTTAAAGGGCCTGCGTTTCCTCAACCAACCTGACCAAACCTCTCAGCCACAAGAGTGTCCACCCTTATGTCTCAAGCAGCTGTGGGTCTAGAGATGGTCAATCCAGGTGGCATCACAGCCCCTGAACGAATATTGTAAGAATTTCTCTCTCTTTCACTGTCTTTGTTTCACGGGTTTTTAAAAGTAATTGATTTTTATAATGGGGTTTAGCTGCTTTTCACTGCTGTGTTTATGCCACTTTACACCCACTTTTCTCACTTACAGAGAGATATCAATACATTGGTTTTAAGAGTCTTACTAGTCTGATATATTCTTGGGCGGTGAACAGGGGGTGTTGAGTCCACTTCACTGAGCAAGGAGTAGGTCTTGTCTATTACATATTGGGTTTATGGAACGGTATCTGAGCTAATTTGAAACCCTTGTTTTCTGCCTCACCCGACCTCACCTTTCCCGTTAAGTAGCCATAGTGTGTTTTGTAAACGTGTGTCTCTGTTCTGTTTTGTAATTCAGTTCAAGTGTAGCGGTTTTTACATTCCCTCTATAAGTGATATCTTATGATAAGTGTCGTTTTCTGGTTGACTTATTTCACTTAGAATCGTCGTACCTAAATCCACTCATCATGCTGCTACTAGCCTTATGACGTTGATTTCATTGCTGAGTGATATTCCATTGTACATAAGGACCACAACTTCTTTATCCATTTTTCTCTTTCCTGGGATATTTAAGGTGTAACGAAGTGGAGGTTCTTGTCAACAGAGCAGCCCTAAACTTTGGGGTGCCTGTGTCTTGCTGATTTTTAGTTTTCCCAATTTATACGCCCATGAGTGGAAGTGCCCTATGCTCTCTAAGCTGAGTTTTTTAGAGGTTTCAGGACACACCGTACTCTTCTCCAGAGTGGCTGTTGGCAATTTACATCCCGCCCATGAGCGTAGCAAGGCTCCCGTTTCTCCATGGCCTGTCCTGCATTTCTGGTTTTGACACTTTATTCAGCATGGCCCTTTTGACCGATGGGAAGCGAGACTTCTTTGTAGCGCTGATATGCCTTTCCAGGTTGCTTGGTTGGCCAAAAAGGGCGTCTGCGTTTTTTCCTGAATATATTCAGGAAAAAACGCATATGCCCTTTTTGGCCAAGGGCATCATGGTCGAGGTTTTGCCGCCTTTCCTGTGCTTTAAAGGCGATTCATATCTACCTCCTGAAATCTGTTTCCTGCAATTCTGCCTTGCTTTCAAATCCTCTTCGTTGCCTTCCCTCAATATATTTGTGGACGAGAGTTATCATTTCTAACTCTGCAGGTTTGTGAATTGCAGTGCCCCTGAGCTCGACTTTTCAACTCGCTTTCTTCGGAGCTGGCCGCAAAAGCGCAGGATTGCTTCAGGCCCTATTCTGGTTCCGGGCGGCAGGCTGAGCCTGTGGTTAATTCTTCTTCCTGATGGGAAAATAGAGTGACCTGTGCCTGTCCCAACACCTAGAGCTAGTTTCTCATTGGTTCCCCCTCTTCCCGTTCATCCTCAGGACAAATTGCAACCTGTACGGAACAGGAGGTTAAAGGTGCTGATTCTCCACGGAGGGAGATTGCTACTAACGCGGCTGGAATGGCGAACCCGAGCACAAGGAGATGAGAAATGAGGTGCGTTTTAGAAACCTTTCCCGATCACACGGTGTACCATCTTCTGGGTTTCTCATGCATGTTTTCGATGTAGGAAGATGCCCTTGAACCTGGAGATTTGGGACCCATGGGATGGGTACCACGCAGTATTACTTTAAAGGGTGTGCGTTTGCTCACCCAACCTCACCAAACCTCTCAGCCCCAAGAGTGTCCACCCTTATGTCTCAATCAGCTGTGGGTCTAGATATGGTCAATCCAGGTGGCATCACAGCCCCTGAACGAATTTTGTAAGAATTTCTCTCTCTTTCACTGTCTTTGTTTCACGGGATTTTAAAAGTAATTGATTTTTATAATGGGGTGTAGCTGCTTTTCACTGCTCTGTTCATGCTGCTTTACACTCACTTGACTCATTTACAGAGAGATATCAATACATAGCTTTGAAGATTCTTCCTAGTCAGGTATATTCTTGGGCGGTGAACAGGGGGTGTCGAGTCCAGTTCACTGAGCAAGGAGTAGGTCTTGTCTATTACATATTGGGTTTATGGAACGGTATCTGAGCTCATTTGAAACCCTTGTTTTCTACCTCACCCGACCTCACCTTTCCCGTTAAGCAGCCATAGTGTGTTTTGTAAACGTGTGACGCTGTTCTGTTTTGTAATTCAGTTCAAGTGTAGCGGTTTTTACATTCCCTCTCTAAGTGATATCTTATGATAAGTGTCTTTTTCTGTGTGACTTATTTCACTTAGAATCGTCGTACCTAAATCCTCTCATCATGCTGCTACTAGCCTTATGACGTTAATTTCATGGCTGAGTGATATGCCATTGTACATAAGGACCACAACTTCCTTATCCATTTTTCTCTTTCCTGGGATATTTAAGGTGTAACGAAGTGGAGGTTCTTGTCAACAGAGCAGCCCTAAACTTTGGGGTGCCTGTGTCTTGCTGATTTTTAGTTTTCCCAATTTATACGCCCATGAGTGGAAGTGCCTTATGCTCTCTATGCTGAGTTCTTTAGATGTTTCAGGAAACACCGTACACTTCTCCAGAGTGGCTGTTGGCAATTTACATCCCGCCCATCAGCGTAGTAAGGCTCCCGTTTCTCCATGGCCTGTCCTGCATTTCTGGTTTTGACACTTTATTCAGCATGGCCCTTTTGACCGATGGGAAGCGAGACTTCTTTGTAGCGCTGATTTGCCTTTCCAGGTTGCTTGGTTGGCCAAAAAGGGCGTATGCGTTTTTTCCTGAATATATTCAGGAAAAAACGCATACGCCCTTTTTGGCCAAGGGCATCATGGTCGAGGTTTTGCCGCTTTTCCTGTGCTTTAAAGGCGATTCGACTCTACCTCCTGAAATCTGTTTCCTGCAATTCTGCCTTGCTTTCAAATCCTCCTCGTTGCCTTCCCTCAATATATTTGTGGACGAGAGTTATCATTTCTAACTCTGCAGGTTTGTGAATTGCAGTGCCCCTGAGCTCGATTTTTCAACTCGTTTTTTTGGGAGCTGGCCGCAAAAGCACAGGATTGCTTCAGGCCCTGTTCTGCTTCCGGGCGGCAGGCTGAGCCTGTGGTTAATTCTTCTTCCTGATGGGAAAATAGAGTGACCTGTGCCTGTCCCAACACCTAGAGCTAGTCTCTCACTGGTTCCCCCTCTTCCCGTTCATCCTCAGGACAATTTGCAACCTGTACGGAACAGGAGGTTGAAGGTGCTGATTCTCGAAGGAGGGAGATTGCTAGTAAAGCGGCTGTAATGGCCAACCCGAGCACAAGGAGATGAGAAATGAGGTGCGTTTTCGAAACCTTTCCCGATCACACGGTGTACCATCTTCTGGGTTTCTCATGCATGTTTTTGTTATAGGAAGATGCCCTTGAACTTGGAGATTTGGGACCCATGGGATGGGTACCACGCAGTATTACTTTAAAGGGCCTGCGTTTCCTCAACCAACCTGACCAAACCTCTCAGCCACAAGAGTGTCCACCCTTATGTCTCAATCAGCTGTGGGTCTAGAGATGGTCAATCCAGGTGGCATCACAGCCCCTGAACGAATATTGTAAGAATTTCTCTCTCTTTCACTGTCTTTGTTTCACGGGTTTTTAAAAGTAATTGATTTTTATAATGGGGTTTAGCTGCTTTTCACTGCTGTTTTTATGCTGCTTTACACCCACTTGACTCACTTACAGAGAGATATCAATACATAGCTTTGAAGATTCTTCCTAGTCAGATATATTCTTGGGCGGTGAATAGGGGGTTTTTGCGTCCAGTTCACTGAGCAAGGAGTAGGTCTTGTCTATTACATATTGGGTTTATTGAACGGTATCTGAGCTAATTTGAAACCCTTGTTTTCTGCCTCACCCGACCTCACCTTTCCCGTTAAGCAGCCATAGTGTGTTTTGTAAACGTGTGTCTCTGTTCTGTTTTGTAATTCAGTTCAAGTGTAGCGGTTTTTACATTCCCTCTATAAGTGATATCTTATGATAAGTGTCGTTTTCTGGTTGACTTATTTCACTTAGAATCGTTGTACCTAAATCCACTCATCATGCTGCTACTAGCCTTATGACGTTGATTTCCTGGCTGAGTGATATTCCATTGTACATAAGGACCACAACTTCTTTATCCATTTTTTTCTTTCCTGGGATATTTAAGGTGTAACGAAGTGGAGGTTCTTGTCAACAGAGCAGCCCTAAACTTTGGGGTGCCTGTGTCTTGCTGATTTTTACTTTTCCCAATTTATACACCCATGAGTGGAAGTGCCCTATGCTCTCTAAGCTGAGTTTTTTAGAGGTTTCAGGACACACCGTACACTTCTCCAGAGTGGCTGTTGGCAATTTACATCCCGCCCATCAGCGTAGCAAGGCTCCCGTTTCTCCATGGCCTGTCCTGCATTTCTGGTTTTGACACTTTATTCAGCATGGCCCTTTTGACCGATGGGAAGCGAGACTTCTTTGTAGCGCTGATTTGCCTTTCCAGGTTGCTTGGTTGGCCAAAAAGGGCGTATGCGTTTTTTCCTGAATATATTCAGGAAAAAACGCATACGCCCTTTTTGGCCAAGGGCATCATGGTCGAGGTTTTGCCGCCTTTCCTGTGCTTTAAAGGCGATTCATATCTACCTCCTGAAATCTGTTTCCTGCAATTCTGCCTTGCTTTCAAATCCTCTTCGTTGCCTTCCCTCAATATATTTGTGGACGAGAGTTATCATTTCTAACTCTGCAGGTTTGTGAATTGCAGTGCCCCTGAGCTCCACTTTTCAACTCGCTTTCTTCGGAGCTGGCCGCAAAAGCGCAGGATTGCTTCAGGCCCTATTCTGGTTCCGGGCGGCAGGCTGAGCCTGTGGTTAATTCTTCTTCCTGATGGGAAAATAGAGTGACCTGTGCCTGTCCCAACACCTAGAGCTAGTCTCTCATTGGTTCCCCCTCTTCCCGTTCATCCTCAGGACAAATTGCAACCTGTACGGAACAGGAGGTTAAAGGTGCTGATTCTCCACGGAGGGAGATTGCTACTAACGCGGCTGGAATGGCGAACCCGAGCACAAGGAGATGAGAAATGAGGTGCGTTTTAGAAACCTTTCCCGATCACACGGTGTACCATCTTCTGGGTTTCTCATGCATGTTTTCGATGTAGGAAGATGCCCTTGAACCTGGAGATTTGGGACCCATGGGATGGATACCACGCAGTATTACTTTAAAGGGTCTGCGTTTGCTCACCCAACCTCACCAAACCTCTCAGCCCCAAGAGTGTCCACCCTTATGTCTCAATCAGCTGTGGGTCTAGATATGGTCAATCCAGGTGGCATCACAGCCCCTGAACGAATTTTGTAAGAATTTCTCTCTCTTTCACTGTCTTTGTTTCACGGGATTTTAAAAGTAATTGATTTTTATAATGGGGTTTAGCTGCTTTTCACTGCTCTGTTTATGCTGCTTTACACCCACTTGACTCATTTACAGAGAGATATCAATACATAGCTTTGAAGATTCTTCCTAGTCAGGTATATTCTTGGGCGGTGAATAGGGGGTGTCGAGTCCAGTTCACTGAGCAAGGAGTAGGTCTTGTCTATTACATATTGGGTTTATGGAACGGTATCTGAGCTCATTTGAAACCCTTGTTTTCTACCTCACCCGACCTCACCTTTCCCGTTAAGCAGCCATAGTGTGTTTTGTAAACGTGTGACGCTGTTCTGTTTTGTAATTCAGTTCAAGTGTAGCGGTTTTTACATTCCCTCTCTAAGTGATATCTTATGATAAGTGTCTTTTTCTGTGTGACTTATTTCACTTAGAATCGTCGTACCTAAATCCTCTCATCATGCTGCTACTAGCCTTATGACGTTAATTTCATGGCTGAGTGATATGCCATTGTACATAAGGACCACAACTTCCTTATCCATTTTTCTCTTTCCTGGGATATTTAAGGTGTAACGAAGTGGAGGTTCTTGTCAACAGAGCAGCCCTAAACTTTGGGGTGCCTGTGTCTTGCTGATTTTTAGTTTTCCCAATTTATACGCCCATGAGTGGAAGTGCCTTATGCTCTCTATGCTGAGTTCTTTAGATGTTTCAGGAAACACCGTACACTTCTCCAGAGTGGCTGTTGGCAATTTACATCCCGCCCATCAGCGTAGTAAGGCTCCCGTTTCTCCATGGCCTGTCCTGCATTTCTGGTTTTGACACTTTATTCAGCATGGCCCTTTTGACCGATGGGAAGCGAGACTTCTTTGTAGCGCTGATTTGCCTTTCCAGGTTGCTTGGTTGGCCAAAAAGGGCGTATGCGTTTTTTCCTGAATATATTCAGGAAAAAACGCATACGCCCTTTTTGGCCAAGGGCATCATGGTCGAGGTTTTGCCGCTTTTCCTGTGCTTTAAAGGCGATTCGACTCTACCTCCTGAAATCTGTTTCCTGCAATTCTGCCTTGCTTTCAAATCCTCCTCGTTGCCTTCCCTCAATATATTTGTGGACGAGAGTTATCATTTCTAACTCTGCAGGTTTGTGAATTGCAGTGCCCCTGAGCTCGATTTTTCAACTCGTTTTTTTGGGAGCTGGCCGCAAAAGCACAGGATTGCTTCAGGCCCTGTTCTGCTTCCGGGCGGCAGGCTGAGCCTGTGGTTAATTCTTCTTCCTGATGGGAAAATAGAGTGACCTGTGCCTGTCCCAACACCTAGAGCTAGTCTCTCACTGGTTCCCCCTCTTCCCGTTCATCCTCAGGACAATTTGCAACCTGTACGGAACAGGAGGTTGAAGGTGCTGATTCTCGAAGGAGGGAGATTGCTAGTAAAGCGGCTGTAATGGCCAACCCGAGCACAAGGAGATGAGAAATGAGGTGCGTTTTCGAAACCTTTCCCGATCACACGGTGTACCATCTTCTGGGTTTCTCATGCATGTTTTTGTTATAGGAAGATGCCCTTGAACTTGGAGATTTGGGACCCATGGGATGGGTACCACGCAGTATTACTTTAAAGGGCCTGCGTTTCCTCAACCAACCTGACCAAACCTCTCAGCCACAAGAGTGTCCACCCTTATGTCTCAAGCAGCTGTGGGTCTAGAGATGGTCAATCCAGGTGGCATCACAGCCCCTGAACGAATATTGTAAGAATTTCTCTCTCTTTCACTGTCTTTGTTTCACGGGTTTTTAAAAGTAATTGATTTTTATAATGGGGTTTAGCTGCTTTTCACTGCTGTTTTTATGCTGCTTTACACCCACTTGACTCACTTACAGAGAGATATCAATACATAGCTTTGAAGATTCTTCCTAGTCAGATATATTCTTGGGCGGTGAATAGGGGGTTTTTGCGTCCAGTTCACTGAGCAAGGAGTAGGTCTTGTCTATTACATATTGGGTTTATTGAACGGTATCTGAGCTAATTTGAAACCCTTGTTTTCTGCCTCACCCGACCTCACCTTTCCCGTTAAGCAGCCATAGTGTGTTTTGTAAACGTGTGTCTCTGTTCTGTTTTGTAATCCAGTTCAAGTGTAGCGGTTTTTACATTCCCTCTATAAGTGATATCTTATGATAAGTGTCGTTTTCTGGTTGACTTATTTCACTTAGAATCGTCGTACCTAAATCCACTCATCATGCTGCTACTAGCCTTATGACGTTGATTTCCTGGCTGAATGATATTCCATTGTACATAAGGACCACAACTTCTTTATCCATTTTTTTCTTTCCTGGGATATTTAAGGTGTAACGAAGTGGAGGTTCTTGTCAACAGAGCAGCCCTAAACTTTGGGGTGCCTGTGTCTTGCTGATTTTTACTTTTCCCAATTTATACACCCATGAGTGGAAGTGCCCTATGCTCTCTAAGCTGAGTTTTTTAGAGGTTTCAGGACACACCGTACACTTCTCCAGAGTGGCTGTTGGCAATTTACATCCCGCCCATCAGCGTAGCAAGGCTCCCGTTTCTCCATGGCCTGTCCTGCATTTCTGGTTTTGACACTTTATTCAGCATGGCCCTTTTGACCGATGGGAAGCGAGACTTCTTTGTAGCGCTGATTTGCCTTTCCAGGTTGCTTGGTTGGCCAAAAAGGGCGTATGCGTTTTTTCCTGAATATATTCAGGAAAAAACGCATACGCCCTTTTTGGCCAAGGGCATCATGGTCGAGGTTTTGCCGCCTTTCCTGTGCTTTAAAGGCGATTCGAATCTACCTCCTGAAATCTGTTTCCTGCAATTCTGCCTTGCTTTCAAATCCTCCTCGTTGCCTTCCCACAATATATTTGTGGACGAGAGTTATCATTTCTAACTCTGCAGGTTTGTGAATTGCAGTGCCCCTGAGCTCCATTTTTCAACTCGCTTTCTTCGGAGCTGGCCGCAAAAGCGCAGGATTGCTTCAGGCCCTATTCTGGTTCCGGGCGGCAGGCTGAGCCTGTGGTTAATTCTTCTTCCTGATGGGAAAATAGAGTGACCTGTGCCTGTCCCAACACCTAGAGCTAGTTTCTCATTGGTTCCCCCTCTTCCCGTTCATCCTCAGGACAAATTGCAACCTGTACGGAACAGGAGGTTAAAGGTGCTGATTCTCCACGGAGGGAGATTGCTACTAACGCGGCTGGAATGGCGAACCCGAGCACAAGGAGATGAGAAATGAGGTGCGTTGTAGAAACCTTTCCCGATCACACGGTGTACCATCTTCTGGGTTTCTCATGCATGTTTTCGATGTAGGAAGATGCCCTTGAACCTGGAGATTTGGGACCCATGGGATGGATACCACGCAGTATTACTTTAAAGGGTCTGCGTTTGCTCACCCAACCTCACCAAACCTCTCAGCCCCAAGAGTGTCCACCCTTATGTCTCAATCAGCTGTGGGTCTAGAAATGGTCAATCCAGGTGGCATCACAGCCCCTGAACGAATTTTGTAAGAATTTCTCTCTCTTTCACTGTCTTTGTTTCATGGGATTTTAAAAGTAATTGATTTTTATAATGGGGTTTAGCTGCTTTTCACTGCTCTGTTTATGCTGCTTTACTCCCACTTGACTCATTTACAGAGAGATATCAATACATAGCTTTGAAGATTCTTCCTAGTCAGGTATATTCTTGGGCGGTGAATAGGGGGTGTCGAGTCCAGTTCACTGAGCAAGGAGTAGGTCTTGTCTATTACATATTGGGTTTATGGAACGGTATCTGAGCTAATTTGAAACCCTTGTTTTCTACCTCACCCGACCTCACCTTTCCCGTTAAGCAGCCATAGTGTGTTTTGTAAACGTGTGACGCTGTTCTGTTTTGTAATTCAGTTCAAGTGTAGCGGTTTTTACATTCCCTCTCTAAGTGATATCTTATGATAAGTGTCTTTTTCTGTGTGACTTATTTCACTTAGAATCGTCGTACCTAAATCCTCTCATCATGCTGCTACTAGCCTTATGACGTTAATTTCATGGCTGAGTGATATGCCATTGTACATAAGGACCACAACTTCCTTATCCATGTTTCTCTTTCCTGGGATATTTAAGGTGTAACGAAGTGGAGGTTCTTGTCAACAGAGCAGCCCTAAACTTTGGGGTGCCTGTGTCTTGCTGATTTTTAGTTTTCCCAATTTATACGCCCATGAGTGGAAGTGCCTTATGCTCTCTATGCTGAGTTCTTTAGATGTTTCAGGAAACACCGTACACTTCTCCAGAGTGGCTGTTGGCAATTTACATCCCGCCCATCAGCGTAGTAAGGCTCCCGTTTCTCCATGGCCTGTCCTGCATTTCTGGTTTTGACACTTTATTCAGCATGGCCCTTTTGACCGATGGGAAGCGAGACTTCTTTGTAGCGCTGATTTGCCTTTCCAGGTTGCTTGGTTGGCCAAAAAGGGCGTATGCGTTTTTTCCTGAATATATTCAGGAAAAAACGCATACGCCCTTTTTGGCCAAGGGCATCATGGTCGAGGTTTTGCCGCTTTTCCTGTGCTTTAAAGGCGATTCGACTCTACCTCCTGAAATCTGTTTCCTGCAATTCTGCCTTGCTTTCAAATCCTCCTCGTTGCCTTCCCTCAATATATTTGTGGACGAGAGTTATCATTTCTAACTCTGCAGTTTTGTGAATTGCAGTGCCCCTGAGCTCGATTTTTCAACTCGTTTTTTTGGTTGCTGGCCGCAAATGCACAGGATTGCTTCAGGCCCTGTTCTGCTTCCGGGCGGCAGGCTGAGCCTGTGGTTAATTCTTCTTCCTGATGGGAAAATAGAGTGACCTGTGCCTGTCCCAACACCTAGAGCTAGTCTCTCACTGGTTCCCCCTCTTCCCGTTCATCCTCAGGACAATTTGCAACCTGTACGGAACAGGAGGTTGAAGGTGCTGATTCTCGAAGGAGGGAGATTGCTAGTAAAGCGGCTGTAATGGCCAACCCGAGCACAAGGAGATGAGAAATGAGGTGCGTTTTCGAAACCTTTCCCGATCACACGGTGTACCATCTTCTGGGTTTCTCATGCATGTTTTTGTTATAGGAAGATGCCCTTGAACTTGGAGATTTGGGACCCATGGGATGGGTAACACGCAGTATTACTTTAAAGGGCCTGCGTTTCCTCAACCAACCTGACCAAACCTCTCAGCCACAAGAGTGTCCACCCTTATGTCTCAAGCAGCTGTGGGTCTAGAGATGGTCAATCCAGGTGGCATCACAGCCCCTGAACGAATATTGTAAGAATTTCTCTCTCTTTCACTGTCTTTGTTTCACGGGTTTTTAAAAGTAATTGATTTTTATAATGGGGTTTAGCTGCTTTTCACTGCTGTTTTTATGCTGCTTTACACCCACTTGACTCACTTACAGAGAGATATCAATACATAGCTTTGAAGATTCTTCCTAGTCAGATATATTCTTGGGCGGTGAATAGGGGGTTTTTGCGTCCAGTTCACTGAGCAAGGAGTAGGTCTTGTCTATTACATATTGGGTTTATTGAACGGTATCTGAGCTAATTTGAAACCCTTGTTTTCTGCCTCACCCGACCTCACCTTTCCCGTTAAGCAGCCATAGTGTGTTTTGTAAACGTGTGTCTCTGTTCTGTTTTGTAATTCAGTTCAAGTGTAGCGGTTTTTACATTCCCTCTATAAGTGATATCTTATGATAAGTGTCGTTTTCTGGTTGACTTATTTCACTTAGAATCGTTGTACCTAAATCCACTCATCATGCTGCTACTAGCCTTATGACGTTGATTTCCTGGCTGAGTGATATTCCATTGTACATAAGGACCACAACTTCTTTATCCATTTTTTTCTTTCCTGGGATATTTAAGGTGTAACGAAGTGGAGGTTCTTGTCAACAGAGCAGCCCTAAACTTTGGGGTGCCTGTGTCTTGCTGATTTTTACTTTTCCCAATTTATACACCCATGAGTGGAAGTGCCCTATGCTCTCTAAGCTGAGTTTTTTAGAGGTTTCAGGACACACCGTACACTTCTCCAGAGTGGCTGTTGGCAATTTACATCCCGCCCATCAGCGTAGCAAGGCTCCCGTTTCTCCATGGCCTGTCCTGCATTTCTGGTTTTGACACTTTATTCAGCATGGCCCTTTTGACCGATGGGAAGCGAGACTTCTTTGTAGCGCTGATTTGCCTTTCCAGGTTGCTTGGTTGGCCAAAAAGGGCGTATGCGTTTTTTCCTGAATATATTCAGGAAAAAACGCATACGCCCTTTTTGGCCAAGGGCATCATGGTCGAGGTTTTGCCGCCTTTCCTGTGCTTTAAAGGCGATTCATATCTACCTCCTGAAATCTGTTTCCTGCAATTCTGCCTTGCTTTCAAATCCTCTTCGTTGCCTTCCCTCAATATATTTGTGGACGAGAGTTATCATTTCTAACTCTGCAGGTTTGTGAATTGCAGTGCCCCTGAGCTCCACTTTTCAACTCGCTTTCTTCGGAGCTGGCCGCAAAAGCGCAGGATTGCTTCAGGCCCTATTCTGGTTCCGGGCGGCAGGCTGAGCCTGTGGTTAATTCTTCTTCCTGATGGGAAAATAGAGTGACCTGTGCCTGTCCCAACACCTAGAGCTAGTCTCTCATTGGTTCCCCCTCTTCCCGTTCATCCTCAGGACAAATTGCAACCTGTACGGAACAGGAGGTTAAAGGTGCTGATTCTCCACGGAGGGAGATTGCTACTAACGCGGCTGGAATGGCGAACCCGAGCACAAGGAGATGAGAAATGAGGTGCGTTTTAGAAACCTTTCCCGATCACACGGTGTACCATCTTCTGGGTTTCTCATGCATGTTTTCGATGTAGGAAGATGCCCTTGAACCTGGAGATTTGGGACCCATGGGATGGATACCACGCAGTATTACTTTAAAGGGTCTGCGTTTGCTCACCCAACCTCACCAAACCTCTCAGCCCCAAGAGTGTCCACCCTTATGTCTCAATCAGCTGTGGGTCTAGATATGGTCAATCCAGGTGGCATCACAGCCCCTGAACGAATTTTGTAAGAATTTCTCTCTCTTTCACTGTCTTTGTTTCACGGGATTTTAAAAGTAATTGATTTTTATAATGGGGTTTAGCTGCTTTTCACTGCTCTGTTTATGCTGCTTTACACCCACTTGACTCATTTACAGAGAGATATCAATACATAGCTTTGAAGATTCTTCCTAGTCAGGTATATTCTTGGGCGGTGAATAGGGGGTGTCGAGTCCAGTTCACTGAGCAAGGAGTAGGTCTTGTCTATTACATATTGGGTTTATGGAACGGTATCTGAGCTCATTTGAAACCCTTGTTTTCTACCTCACCCGACCTCACCTTTCCCGTTAAGCAGCCATAGTGTGTTTTGTAAACGTGTGACGCTGTTCTGTTTTGTAATTCAGTTCAAGTGTAGCGGTTTTTACATTCCCTCTCTAAGTGATATCTTATGATAAGTGTCTTTTTCTGTGTGACTTATTTCACTTAGAATCGTCGTACCTAAATCCTCTCATCATGCTGCTACTAGCCTTATGACGTTAATTTCATGGCTGAGTGATATGCCATTGTACATAAGGACCACAACTTCCTTATCCATGTTTCTCTTTCCTGGGATATTTAAGGTGTAACGAAGTGGAGGTTCTTGTCAACAGAGCAGCCCTAAACTTTGGGGTGCCTGTGTCTTGCTGATTTTTAGTTTTCCCAATTTATACGCCCATGAGTGGAAGTGCCTTATGCTCTCTATGCTGAGTTCTTTAGATGTTTCAGGAAACACCGTACACTTCTCCAGAGTGGCTGTTGGCAATTTACATCCCGCCCATCAGCGTAGTAAGGCTCCCGTTTCTCCATGGCCTGTCCTGCATTTCTGGTTTTGACACTTTATTCAGCATGGCCCTTTTGACCGATGGGAAGCGAGACTTCTTTGTAGCGCTGATTTGCCTTTCCAGGTTGCTTGGTTGGCCAAAAAGGGCGTATGCGTTTTTTCCTGAATATATTCAGGAAAAAACGCATACGCCCTTTTTGGCCAAGGGCATCATGGTCGAGGTTTTGCCGCTTTTCCTGTGCTTTAAAGGCGATTCGACTCTACCTCCTGAAATCTGTTTCCTGCAATTCTGCCTTGCTTTCAAATCCTCCTCGTTGCCTTCCCTCAATATATTTGTGGACGAGAGTTATCATTTCTAACTCTGCAGGTTTGTGAATTGCAGTGCCCCTGAGCTCGATTTTTCAACTCGTTTTTTTGGGAGCTGGCCGCAAAAGCACAGGATTGCTTCAGGCCCTGTTCTGCTTCCGGGCGGCAGGCTGAGCCTGTGGTTAATTCTTCTTCCTGATGGGAAAATAGAGTGACCTGTGCCTGTCCCAACACCTAGAGCTAGTCTCTCACTGGTTCCCCCTCTTCCCGTTCATCCTCAGGACAATTTGCAACCTGTACGGAACAGGAGGTTGAAGGTGCTGATTCTCGAAGGAGGGAGATTGCTAGTAAAGCGGCTGTAATGGCCAACCCGAGCACAAGGAGATGAGAAATGAGGTGCGTTTTCGAAACCTTTCCCGATCACACGGTGTACCATCTTCTGGGTTTCTCATGCATGTTTTTGTTATAGGAAGATGCCCTTGAACTTGGAGATTTGGGACCCATGGGATGGGTACCACGCAGTATTACTTTAAAGGGCCTGCGTTTCCTCAACCAACCTGACCAAACCTCTCAGCCACAAGAGTGTCCACCCTTATGTCTCAAGCAGCTGTGGGTCTAGAGATGGTCAATCCAGGTGGCATCACAGCCCCTGAACGAATATTGTAAGAATTTCTCTCTCTTTCACTGTCTTTGTTTCACGGGTTTTTAAAAGTAATTGATTTTTATAATGGGGTTTAGCTGCTTTTCACTGCTGTTTTTATGCTGCTTTACACCCACTTGACTCACTTACAGAGAGATATCAATACATAGCTTTGAAGATTCTTCCTAGTCAGATATATTCTTGGGCGGTGAATAGGGGGTTTTTGCGTCCAGTTCACTGAGCAAGGAGTAGGTCTTGTCTATTACATATTGGGTTTATTGAACGGTATCTGAGCTAATTTGAAACCCTTGTTTTCTGCCTCACCCGACCTCACCTTTCCCGTTAAGCAGCCATAGTGTGTTTTGTAAACGTGTGACGCTGTTCTGTTTTGTAATTCAGTTCAAGTGTAGCGGTTTTTACATTCCCTCTCTAAGTGATATCTTATGATAAGTGTCTTTTTCTGTGTGACTTATTTCACTTAGAATCGTCGTACCTAAATCCTCTCATCATGCTGCTACTAGCCTTATGACGTTAATTTCATGGCTGAGTGATATGCCATTGTACATAAGGACCACAACTTCCTTATCCATGTTTCTCTTTCCTGGGATATTTAAGGTGTAACGAAGTGGAGGTTCTTGTCAACAGAGCAGCCCTAAACTTTGGGGTGCCTGTGTCTTGCTGATTTTTAGTTTTCCCAATTTATACGCCCATGAGTGGAAGTGCCTTATGCTCTCTATGCTGAGTTCTTTAGATGTTTCAGGAAACACCGTACACTTCTCCAGAGTGGCTGTTGGCAATTTACATCCCGCCCATCAGCGTAGTAAGGCTCCCGTTTCTCCATGGCCTGTCCTGCATTTCTGGTTTTGACACTTTATTCAGCATGGCCCTTTTGACCGATGGGAAGCGAGACTTCTTTGTAGCGCTGATTTGCCTTTCCAGGTTGCTTGGTTGGCCAAAAAGGGCGTATGCGTTTTTTCCTGAATATATTCAGGAAAAAACGCATACGCCCTTTTTGGCCAAGGGCATCATGGTCGAGGTTTTGCCGCTTTTCCTGTGCTTTAAAGGCGATTCGACTCTACCTCCTGAAATCTGTTTCCTGCAATTCTGCCTTGCTTTCAAATCCTCCTCGTTGCCTTCCCTCAATATATTTGTGGACGAGAGTTATCATTTCTAACTCTGCAGGTTTGTGAATTGCAGTGCCCCTGAGCTCGATTTTTCAACTCGTTTTTTTGGGAGCTGGCCGCAAAAGCACAGGATTGCTTCAGGCCCTGTTCTGCTTCCGGGCGGCAGGCTGAGCCTGTGGTTAATTCTTCTTCCTGATGGGAAAATAGAGTGACCTGTGCCTGTCCCAACACCTAGAGCTAGTCTCTCACTGGTTCCCCCTCTTCCCGTTCATCCTCAGGACAATTTGCAACCTGTACGGAACAGGAGGTTGAAGGTGCTGATTCTCGAAGGAGGGAGATTGCTAGTAAAGCGGCTGTAATGGCCAACCCGAGCACAAGGAGATGAGAAATGAGGTGCGTTTTCGAAACCTTTCCCGATCACACGGTGTACCATCTTCTGGGTTTCTCATGCATGTTTTTGTTATAGGAAGATGCCCTTGAACTTGGAGATTTGGGACCCATGGGATGGGTACCACGCAGTATTACTTTAAAGGGCCTGCGTTTCCTCAACCAACCTGACCAAACCTCTCAGCCACAAGAGTGTCCACCCTTATGTCTCAAGCAGCTGTGGGTCTAGAGATGGTCAATCCAGGTGGCATCACAGCCCCTGAACGAATATTGTAAGAATTTCTCTCTCTTTCACTGTCTTTGTTTCACGGGTTTTTAAAAGTAATTGATTTTTATAATGGGGTTTAGCTGCTTTTCACTGCTGTTTTTATGCTGCTTTACACCCACTTGACTCACTTACAGAGAGATATCAATACATAGCTTTGAAGATTCTTCCTAGTCAGATATATTCTTGGGCGGTGAATAGGGGGTTTTTGCGTCCAGTTCACTGAGCAAGGAGTAGGTCTTGTCTATTACATATTGGGTTTATTGAACGGTATCTGAGCTAATTTGAAACCCTTGTTTTCTGCCTCACCCGACCTCACCTTTCCCGTTAAGCAGCCATAGTGTGTTTTGTAAACGTGTGTCTCTGTTCTGTTTTGTAATCCAGTTCAAGTGTAGCGGTTTTTACATTCCCTCTATAAGTGATATCTTATGATAAGTGTCGTTTTCTGGTTGACTTATTTCACTTAGAATCGTCGTACCTAAATCCACTCATCATGCTGCTACTAGCCTTATGACGTTGATTTCCTGGCTGAATGATATTCCATTGTACATAAGGACCACAACTTCTTTATCCATTTTTTTCTTTCCTGGGATATTTAAGGTGTAACGAAGTGGAGGTTCTTGTCAACAGAGCAGCCCTAAACTTTGGGGTGCCTGTGTCTTGCTGATTTTTACTTTTCCCAATTTATACACCCATGAGTGGAAGTGCCCTATGCTCTCTAAGCTGAGTTTTTTAGAGGTTTCAGGACACACCGTACACTTCTCCAGAGTGGCTGTTGGCAATTTACATCCCGCCCATCAGCGTAGCAAGGCTCCCGTTTCTCCATGGCCTGTCCTGCATTTCTGGTTTTGACACTTTATTCAGCATGGCCCTTTTGACCGATGGGAAGCGAGACTTCTTTGTAGCGCTGATTTGCCTTTCCAGGTTGCTTGGTTGGCCAAAAAGGGCGTATGCGTTTTTTCCTGAATATATTCAGGAAAAAACGCATACGCCCTTTTTGGCCAAGGGCATCATGGTCGAGGTTTTGCCGCCTTTCCTGTGCTTTAAAGGCGATTCGAATCTACCTCCTGAAATCTGTTTCCTGCAATTCTGCCTTGCTTTCAAATCCTCCTCGTTGCCTTCCCACAATATATTTGTGGACGAGAGTTATCATTTCTAACTCTGCAGGTTTGTGAATTGCAGTGCCCCTGAGCTCCATTTTTCAACTCGCTTTCTTCGGAGCTGGCCGCAAAAGCGCAGGATTGCTTCAGGCCCTATTCTGGTTCCGGGCGGCAGGCTGAGCCTGTGGTTAATTCTTCTTCCTGATGGGAAAATAGAGTGACCTGTGCCTGTCCCAACACCTAGAGCTAGTTTCTCATTGGTTCCCCCTCTTCCCGTTCATCCTCAGGACAAATTGCAACCTGTACGGAACAGGAGGTTAAAGGTGCTGATTCTCCACGGAGGGAGATTGCTACTAACGCGGCTGGAATGGCGAACCCGAGCACAAGGAGATGAGAAATGAGGTGCGTTGTAGAAACCTTTCCCGATCACACGGTGTACCATCTTCTGGGTTTCTCATGCATGTTTTCGATGTAGGAAGATGCCCTTGAACCTGGAGATTTGGGACCCATGGGATGGATACCACGCAGTATTACTTTAAAGGGTCTGCGTTTGCTCACCCAACCTCACCAAACCTCTCAGCCCCAAGAGTGTCCACCCTTATGTCTCAATCAGCTGTGGGTCTAGATATGGTCAATCCAGGTGGCATCACAGCCCCTGAACGAATTTTGTAAGAATTTCTCTCTCTTTCACTGTCTTTGTTTCATGGGATTTTAAAAGTAATTGATTTTTATAATGGGGTTTAGCTGCTTTTCACTGCTCTGTTTATGCTGCTTTACTCCCACTTGACTCATTTACAGAGAGATATCAATACATAGCTTTGAAGATTCTTCCTAGTCAGGTATATTCTTGGGCGGTGAATAGGGGGTGTCGAGTCCAGTTCACTGAGCAAGGAGTAGGTCTTGTCTATTACATATTGGGTTTATGGAACGGTATCTGAGCTAATTTGAAACCCTTGTTTTCTACCTCACCCGACCTCACCTTTCCCGTTAAGCAGCCATAGTGTGTTTTGTAAACGTGTGACGCTGTTCTGTTTTGTAATTCAGTTCAAGTGTAGCGGTTTTTACATTCCCTCTCTAAGTGATATCTTATGATAAGTGTCTTTTTCTGTGTGACTTATTTCACTTAGAATCGTCGTACCTAAATCCTCTCATCATGCTGCTACTAGCCTTATGACGTTAATTTCATGGCTGAGTGATATGCCATTGTACATAAGGACCACAACTTCCTTATCCATGTTTCTCTTTCCTGGGATATTTAAGGTGTAACGAAGTGGAGGTTCTTGTCAACAGAGCAGCCCTAAACTTTGGGGTGCCTGTGTCTTGCTGATTTTTAGTTTTCCCAATTTATACGCCCATGAGTGGAAGTGCCTTATGCTCTCTATGCTGAGTTCTTTAGATGTTTCAGGAAACACCGTACACTTCTCCAGAGTGGCTGTTGGCAATTTACATCCCGCCCATCAGCGTAGTAAGGCTCCCGTTTCTCCATGGCCTGTCCTGCATTTCTGGTTTTGACACTTTATTCAGCATGGCCCTTTTGACCGATGGGAAGCGAGACTTCTTTGTAGCGCTGATTTGCCTTTCCAGGTTGCTTGGTTGGCCAAAAAGGGCGTATGCGTTTTTTCCTGAATATATTCAGGAAAAAACGCATACGCCCTTTTTGGCCAAGGGCATCATGGTCGAGGTTTTGCCGCTTTTCCTGTGCTTTAAAGGCGATTCGACTCTACCTCCTGAAATCTGTTTCCTGCAATTCTGCCTTGCTTTCAAATCCTCCTCGTTGCCTTCCCTCAATATATTTGTGGACGAGAGTTATCATTTCTAACTCTGCAGTTTTGTGAATTGCAGTGCCCCTGAGCTCGATTTTTCAACTCGTTTTTTTGGTTGCTGGCCGCAAATGCACAGGATTGCTTCAGGCCCTGTTCTGCTTCCGGGCGGCAGGCTGAGCCTGTGGTTAATTCTTCTTCCTGATGGGAAAATAGAGTGACCTGTGCCTGTCCCAACACCTAGAGCTAGTCTCTCACTGGTTCCCCCTCTTCCCGTTCATCCTCAGGACAATTTGCAACCTGTACGGAACAGGAGGTTGAAGGTGCTGATTCTCGAAGGAGGGAGATTGCTAGTAAAGCGGCTGTAATGGCCAACCCGAGCACAAGGAGATGAGAAATGAGGTGCGTTTTCGAAACCTTTCCCGATCACACGGTGTACCATCTTCTGGGTTTCTCATGCATGTTTTTGTTATAGGAAGATGCCCTTGAACTTGGAGATTTGGGACCCATGGGATGGGTAACACGCAGTATTACTTTAAAGGGCCTGCGTTTCCTCAACCAACCTGACCAAACCTCTCAGCCACAAGAGTGTCCACCCTTATGTCTCAAGCAGCTGTGGGTCTAGAGATGGTCAATCCAGGTGGCATCACAGCCCCTGAACGAATATTGTAAGAATTTCTCTCTCTTTCACTGTCTTTGTTTCACGGGTTTTTAAAAGTAATTGATTTTTATAATGGGGTTTAGCTGCTTTTCACTGCTGTTTTTATGCTGCTTTACACCCACTTGACTCACTTACAGAGAGATATCAATACATAGCTTTGAAGATTCTTCCTAGTCAGATATATTCTTGGGCGGTGAATAGGGGGTTTTTGCGTCCAGTTCACTGAGCAAGGAGTAGGTCTTGTCTATTACATATTGGGTTTATTGAACGGTATCTGAGCTAATTTGAAACCCTTGTTTTCTGCCTCACCCGACCTCACCTTTCCCGTTAAGCAGCCATAGTGTGTTTTGTAAACGTGTGTCTCTGTTCTGTTTTGTAATTCAGTTCAAGTGTAGCGGTTTTTACATTCCCTCTATAAGTGATATCTTATGATAAGTGTCGTTTTCTGGTTGACTTATTTCACTTAGAATCGTTGTACCTAAATCCACTCATCATGCTGCTACTAGCCTTATGACGTTGATTTCCTGGCTGAGTGATATTCCATTGTACATAAGGACCACAACTTCTTTATCCATTTTTTTCTTTCCTGGGATATTTAAGGTGTAACGAAGTGGAGGTTCTTGTCAACAGAGCAGCCCTAAACTTTGGGGTGCCTGTGTCTTGCTGATTTTTACTTTTCCCAATTTATACACCCATGAGTGGAAGTGCCCTATGCTCTCTAAGCTGAGTTTTTTAGAGGTTTCAGGACACACCGTACACTTCTCCAGAGTGGCTGTTGGCAATTTACATCCCGCCCATCAGCGTAGCAAGGCTCCCGTTTCTCCATGGCCTGTCCTGCATTTCTGGTTTTGACACTTTATTCAGCATGGCCCTTTTGACCGATGGGAAGCGAGACTTCTTTGTAGCGCTGATTTGCCTTTCCAGGTTGCTTGGTTGGCCAAAAAGGGCGTATGCGTTTTTTCCTGAATATATTCAGGAAAAAACGCATACGCCCTTTTTGGCCAAGGGCATCATGGTCGAGGTTTTGCCGCCTTTCCTGTGCTTTAAAGGCGATTCATATCTACCTCCTGAAATCTGTTTCCTGCAATTCTGCCTTGCTTTCAAATCCTCTTCGTTGCCTTCCCTCAATATATTTGTGGACGAGAGTTATCATTTCTAACTCTGCAGGTTTGTGAATTGCAGTGCCCCTGAGCTCCACTTTTCAACTCGCTTTCTTCGGAGCTGGCCGCAAAAGCGCAGGATTGCTTCAGGCCCTATTCTGGTTCCGGGCGGCAGGCTGAGCCTGTGGTTAATTCTTCTTCCTGATGGGAAAATAGAGTGACCTGTGCCTGTCCCAACACCTAGAGCTAGTCTCTCATTGGTTCCCCCTCTTCCCGTTCATCCTCAGGACAAATTGCAACCTGTACGGAACAGGAGGTTAAAGGTGCTGATTCTCCACGGAGGGAGATTGCTACTAACGCGGCTGGAATGGCGAACCCGAGCACAAGGAGATGAGAAATGAGGTGCGTTTTAGAAACCTTTCCCGATCACACGGTGTACCATCTTCTGGGTTTCTCATGCATGTTTTCGATGTAGGAAGATGCCCTTGAACCTGGAGATTTGGGACCCATGGGATGGATACCACGCAGTATTACTTTAAAGGGTCTGCGTTTGCTCACCCAACCTCACCAAACCTCTCAGCCCCAAGAGTGTCCACCCTTATGTCTCAATCAGCTGTGGGTCTAGATATGGTCAATCCAGGTGGCATCACAGCCCCTGAACGAATTTTGTAAGAATTTCTCTCTCTTTCACTGTCTTTGTTTCACGGGATTTTAAAAGTAATTGATTTTTATAATGGGGTTTAGCTGCTTTTCACTGCTCTGTTTATGCTGCTTTACACCCACTTGACTCATTTACAGAGAGATATCAATACATAGCTTTGAAGATTCTTCCTAGTCAGGTATATTCTTGGGCGGTGAATAGGGGGTGTCGAGTCCAGTTCACTGAGCAAGGAGTAGGTCTTGTCTATTACATATTGGGTTTATGGAACGGTATCTGAGCTCATTTGAAACCCTTGTTTTCTACCTCACCCGACCTCACCTTTCCCGTTAAGCAGCCATAGTGTGTTTTGTAAACGTGTGACGCTGTTCTGTTTTGTAATTCAGTTCAAGTGTAGCGGTTTTTACATTCCCTCTCTAAGTGATATCTTATGATAAGTGTCTTTTTCTGTGTGACTTATTTCACTTAGAATCGTCGTACCTAAATCCTCTCATCATGCTGCTACTAGCCTTATGACGTTAATTTCATGGCTGAGTGATATGCCATTGTACATAAGGACCACAACTTCCTTATCCATGTTTCTCTTTCCTGGGATATTTAAGGTGTAACGAAGTGGAGGTTCTTGTCAACAGAGCAGCCCTAAACTTTGGGGTGCCTGTGTCTTGCTGATTTTTAGTTTTCCCAATTTATACGCCCATGAGTGGAAGTGCCTTATGCTCTCTATGCTGAGTTCTTTAGATGTTTCAGGAAACACCGTACACTTCTCCAGAGTGGCTGTTGGCAATTTACATCCCGCCCATCAGCGTAGTAAGGCTCCCGTTTCTCCATGGCCTGTCCTGCATTTCTGGTTTTGACACTTTATTCAGCATGGCCCTTTTGACCGATGGGAAGCGAGACTTCTTTGTAGCGCTGATTTGCCTTTCCAGGTTGCTTGGTTGGCCAAAAAGGGCGTATGCGTTTTTTCCTGAATATATTCAGGAAAAAACGCATACGCCCTTTTTGGCCAAGGGCATCATGGTCGAGGTTTTGCCGCTTTTCCTGTGCTTTAAAGGCGATTCGACTCTACCTCCTGAAATCTGTTTCCTGCAATTCTGCCTTGCTTTCAAATCCTCCTCGTTGCCTTCCCTCAATATATTTGTGGACGAGAGTTATCATTTCTAACTCTGCAGGTTTGTGAATTGCAGTGCCCCTGAGCTCGATTTTTCAACTCGTTTTTTTGGGAGCTGGCCGCAAAAGCACAGGATTGCTTCAGGCCCTGTTCTGCTTCCGGGCGGCAGGCTGAGCCTGTGGTTAATTCTTCTTCCTGATGGGAAAATAGAGTGACCTGTGCCTGTCCCAACACCTAGAGCTAGTCTCTCACTGGTTCCCCCTCTTCCCGTTCATCCTCAGGACAATTTGCAACCTGTACGGAACAGGAGGTTGAAGGTGCTGATTCTCGAAGGAGGGAGATTGCTAGTAAAGCGGCTGTAATGGCCAACCCGAGCACAAGGAGATGAGAAATGAGGTGCGTTTTCGAAACCTTTCCCGATCACACGGTGTACCATCTTCTGGGTTTCTCATGCATGTTTTTGTTATAGGAAGATGCCCTTGAACTTGGAGATTTGGGACCCATGGGATGGGTACCACGCAGTATTACTTTAAAGGGCCTGCGTTTCCTCAACCAACCTGACCAAACCTCTCAGCCACAAGAGTGTCCACCCTTATGTCTCAAGCAGCTGTGGGTCTAGAGATGGTCAATCCAGGTGGCATCACAGCCCCTGAACGAATATTGTAAGAATTTCTCTCTCTTTCACTGTCTTTGTTTCACGGGTTTTTAAAAGTAATTGATTTTTATAATGGGGTTTAGCTGCTTTTCACTGCTGTTTTTATGCTGCTTTACACCCACTTGACTCACTTACAGAGAGATATCAATACATAGCTTTGAAGATTCTTCCTAGTCAGATATATTCTTGGGCGGTGAATAGGGGGTTTTTGCGTCCAGTTCACTGAGCAAGGAGTAGGTCTTGTCTATTACATATTGGGTTTATTGAACGGTATCTGAGCTAATTTGAAACCCTTGTTTTCTGCCTCACCCGACCTCACCTTTCCCGTTAAGCAGCCATAGTGTGTTTTGTAAACGTGTGACGCTGTTCTGTTTTGTAATTCAGTTCAAGTGTAGCGGTTTTTACATTCCCTCTCTAAGTGATATCTTATGATAAGTGTCTTTTTCTGTGTGACTTATTTCACTTAGAATCGTCGTACCTAAATCCTCTCATCATGCTGCTACTAGCCTTATGACGTTAATTTCATGGCTGAGTGATATGCCATTGTACATAAGGACCACAACTTCCTTATCCATGTTTCTCTTTCCTGGGATATTTAAGGTGTAACGAAGTGGAGGTTCTTGTCAACAGAGCAGCCCTAAACTTTGGGGTGCCTGTGTCTTGCTGATTTTTAGTTTTCCCAATTTATACGCCCATGAGTGGAAGTGCCTTATGCTCTCTATGCTGAGTTCTTTAGATGTTTCAGGAAACACCGTACACTTCTCCAGAGTGGCTGTTGGCAATTTACATCCCGCCCATCAGCGTAGTAAGGCTCCCGTTTCTCCATGGCCTGTCCTGCATTTCTGGTTTTGACACTTTATTCAGCATGGCCCTTTTGACCGATGGGAAGCGAGACTTCTTTGTAGCGCTGATTTGCCTTTCCAGGTTGCTTGGTTGGCCAAAAAGGGCGTATGCGTTTTTTCCTGAATATATTCAGGAAAAAACGCATACGCCCTTTTTGGCCAAGGGCATCATGGTCGAGGTTTTGCCGCTTTTCCTGTGCTTTAAAGGCGATTCGACTCTACCTCCTGAAATCTGTTTCCTGCAATTCTGCCTTGCTTTCAAATCCTCCTCGTTGCCTTCCCTCAATATATTTGTGGACGAGAGTTATCATTTCTAACTCTGCAGGTTTGTGAATTGCAGTGCCCCTGAGCTCGATTTTTCAACTCGTTTTTTTGGGAGCTGGCCGCAAAAGCACAGGATTGCTTCAGGCCCTGTTCTGCTTCCGGGCGGCAGGCTGAGCCTGTGGTTAATTCTTCTTCCTGATGGGAAAATAGAGTGACCTGTGCCTGTCCCAACACCTAGAGCTAGTCTCTCACTGGTTCCCCCTCTTCCCGTTCATCCTCAGGACAATTTGCAACCTGTACGGAACAGGAGGTTGAAGGTGCTGATTCTCGAAGGAGGGAGATTGCTAGTAAAGCGGCTGTAATGGCCAACCCGAGCACAAGGAGATGAGAAATGAGGTGCGTTTTCGAAACCTTTCCCGATCACACGGTGTACCATCTTCTGGGTTTCTCATGCATGTTTTTGTTATAGGAAGATGCCCTTGAACTTGGAGATTTGGGACCCATGGGATGGGTAACACGCAGTATTACTTTAAAGGGCCTGCGTTTCCTCAACCAACCTGACCAAACCTCTCAGCCACAAGAGTGTCCACCCTTATGTCTCAAGCAGCTGTGGGTCTAGAGATGGTCAATCCAGGTGGCATCACAGCCCCTGAACGAATATTGTAAGAATTTCTCTCTCTTTCACTGTCTTTGTTTCACGGGTTTTTAAAAGTAATTGATTTTTATAATGGGGTTTAGCTGCTTTTCACTGCTGTTTTTATGCTGCTTTACACCCACTTGACTCACTTACAGAGAGATATCAATACATAGCTTTGAAGATTCTTCCTAGTCAGATATATTCTTGGGCGGTGAATAGGGGGTTTTTGCGTCCAGTTCACTGAGCAAGGAGTAGGTCTTGTCTATTACATATTGGGTTTATTGAACGGTATCTGAGCTAATTTGAAACCCTTGTTTTCTGCCTCACCCGACCTCACCTTTCCCGTTAAGCAGCCATAGTGTGTTTTGTAAACGTGTGTCTCTGTTCTGTTTTGTAATTCAGTTCAAGTGTAGCGGTTTTTACATTCCCTCTATAAGTGATATCTTATGATAAGTGTCGTTTTCTGGTTGACTTATTTCACTTAGAATCGTCGTACCTAAATCCACTCATCATGCTGCTACTAGCCTTATGACGTTGATTTCCTGGCTGAGTGATATTCCATTGTACATAAGGACCACAACTTCTTTATCCATTTTTTTCTTTCCTGGGATATTTAAGGTGTAACGAAGTGGAGGTTCTTGTCAACAGAGCAGCCCTAAACTTTGGGGTGCCTGTGTCTTGCTGATTTTTACTTTTCCCAATTTATACACCCATGAGTGGAAGTGCCCTATGCTCTCTAAGCTGAGTTTTTTAGAGGTTTCAGGACACACCGTACACTTCTCCAGAGTGGCTGTTGGCAATTTACATCCCGCCCATCAGCGTAGCAAGGCTCCCGTTTCTCCATGGCCTGTCCTGCATTTCTGGTTTTGACACTTTATTCAGCATGGCCCTTTTGACCGATGGGAAGCGAGACTTCTTTGTAGCGCTGATTTGCCTTTCCAGGTTGCTTGGTTGGCCAAAAAGGGCGTATGCGTTTTTTCCTGAATATATTCAGGAAAAAACGCATACGCCCTTTTTGGCCAAGGGCATCATGGTCGAGGTTTTGCCGCCTTTCCTGTGCTTTAAAGGCGATTCGAATCTACCTCCTGAAATCTGTTTCCTGCAATTCTGCCTTGCTTTCAAATCCTCCTCGTTGCCTTCCCACAATATATTTGTGGACGAGAGTTATCATTTCTAACTCTGCAGGTTTGTGAATTGCAGTGCCCCTGAGCTCCATTTTTCAACTCGCTTTCTTCGGAGCTGGCCGCAAAAGCGCAGGATTGCTTCAGGCCCTATTCTGGTTCCGGGCGGCAGGCTGAGCCTGTGGTTAATTCTTCTTCCTGATGGGAAAATAGAGTGACCTGTGCCTGTCCCAACACCTAGAGCTAGTTTCTCATTGGTTCCCCCTCTTCCCGTTCATCCTCAGGACAAATTGCAACCTGTACGGAACAGGAGGTTAAAGGTGCTGATTCTCCACGGAGGGAGATTGCTACTAACGCGGCTGGAATGGCGAACCCGAGCACAAGGAGATGAGAAATGAGGTGCGTTGTAGAAACCTTTCCCGATCACACGGTGTACCATCTTCTGGGTTTCTCATGCATGTTTTCGATGTAGGAAGATGCCCTTGAACCTGGAGATTTGGGACCCATGGGATGGATACCACGCAGTATTACTTTAAAGGGTCTGCGTTTGCTCACCCAACCTCACCAAACCTCTCAGCCCCAAGAGTGTCCACCCTTATGTCTCAATCAGCTGTGGGTCTAGAGATGGTCAATCCAGGTGGCATCACAGCCCCTGAACGAATTTTGTAAGAATTTCTCTCTCTTTCACTGTCTTTGTTTCACGGGATTTTAAAAGTAATTGATTTTTATAATGGGGTTTAGCTGCTTTTCACTGCTCTGTTTATGCTGCTTTACACCCACTTGACTCATTTACAGAGAGATATCAATACATAGCTTTGAAGATTCTTCCTAGTCAGGTATATTCTTGGGCGGTGAATAGGGGGTGTCGAGTCCAGTTCACTGAGCAAGGAGTAGGTCTTGTCTATTACATATTGGGTTTATGGAACGGTATCTGAGCTCATTTGAAACCCTTGTTTTCTACCTCACCCGACCTCACCTTTCCCGTTAAGCAGCCATAGTGTGTTTTGTAAACGTGTGTCTCTGTTCTGTTTTGTAATTCAGTTCAAGTGTAGCGGTTTTTACATTCCCTCTATAAGTGATATCTTATGATAAGTGTCGTTTTCTGGTTGACTTATTTCACTTAGAATCGTCGTACCTAAATCCACTCATCATGCTGCTACTAGCCTTATGACGTTGATTTCCTGGCTGAATGATATTCCATTGTACATAAGGACCACAACTTCTTTATCCATTTTTTTCTTTCCTGGGATATTTAAGGTGTAACGAAGTGGAGGTTCTTGTCAACAGAGCAGCCCTAAACTTTGGGGTGCCTGTGTCTTGCTGATTTTTACTTTTCCCAATTTATACACCCATGAGTGGAAGTGCCCTATGCTCTCTAAGCTGAGTTTTTTAGAGGTTTCAGGACACACCGTACACTTCTCCAGAGTGGCTGTTGGCAATTTACATCACGCCCATCAGCGTAGCAAGGCTCCCGTTTCTCCATGGCCTGTCCTGCATTTCTGGTTTTGACACTTTATTCAGCATGGCCCTTTTGACCGATGGGAAGCGAGACTTCTTTGTAGCGCTGATTTGCCTTTCCAGGTTGCTTGGTTGGCCAAAAAGGGCGTATGCGTTTTTTCCTGAATATATTCAGGAAAAAACGCATACGCCCTTTTTGGCCAAGGGCATCATGGTCGAGGTTTTGCCGCCTTTCCTGTGCTTTAAAGGCGATTCGAATCTACCTCCTGAAATCTGTTTCCTGCAATTCTGCCTTGCTTTCAAATCCTCCTCGTTGCCTTCCCTCAATATATTTGTGGACGAGAGTTATCATTTCTAACTCTGCAGGTTTGTGAATTGCAGTGCCCCTGAGCTCCATTTTTCAACTCGCTTTCTTCGGTGCTGGCCGCAAAAGCGCAGGATTGCTTCAGGCCCTATTCTGGTTCCGGGCGGCAGGCTGAGCCTGTGGTTAATTCTTCTTCCTGATGGGAAAATAGAGTGACCTGTGCCTGTCCCAACACCTAGAGCTAGTTTCTCATTGGTTCCCCCTCTTCCCGTTCATCCTCAGGACAAATTGCAACCTGTACGGAACAGGAGGTTAAAGGTGCTGATTCTCCACGGAGGGAGATTGCTACTAACGCGGCTGGAATGGCGAACCCGAGCACAAGGAGATGAGAAATGAGGTGCGTTTTAGAAACCTTTCCCGATCACACGGTGTACCATCTTCTGGGTTTCTCATGCATGTTTTCGATGTAGGAAGATGCCCTTGAACCTGGAGATTTGGGACTCATGGGATGGATACCACGCAGTATTACTTTAAAGGGTCTGCGTTTGCTCACCCAACCTCACCAAACCTCTCAGCCCCAAGAGTGTCCACCCTTATGTCTCAATCAGCTGTGGGTCTAGATATGGTCAATCCAGGTGGCATCACAGCCCCTGAACGAATTTTGTAAGAATTTCTCTCTCTTTCACTGTCTTTGTTTCACGGGATTTTAAAAGTAATTGATTTTTATAATGGGGTTTAGCTGCTTTTCACTGCTCTGTTTATGCTGCTTTACACCCACTTGACTCATTTACAGAGAGATATCAATACATAGCTTTGAAGATTCTTCCTAGTCAGGTATATTCTTGGGCGGTGAATAGGGGGTGTCGAGTCCAGTTCACTGAGCAAGGAGTAGGTCTTGTCTATTACATATTGGGTTTATGGAACGGTATCTGAGCTAATTTGAAACCCTTGTTTTCTACCTCACCCGACCTCACCTTTCCCGTTAAGCAGCCATAGTGTGTTTTGTAAACGTGTGACGCTGTTCTGTTTTGTAATTCAGTTCAAGTGTAGCGGTTTTTACATTCCCTCTCTAAGTGATATCTTATGATAAGTGTCTTTTTCTGTGTGACTTATTTCACTTAGAATCGTCGTACCTAAATCCTCTCATCATGCTGCTACTAGCCTTATGACGTTAATTTCATGGCTGAGTGATATGCCATTGTACATAAGGACCACAACTTCCTTATCCATGTTTCTCTTTCCTGGGATATTTAAGGTGTAACGAAGTGGAGGTTCTTGTCAACAGAGCAGCCCTAAACTTTGGGGTGCCTGTGTCTTGCTGATTTTTAGTTTTCCCAATTTATACGCCCATGAGTGGAAGTGCCTTATGCTCTCTATGCTGAGTTCTTTAGATGTTTCAGGAAACACCGTACACTTCTCCAGAGTGGCTGTTGGCAATTTACATCCCGCCCATCAGCGTAGTAAGGCTCCCGTTTCTCCATGGCCTGTCCTGCATTTCTGGTTTTGACACTTTATTCAGCATGGCCCTTTTGACCGATGGGAAGCGAGACTTCTTTGTAGCGCTGATTTGCCTTTCCAGGTTGCTTGGTTGGCCAAAAAGGGCGTATGCGTTTTTTCCTGAATATATTCAGGAAAAAACGCATACGCCCTTTTTGGCCAAGGGCATCATGGTCGAGGTTTTGCCACTTTTCCTGTGCTTTAAAGGCGATTCGACTCTACCTCCTGAAATCTGTTTCCTGCAATTCTGCCTTGCTTTCAAATCCTCCTCGTTGCCTTCCCTCAATATATTTGTGGACGAGAGTTATCATTTATAACTCTGCAGGTTTGTGAATTGCAGTGCCCCTGAGCTTGATTTTTCAACTCGTTTTTTTGGGAGCTGGCCGCAAAAGCACAGGATTGCTTCAGGCCCTGTTCTGCTTCCGGGCGGCAGGCTGAGCCTGTGGTTAATTCTTCTTCCTGATGGGAAAATAGAGTGACCTGTGCCTGTCCCAACACCTAGAGCTAGTCTCTCACTGGTTCCCCCTCTTCCCGTTCATCCTCAGGACAATTTGCAACCTGTACGGAACAGGAGGTTGAAGGTGCTGATTCTCGAAGGAGGGAGATTGCTAGTAAAGCGGCTGTAATGGCCAACCCGAGCACAAGGAGATGAGAAATGAGGTGCGTTTTCGAAACCTTTCCCGATCACACGGTGTACCATCTTCTGGGTTTCTCATGCATGTTTTTGTTATAGGAAGATGCCCTTGAACTTGGAGATTTGGGACCCATGGGATGGGTACCACGCAGTATTACTTTAAAGGGCCTGCGTTTCCTCAACCAACCTGACCAAACCTCTCAGCCACAAGAGTGTCCACCCTTATGTCTCAATCAGCTGTGGGTCTAGAGATGGTCAATCCAGGTGGCATCACAGCCCCTGAACGAATATTGTAAGAATTTCTCTCTCTTTCACTGTCTTTGTTTCACGGGTTTTTAAAAGTAATTGATTTTTATAATGGGGTTTAGCTGCTTTTCTCTGCTGTTTTTATGCTGCTTTACACCCACTTGACTCACTTACAGAGAGATATCAATACATAGCTTTGAAGATTCTTCCTAGTCAGATATATTCTTGGGCGGTGAATAGGGGGTTTTTGCGTCCAGTTCACTGAGCAAGGAGTAGGTCTTGTCTATTACATATTGGGTTTATTGAACGGTATCTGAGCTAATTTGAAACCCTTGTTTTCTGCCTCACCCGACCTCACCTTTCCCGTTAAGCAGCCATAGTGTGTTTTGTAAACGTGTGTCTCTGTTCTGTTTTGTAATTCAGTTCAAGTGTAGCGGTTTTTACATTCCCTCTGTAAGTGATATCTTATGATAAGTGTCGTTTTCTGGTTGACTTATTTCACTTAGAATCGTCGTACCTAAATCCACTCATCATGCTGCTACTAGCCTTATGACGTTGATTTCCTGGCTGAGTGATATTCCATTGTACATAAGGACCACAACTTCTTTATCCATTTTTTTCTTTCCTGGGATATTTAAGGTGTAACGAAGTGGTGGTTCTTGTCAACACAGCAGCCCTAAACTTTGGGGTGCCTGTGTCTTGCTGATTTTTACTTTTCCCAATTTATACACCCATGAGTGGAAGTGCCCTATGCTCTCTAAGCTGAGTTTTTTAGAGGTTTCAGGACACACCGTACACTTCTCCAGAGTGGCTGTTGGCAATTTACATCCCGCCCATCAGCGTAGCAAGGCTCCCGTTTCTCCATGGCCTGTCCTGCATTTCTGGTTTTGACACTTTATTCAGCATGGCCCTTTTGACCGATGGGAAGCGAGACTTCTTTGTAGCGCTGATTTGCCTTTCCAGGTTGCTTGGTTGGCCAAAAAGGGCGTATGCGTTTTTTCCTGAATATATTCAGGAAAAAACGCATACGCCCTTTTTGGCCAAGGGCATCATGGTCGAGGTTTTGCCGCCTTTCCTGTGCTTTAAAGGCGATTCGAATCTACCTCCTGAAATCTGTTTCCTGCAATTCTGCCTTGCTTTCAAATCCTCCTCGTTGCCTTCCCTCAATATATTTGTGGACGAGAGTTATCATTTCTAACTCTGCAGGTTTGTGAATTGCAGTGCCCCTGAGCTCCATTTTTCAACTCGCTTTCTTCGGAGCTGGCCGCAAAAGCGCAGGATTGCTTCAGGCCCTATTCTGTTTCCGGGCGGCAGGCTGAGCCTGTGGTTAATTCTTCTTCCTGATGGGAAAATAGAGTGACCTGTGCCTGTCCCAACACCTAGAGCTAGTTTCTCATTGGTTCCCCCTCTTCCCGTTCATCCTCAGGACAAATTGCAACCTGTACGGAACAGGAGGTTAAAGGTGCTGATTCTCCACGGAGGGAGATTGCTACTAACGCGGCTGGAATGGCGAACCCGAGCACAAGGAGATGAGAAATGAGGTGCGTTTTAGAAACCTTTCCCGATCACACGGTGTACCATCTTCTGGGTTTCTCATGCATGTTTTCGATGTAGGAAGATGCCCTTGAACCTGGAGATTTGGGACCCATGGGATGGATACCACGCAGTATTACTTTAAAGGGTCTGCGTTTGCTCACCCAACCTCACCAAACCTCTCAGCCCCAAGAGTGTCCACCCTTATGTCTCAATCAGCTGTGGGTCTAGATATGGTCAATCCAGGTGGCATCACAGCCCCTGAACGAATTTTGTAAGAATTTCTCTCTCTTTCACTGTCTTTGTTTCACGGGATTTTAAAAGTAATTGATTTTTATAATGGGGTTTAGCTGCTTTTCACTGCTCTGTTTATGCTGCTTTACACCCACTTGACTCATTTACAGAGAGATATCAATACATAGCTTTGAAGATTCTTCCTAGTCAGGTATATTCTTGGGCGGTGAATAGGGGGTGTCGAGTCCAGTTCACTGAGCAAGGAGTAGGTCTTGTCTATTACATATTGGGTTTATGGAACGGTATCTGAGCTCATTTGAAACCCTTGTTTTCTACCTCACCCGACCTCACCTTTCCCGTTAAGCAGCCATAGTGTGTTTTGTAAACGTGTGACGCTGTTCTGTTTTGTAATTCAGTTCAAGTGTAGCGGTTTTTACATTCCCTCTCTAAGTGATATCTTATGATAAGTGTCTTTTTCTGTGTGACTTATTTCACTTAGAATCGTCGTACCTAAATCCTCTCATCATGCTGCTACTAGCCTTATGACGTTAATTTCATGGCTGAGTGATATGCCATTGTACATAAGGACCACAACTTCCTTATCCATGTTTCTCTTTCCTGGGATATTTAAGGTGTAACGAAGTGGAGGTTCTTGTCAACAGAGCAGCCCTAAACTTTGGGGTGCCTGTGTCTTGCTGATTTTTAGTTTTCCCAATTTATACGCCCATGAGTGGAAGTGCCTTATGCTCTCTATGCTGAGTTCTTTAGATGTTTCAGGAAACACCGTACACTTCTCCAGAGTGGCTGTTGGCAATTTACATCCCGCCCATCAGCGTAGTAAGGCTCCCGTTTCTCCATGGCCTGTCCTGCATTTCTGGTTTTGACACTTTATTCAGCATGGCCCTTTTGACCGATGGGAAGCGAGACTTCTTTGTAGCGCTGATTTGCCTTTCCAGGTTGCTTGGTTGGCCAAAAAGGGCGTATGCGTTTTTTCCTGAATATATTCAGGAAAAAACGCATACGCCCTTTTTGGCCAAGGGCATCATGGTCGAGGTTTTGCCACTTTTCCTGTGCTTTAAAGGCGATTCGACTCTACCTCCTGAAATCTGTTTCCTGCAATTCTGCCTTGCTTTCAAATCCTCCTCGTTGCCTTCCCTCAATATATTTGTGGACGAGAGTTATCATTTATAACTCTGCAGGTTTGTGAATTGCAGTGCCCCTGAGCTTGATTTTTCAACTCGTTTTTTTGGGAGCTGGCCGCAAAAGCACAGGATTGCTTCAGGCCCTGTTCTGCTTCCGGGCGGCAGGCTGAGCCTGTGGTTAATTCTTCTTCCTGATGGGAAAATAGAGTGACCTGTGCCTGTCCCAACACCTAGAGCTAGTCTCTCACTGGTTCCCCCTCTTCCCGTTCATCCTCAGGACAATTTGCAACCTGTACGGAACAGGAGGTTGAAGGTGCTGATTCTCGAAGGAGGGAGATTGCTAGTAAAGCGGCTGTAATGGCCAACCCGAGCACAAGGAGATGAGAAATGAGGTGCGTTTTCGAAACCTTTCCCGATCACACGGTGTACCATCTTCTGGGTTTCTCATGCATGTTTTTGTTATAGGAAGATGCCCTTGAACTTGGAGATTTGGGACCCATGGGATGGGTACCACGCAGTATTACTTTAAAGGGCCTGCGTTTCCTCAACCAACCTGACCAAACCTCTCAGCCACAAGAGTGTCCACCCTTATGTCTCAAGCAGCTGTGGGTCTAGAGATGGTCAATCCAGGTGGCATCACAGCCCCTGAACGAATATTGTAAGAATTTCTCTCTCTTTCACTGTCATTGTTTCACGGGTTTTTAAAAATAATTGATTTTTATAATGGGGTTTAGCTGCTTTTCACTGCTGTTTTTATGCTGCTTTACACCCACTTGACTCACTTACAGAGAGCTATCAATACATAGCTTTGAAGATTCTTCCTAGTCAGATATATTCTTGGGCGGTGAATAGGGGGTTTTTGCGTCCAGTTCACTGAGCAAGGAGTAGGTCTTGTCTATTACATATTGGGTTTATTGAACGGTATCTGAGCTAATTTGAAACCCTTGTTTTCTGCCTCACCCGACCTCACCTTTCCCGTTAAGCAGCCATAGTGTGTTTTGTAAACGTGTGTCTCTGTTCTGTTTTGTAATTCAGTTCAAGTGTAGTGGTTTTTACATTCCCTCTATAAGTGATATCTTATGATAAGTGTCGTTTTCTGGTTGACTTATTTCACTTAGAATCGTCGTACCTAAATCCACTCATCATGCTGCTACTAGCCTTATGACGTTGATTTCCTGGCTGAATGATATTCCATTGTACATAAGGACCACAACTTCTTTATCCATTTTTTTCTTTCCTGGGATATTTAAGGTGTAACGAAGTGGAGGTTCTTGTCAACAGAGCAGCCCTAAACTTTGGGGTGCCTGTGTCTTGCTGATTTTTACTTTTCCCAATTTATACACCCATGAGTGGAAGTGCCCTATGCTCTCTAAGCTGAGTTTTTTAGAGGTTTCAGGACACACCGTACACTTCTCCAGAGTGGCTGTTGGCAATTTACATCACGCCCATCAGCGTAGCAAGGCTCCCGTTTCTCCATGGCCTGTCCTGCATTTCTGGTTTTGACACTTTATTCAGCATGGCCCTTTTGACCGATGGGAAGCGAGACTTCTTTGTAGCGCTGATTTGCCTTTCCAGGTTGCTTGGTTGGCCAAAAAGGGCGTATGCGTTTTTTCCTGAATATATTCAGGAAAAAACGCATACGCCCTTTTTGGCCAAGGGCATCATGGTCGAGGTTTTGCCGCCTTTCCTGTGCTTTAAAGGCGATTCGAATCTACCTCCTGAAATCTGTTTCCTGCAATTCTGCCTTGCTTTCAAATCCTCCTCGTTGCCTTCCCTCAATATATTTGTGGACGAGAGTTATCATTTCTAACTCTGCAGGTTTGTGAATTGCAGTGCCCCTGAGCTCCATTTTTCAACTCGCTTTCTTCGGTGCTGGCCGCAAAAGCGCAGGATTGCTTCAGGCCCTATTCTGGTTCCGGGCGGCAGGCTGAGCCTGTGGTTAATTCTTCTTCCTGATGGGAAAATAGAGTGACCTGTGCCTGTCCCAACACCTAGAGCTAGTTTCTCATTGGTTCCCCCTCTTCCCGTTCATCCTCAGGACAAATTGCAACCTGTACGGAACAGGAGGTTAAAGGTGCTGATTCTCCACGGAGGGAGATTGCTACTAACGCGGCTGGAATGGCGAACCCGAGCACAAGGAGATGAGAAATGAGGTGCGTTTTAGAAACCTTTCCCGATCACACGGTGTACCATCTTCTGGGTTTCTCATGCATGTTTTCGATGTAGGAAGATGCCCTTGAACCTGGAGATTTGGGACCCATGGGATGGATACCACGCAGTATTACTTTAAAGGGTCTGCGTTTGCTCACCCAACCTCACCAAACCTCTCAGCCCCAAGAGTGTCCACCCTTATGTCTCAATCAGCTGTGGGTCTAGATATGGTCAATCCAGGTGGCATCACAGCCCCTGAACGAATTTTGTAAGAATTTCTCTCTCTTTCACTGTCTTTGTTTCACGGGATTTTAAAAGTAATTGATTTTTATAATGGGGTTTAGCTGCTTTTCACTGCTCTGTTTATGCTGCTTTACACCCACTTGACTCATTTACAGAGAGATATCAATACATAGCTTTGAAGATTCTTCCTAGTCAGGTATATTCTTGGGCGGTGAATAGGGGGTGTCGAGTCCAGTTCACTGAGCAAGGAGTAGGTCTTGTCTATTACATATTGGGTTTATGGAACGGTATCTGAGCTAATTTGAAACCCTTGTTTTCTACCTCACCCGACCTCACCTTTCCCGTTAAGCAGCCATAGTGTGTTTTGTAAACGTGTGACGCTGTTCTGTTTTGTAATTCAGTTCAAGTGTAGCGGTTTTTACATTCCCTCTCTAAGTGATATCTTATGATAAGTGTCTTTTTCTGTGTGACTTATTTCACTTAGAATCGTCGTACCTAAATCCTCTCATCATGCTGCTACTAGCCTTATGACGTTAATTTCATGGCTGAGTGATATGCCATTGTACATAAGGACCACAACTTCCTTATCCATGTTTCTCTTTCCTGGGATATTTAAGGTGTAACGAAGTGGAGGTTCTTGTCAACAGAGCAGCCCTAAACTTTGGGGTGCCTGTGTCTTGCTGATTTTTAGTTTTCCCAATTTATACGCCCATGAGTGGAAGTGCCTTATGCTCTCTATGCTGAGTTCTTTAGATGTTTCAGGAAACACCGTACACTTCTCCAGAGTGGCTGTTGGCAATTTACATCCCGCCCATCAGCGTAGTAAGGCTCCCGTTTCTCCATGGCCTGTCCTGCATTTCTGGTTTTGACACTTTATTCAGCATGGCCCTTTTGACCGATGGGAAGCGAGACTTCTTTGTAGCGCTGATTTGCCTTTCCAGGTTGCTTGGTTGGCCAAAAAGGGCGTATGCGTTTTTTCCTGAATATATTCAGGAAAAAACGCATACGCCCTTTTTGGCCAAGGGCATCATGGTCGAGGTTTTGCCGCTTTTCCTGTGCTTTAAAGGCGATTCGACTCTACCTCCTGAAATCTGTTTCCTGCAATTCTGCCTTGCTTTCAAATCCTCCTCGTTGCCTTCCCTCAATATATTTGTGGACGAGAGTTATCATTTATTACTCTGCAGGTTTGTGAATTGCATTGCCCCTGAGCTCGATTTTTCAACTCGTTTTTTTGGGAGCTGGCCGCAAAAGCACAGGATTGCTTCAGGCCCTGTTCTGCTTCCGGGCGGCAGGCTGAGCCTGTGGTTAATTCTTCTTCCTGATGGGAAAATAGAGTGACCTGTGCCTGTCCCAACACCTAGAGCTAGTCTCTCACTGGTTCCCCCTCTTCCCGTTCATCCTCAGGACAATTTGCAACCTGTACGGAACAGGAGGTTGAAGGTGCTGATTCTCGAAGGAGGGAGATTGCTAGTAAAGCGGCTGTAATGGCCAACCCGAGCACAAGGAGATGAGAAATGAGGTGCGTTTTCGAAACCTTTCCCGATCACACGGTGTACCATCTTCTGGGTTTCTCATGCATGTTTTTGTTATAGGAAGATGCCCTTGAACTTGGAGATTTGGGACCCATGGGATGGGTACCACACAGTATTACTTTAAAGGGCCTGCGTTTCCTCAACCAACCTGACCAAACCTCTCAGCCACAAGAGTGTCCACCCTTATGTCTCAATCAGCTGTGGGTCTAGAGATGGTCAATCCAGGTGGCATCACAGCCCCTGAACGAATATTGTAAGAATTTCTCTCTCTTTCACTGTCATTGTTTCACGGGTTTTTAAAAGTAATTGATTTTTATAATGGGGTTTATCTGCTTTTCACTGCTGTTTTTATGCTGCTTTACACCCACTTGACTCACTTACAGAGAGATATCAATACATAGCTTTGAAGATTCTTCCTAGTCAGATATATTCTTGGGCGGTGAATAGGGGGTTTTTGCGTCCAGTTCACTGAGCAAGGAGTAGGTCTTGTCTATTACATATTGGGTTTATTGAACGGTATCTGAGCTAATTTGAAACCCTTGTTTTCTGCCTCACCCGACCTCACCTTTCCCGTTAAGCAGCCATAGTGTGTTTTGTAAACGTGTGTCTCTGTTCTGTTTTGTAATTCAGTTCAAGTGTAGCGGTTTTTACATTCCCTCTATAAGTGATATCTTATGATAAGTGTCGTTTTCTGGTTGACTTATTTCACTTAGAATCGTCGTACCTAAATCCACTCATCATGCTGCTACTAGCCTTATGACGTTGATTTCCTGGCTGAGTGATATTCCATTGTACATAAGGACCACAACTTCTTTATCCATTTTTTTCTTTCCTGGGATATTTAAGGTGTAACGAAGTGGAGGTTCTTGTCAACAGAGCAGCCCTAAACTTTGGGGTGCCTGTGTCTTGCTGATTTTTACTTTTCCCAATTTATACACCCATGAGTGGAAGTGCCCTATGCTCTCTAAGCTGAGTTTTTTAGAGGTTTCAGGACACACCGTACACTTCTCCAGAGTGGCTGTTGGCAATTTACATCACGCCCATCAGCGTAGCAAGGCTCCCGTTTCTCCATGGCCTGTCCTGCATTTCTGGTTTTGACACTTTATTCAGCATGGCCCTTTTGACCGATGGGAAGCGAGACTTCTTTGTAGCGCTGATTTGCCTTTCCAGGTTGCTTGGTTGGCCAAAAAGGGCGTATGCGTTTTTTCCTGAATATATTCAGGAAAAAACGCATACGCCCTTTTTGGCCAAGGGCATCATGGTCGAGGTTTTGCCGCCTTTCCTGTGCTTTAAAGGCGATTCGAATCTACCTCCTGAAATCTGTTTCCTGCAATTCTGCCTTGCTTTCAAATCCTCCTCGTTGCCTTCCCACAATATATTTGTGGACGAGAGTTATCATTTCTAACTCTGCAGGTTTGTGAATTGCAGTGCCCCTGAGCTCCATTTTTCAACTCGCTTTCTTCGGAGCTGGCCGCAAAAGCGCAGGATTGCTTCAGGCCCTATTCTGGTTCCGGGCGGCAGGCTGAGCCTGTGGTTAATTCTTCTTCCTGATGGGAAAATAGAGTGACCTGTGCCTGTCCCAACACCTAGAGCTAGTTTCTCATTGGTTCCCCCTCTTCCCGTTCATCCTCAGGACAAATTGCAACCTGTACGGAACAGGAGGTTAAAGGTGCTGATTCTCCACGGAGGGAGATTGCTACGAACGCGGCTGGAATGGCGAACCCGAGCACAAGGAGATGAGAAATGAGGTGCGTTTTAGAAACCTTTCCCGATCACACGGTGTACCATCTTCTGGGTTTCTCATGCATGTTTTCGATGTAGGAAGATGCCCTTGAACCTGGAGATTTGGGACCCATGGGATGGATACCACGCAGTATTACTTTAAAGGGTCTGCGTTTGCTCACCCAACCTCACCAAACCTCTCAGCCCCAAGAGTGTCCACCCTTATGTCTCAATCAGCTGTGGGTCTAGAGATGGTCAATCCAGGTGGCATCACAGCCCCTGAACGAATTTTGTAAGAATTTCTCTCTCTTTCACTGTCTTTGTTTCACGGGATTTTAAAAGTAATTGATTTTTATAATGGGGTTTAGCTGCTTTTCACTGCTCTGTTTATGCTGCTTTACACCCACTTGACTCATTTACAGAGAGATATCAATACATAGCTTTGAAGATTCTTCCTAGTCAGGTATATTCTTGGGCGGTGAATAGGGGGTGTCGAGTCCAGTTCACTGAGCAAGGAGTAGGTCTTGTCTATTACATATTGGGTTTATGGAACGGTATCTGAGCTCATTTGAAACCCTTGTTTTCTACCTCACCCGACCTCACCTTTCCCGTTAAGCAGCCATAGTGTGTTTTGTAAACGTGTGACGCTGTTCTGTTTTGTAATTCAGTTCAAGTGTAGCGGTTTTTACATTCCCTCTCTAAGTGATATCTTATGATAAGTGTCTTTTTCTGTGTGACTTATTTCACTTAGAATCGTCGTACCTAAATCCTCTCATCATGCTGCTACTAGCCTTATGACGTTAATTTCATGGCTGAGTGATATGCCATTGTACATAAGGACCACAACTTCCTTATCCATGTTTCTCTTTCCTGGGATATTTAAGGTGTAACGAAGTGGAGGTTCTTGTCAACAGAGCAGCCCTAAACTTTGGGGTGCCTGTGTCTTGCTGATTTTTAGTTTTCCCAATTTATACGCCCATGAGTGGAAGTGCCTTATGCTCTCTATGCTGAGTTCTTTAGATGTTTCAGGAAACACCGTACACTTCTCCAGAGTGGCTGTTGGCAATTTACATCCCGCCCATCAGCGTAGTAAGGCTCCCGTTTCTCCATGGCCTGTCCTGCATTTCTGGTTTTGACACTTTATTCAGCATGGCCCTTTTGACCGATGGGAAGCGAGACTTCTTTGTAGCGCTGATTTGCCTTTCCAGGTTGCTTGGTTGGCCAAAAAGGGCGTATGCGTTTTTTCCTGAATATATTCAGGAAAAAACGCATACGCCCTTTTTGGCCAAGGGCATCATGGTCGAGGTTTTGCCGCTTTTCCTGTGCTTTAAAGGCGATTCGACTCTACCTCCTGAAATCTGTTTCCTGCAATTCTGCCTTGCTTTCAAATCCTCCTCGTTGCCTTCCCTCAATATATTTGTGGACGAGAGTTATCATTTCTAACTCTGCAGGTTTGTGAATTGCAGTGCCCCTGAGCTCGATTTTTCAACTCGTTTTTTTGGGAGCTGGCCGCAAAAGCACAGGATTGCTTCAGGCCCTGTTCTGCTTCCGGGCGGCAGGCTGAGCCTGTGGTTAATTCTTCTTCCTGATGGGAAAATAGAGTGACCTGTGCCTGTCCCAACACCTAGAGCTAGTCTCTCACTGGTTCCCCCTCTTCCCGTTCATCATCAGGACAATTTGCAACCTGTACGGAACAGGAGGTTGAAGGTGCTGATTCTCGAAGGAGGGAGATTGCTAGTAAAGCGGCTGTAATGGCCAACCCGAGCACAAGGAGATGAGAAATGAGGTGCGTTTTCGAAACCTTTCCCGATCACACGGTGTACCATCTTCTGGGTTTCTCATGCATGTTTTTGTTATAGGAAGATGCCCTTGAACTTGGAGATTTGGGACCCATGGGATGGGTAACACGCAGTATTACTTTAAAGGGCCTGCGTTTCCTCAACCAACCTGACCAAACCTCTCAGCCACAAGAGTGTCCACCCTTATGTCTCAAGCAGCTGTGGGTCTAGAGATGGTCAATCCAGGTGGCATCACAGCCCCTGAACGAATTCTGTATGAATTTCTCTCTCTTTCACTGTCTTTGTTTCACGGGTTTTTAAAAGTAATTGATTTTTATAATGGGGTTTAGCTGCTTTTCACTGCTGTTTTTATGCTGCTTTACACCCACTTGACTCACTTACAGAGAGATATCAATACATAGCTTTGAAGATTCTTCCTAGTCAGATATATTCTTGGGCGGTGAATAGGGGGTTTTTGCGTCCAGTTCACTGAGCAAGGAGTAGGTCTTGTCTATTACATATTGGGTTTATTGAACGGTATCTGAGCTAATTTGAAACCCTTGTTTTCTGCCTCACCCGACCTCACCTTTCCCGTTAAGCAGCCATAGTGTGTTTTGTAAACGTGTGTCTCTGTTCTGTTTTGTAATTCAGTTCAAGTGTAGCGGTTTTTACATTCCCTCTATAAGTGATATCTTATGATAAGTGTCGTTTTCTGGTTGACTTATTTCACTTAGAATCGTCGTACCTAAATCCACTCATCATGCTGCTACTAGCCTTATGACGTTGATTTCCTGGCTGAGTGATATTCCATTGTACATAAGGACCACAACTTCTTTATCCATTTTTTTCTTTCCTGGGATATTTAAGGTGTAACGAAGTGGAGGTTCTTGTCAACAGAGCAGCCCTAAACTTTGGGGTGCCTGTGTCTTGCTGATTTTTACTTTTCCCAATTTATACACCCATGAGTGGAAGTGCCCTATGCTCTCTAAGCTGAGTTTTTTAGAGGTTTCAGGACACACCGTACACTTCTCCAGAGTGGCTGTTGGCAATTTACATCCCGCCCATCAGCGTAGCAAGGCTCCCGTTTCTCCATGGCCTGTCCTGCATTTCTGGTTTTGACACTTTATTCAGCATGGCCCTTTTGACCGATGGGAAGCGAGACTTCTTTGTAGCGCTGATTTGCCTTTCCAGGTTGCTTGGTTGGCCAAAAAGGGCGTATGCGTTTTTTCCTGAATATATTCAGGAAAAAACGCATACGCCCTTTTTGGCCAAGGGCATCATGGTCGAGGTTTTGCCGCCTTTCCTGTGCTTTAAAGGCGATTCGAATCTACCTCCTGAAATCTGTTTCCTGCAATTCTGCCTTGCTTTCAAATCCTCCTCGTTGCCTTCCCACAATATATTTGTGGACGAGAGTTATCATTTCTAACTCTGCAGGTTTGTGAATTGCAGTGCCCCTGAGCTCCATTTTTCAACTCGCTTTCTTCGGAGCTGGCCGCAAAAGCGCAGGATTGCTTCAGGCCCTATTCTGGTTCCGGGCGGCAGGCTGAGCCTGTGGTTAATTCTTCTTCCTGATGGGAAAATAGAGTGACCTGTGCCTGTCCCAACACCTAGAGCTAGTTTCTCATTGGTTCCCCCTCTTCCCGTTCATCCTCAGGACAAATTGCAACCTGTACGGAACAGGAGGTTAAAGGTGCTGATTCTCCACGGAGGGAGATTGCTACTAACGCGGCTGGAATGGCGAACCCGAGCACAAGGAGATGAGAAATGAGGTGCGTTGTAGAAACCTTTCCCGATCACACGGTGTACCATCTTCTGGGTTTCTCATGCATGTTTTCGATGTAGGAAGATGCCCTTGAACCTGGAGATTTGGGACCCATGGGATGGATACCACGCAGTATTACTTTAAAGGGTCTGCGTTTGCTCACCCAACCTCACCAAACCTCTCAGCCCCAAGAGTGTCCACCCTTATGTCTCAATCAGCTGTGGGTCTAGAGATGGTCAATCCAGGTGGCATCACAGCCCCTGAACGAATTTTGTAAGAATTTCTCTCTCTTTCACTGTCTTTGTTTCACGGGATTTTAAAAGTAATTGATTTTTATAATGGGGTTTAGCTGCTTTTCACTGCTCTGTTTATGCTGCTTTACACCCACTTGACTCATTTACAGAGAGATATCAATACATAGCTTTGAAGATTCTTCCTAGTCAGGTATATTCTTGGGCGGTGAATAGGGGGTGTCGAGTCCAGTTCACTGAGCAAGGAGTAGGTCTTGTCTATTACATATTGGGTTTATGGAACGGTATCTGAGCTCATTTGAAACCCTTGTTTTCTACCTCACCCGACCTCACCTTTCCCGTTAAGCAGCCATAGTGTGTTTTGTAAACGTGTGACGCTGTTCTGTTTTGTAATTCAGTTCAAGTGTAGCGGTTTTTACATTCCCTCTCTAAGTGATATCTTATGATAAGTGTCTTTTTCTGTGTGACTTATTTCACTTAGAATCGTCGTACCTAAATCCTCTCATCATGCTGCTACTAGCCTTATGACGTTAATTTTATGGCTGAGTGATATGCCATTGTACATAAGGACCACAACTTCCTTATCCATGTTTCTCTTTCCTGGGATATTTAAGGTGTAACGAAGTGGAGGTTCTTGTCAACAGAGCAGCCCTAAACTTTGGGGTGCCTGTGTCTTGCTGATTTTTAGTTTTCCCAATTTATACGCCCATGAGTGGAAGTGCCTTATGCTCTCTATGCTGAGTTCTTTAGATGTTTCAGGAAACACCGTACACTTCTCCAGAGTGGCTGTTGGCAATTTACATCCCGCCCATCAGCGTAGTAAGGCTCCCGTTTCTCCATGGCCTGTCCTGCATTTCTGGTTTTGACACTTTATTCAGCATGGCCCTTTTGACCGATGGGAAGCGGGACTTCTTTGTAGCGCTGATTTGCCTTTCCAGGTTGCTTGGTTGGCCAAAAAGGGCGTATGCGTTTTTTCCTGAATATATTCAGGAAAAAACGCATACGCCCTTTTTGGCCAAGGGCATCATGGTCGAGGTTTTGCCGCTTTTCCTGTGCTTTAAAGGCGATTCGACTCTACCTCCTGAAATCTGTTTCCTGCAATTCTGCCTTGCTTTCAAATCCTCCTCGTTGCCTTCCCTCAATATATTTGTGGACGAGAGTTATCATTTCTAACTCTGCAGGTTTGTGAATTGCAGTGCCCCTGAGCTCGATTTTTCAACTCGTTTTTTTGGTTGCTGGCCGCAAATGCACAGGATTGCTTCAGGCCCTGTTCTGGTTCCGGGCGGCAGGCTGAGCCTGTGGTTAATTCTTCTTCCTGATGGGAAAATAGAGTGACCTGTGCCTGTCCCAACACCTAGAGCTAGTCTCTCACTGGTTCCCCCTCTTCCCGTTCATCCTCAGGACAATTTGCAACCTGTACGGAACAGGAGGTTGAAGGTGCTGATTCTCGAAGGAGGGAGATTGCTAGTAAAGCGGCTGTAATGGCCAACCCGAGCACAAGGAGATGAGAAATGAGGTGCGTTTTCGAAACCTTTCCCGATCACACGGTGTACCATCTTCTGGGTTTCTCATGCATGTTTTTGTTATAGGAAGATGCCCTTGAACTTGGAGATTTGGGACCCATGGGATGGGTACCACGCAGTATTACTTTAAAGGGCCTGCGTTTCCTCAACCAACCTGACCAAACCTCTCAGCCACAAGAGTGTCCACCCTTATGTCTCAAGCAGCTGTGGGTCTAGAGATGGTCAATCCAGGTGGCATCACAGCCCCTGAACGAATATTGTAAGAATTTCTCTCTCTTTCACTGTCATTGTTTCACGGGTTTTTAAAAATAATTGATTTTTATAATGGGGTTTAGCTGCTTTTCACTGCTGTTTTTATGCTGCTTTACACCCACTTGACTCACTTACAGAGAGCTATCAATACATAGCTTTGAAGATTCTTCCTAGTCAGATATATTCTTGGGCGGTGAATAGGGGGTTTTTGCGTCCAGTTCACTGAGCAAGGAGTAGGTCTTGTCTATTACATATTGGGTTTATTGAACGGTATCTGAGCTAATTTGAAACCCTTGTTTTCTGCCTCACCCGACCTCACCTTTCCCGTTAAGCAGCCATAGTGTGTTTTGTAAACGTGTGTCTCTGTTCTGTTTTGTAATTCAGTTCAAGTGTAGCGGTTTTTACATTCCCTCTATAAGTGATATCTTATGATAAGTGTCGTTTTCTGGTTGACTTATTTCACTTAGAATCGTCGTACCTAAATCCACTCATCATGCTGCTACTAGCCTTATGACGTTGATTTCCTGGCTGAATGATATTCCATTGTACATAAGGACCACAACTTCTTTATCCATTTTTTTCTTTCCTGGGATATTTAAGGTGTAACGAAGTGGAGGTTCTTGTCAACAGAGCAGCCCTAAACTTTGGGGTGCCTGTGTCTTGCTGATTTTTACTTTTCCCAATTTATACACCCATGAGTGGAAGTGCCCTATGCTCTCTAAGCTGAGTTTTTTAGAGGTTTCAGGACACACCGTACACTTCTCCAGAGTGGCTGTTGGCAATTTACATCACGCCCATCAGCATAGCAAGGCTCCCGTTTCTCCATGGCCTGTCCTGCATTTCTGGTTTTGACACTTTATTCAGCATGGCCCTTTTGACCGATGGGAAGCGAGACTTCTTTGTAGCGCTGATTTGCCTTTCCAGGTTGCTTGGTTGGCCAAAAAGGGCGTATGCGTTTTTTCCTGAATATATTCAGGAAAAAACGCATACGCCCTTTTTGGCCAAGGGCATCATGGTCGAGGTTTTGCCGCCTTTCCTGTGCTTTAAAGGCGATTCGAATCTACCTCCTGAAATCTGTTTCCTGCAATTCTGCCTTGCTTTCAAATCCTCCTCGTTGCCTTCCCTCAATATATTTGTGGACGAGAGTTATCATTTCTAACTCTGCAGGTTTGTGAATTGCAGTGCCCCTGAGCTCCATTTTTCAACTCGCTTTCTTCGGTGCTGGCCGCAAAAGCGCAGGATTGCTTCAGGCCCTATTCTGGTTCCGGGCGGCAGGCTGAGCCTGTGGTTAATTCTTCTTCCTGATGGGAAAATAGAGTGACCTGTGCCTGTCCCAACACCTAGAGCTAGTTTCTCATTGGTTCCCCCTCTTCCCGTTCATCCTCAGGACAAATTGCAACCTGTACGGAACAGGAGGTTAAAGGTGCTGATTCTCCACGGAGGGAGATTGCTACTAACGCGGCTGGAATGGCGAACCCGAGCACAAGGAGATGAGAAATGAGGTGCGTTTTAGAAACCTTTCCCGATCACACGGTGTACCATCTTCTGGGTTTCTCATGCATGTTTTCGATGTAGGAAGATGCCCTTGAACCTGGAGATTTGGGACCCATGGGATGGATACCACGCAGTATTACTTTAAAGGGTCTGCGTTTGCTCACCCAACCTCACCAAACCTCTCAGCCCCAAGAGTGTCCACCCTTATGTCTCAATCAGCTGTGGGTCTAGATATGGTCAATCCAGGTGGCATCACAGCCCCTGAACGAATTTTGTAAGAATTTCTCTCTCTTTCACTGTCTTTGTTTCACGGGATTTTAAAAGTAATTGATTTTTATAATGGGGTTTAGCTGCTTTTCACTGCTCTGTTTATGCTGCTTTACACCCACTTGACTCATTTACAGAGAGATATCAATACATAGCTTTGAAGATTCTTCCTAGTCAGGTATATTCTTGGGCGGTGAATAGGGGGTGTCGAGTCCAGTTCACTGAGCAAGGAGTAGGTCTTGTCTATTACATATTGGGTTTATGGAACGGTATCTGAGCTAATTTGAAACCCTTGTTTTCTACCTCACCCGACCTCACCTTTCCCGTTAAGCAGCCATAGTGTGTTTTGTAAACGTGTGACGCTGTTCTGTTTTGTAATTCAGTTCAAGTGTAGCGGTTTTTACATTCCCTCTCTAAGTGATATCTTATGATAAGTGTCTTTTTCTGTGTGACTTATTTCACTTAGAATCGTCGTACCTAAATCCTCTCATCATGCTGCTACTAGCCTTATGACGTTAATTTCATGGCTGAGTGATATGCCATTGTACATAAGGACCACAACTTCCTTATCCATGTTTCTCTTTCCTGGGATATTTAAGGTGTAACGAAGTGGAGGTTCTTGTCAACAGAGCAGCCCTAAACTTTGGGGTGCCTGTGTCTTGCTGATTTTTAGTTTTCCCAATTTATACGCCCATGAGTGGAAGTGCCTTATGCTCTCTATGCTGAGTTCTTTAGATGTTTCAGGAAACACCGTACACTTCTCCAGAGTGGCTGTTGGCAATTTACATCCCGCCCATCAGCGTAGTAAGGCTCCCGTTTCTCCATGGCCTGTCCTGCATTTCTGGTTTTGACACTTTATTCAGCATGGCCCTTTTGACCGATGGGAAGCGAGACTTCTTTGTAGCGCTGATTTGCCTTTCCAGGTTGCTTGGTTGGCCAAAAAGGGCGTATGCGTTTTTTCCTGAATATATTCAGGAAAAAACGCATACGCCCTTTTTGGCCAAGGGCATCATGGTCGAGGTTTTGCCACTTTTCCTGTGCTTTAAAGGCGATTCGACTCTACCTCCTGAAATCTGTTTCCTGCAATTCTGCCTTGCTTTCAAATCCTCCTCGTTGCCTTCCCTCAATATATTTGTGGACGAGAGTTATCATTTATAACTCTGCAGGTTTGTGAATTGCAGTGCCCCTGAGCTTGATTTTTCAACTCGTTTTTTTGGGAGCTGGCCGCAAAAGCACAGGATTGCTTCAGGCCCTGTTCTGCTTCCGGGCGGCAGGCTGAGCCTGTGGTTAATTCTTCTTCCTGATGGGAAAATAGAGTGACCTGTGCCTGTCCCAACACCTAGAGCTAGTCTCTCACTGGTTCCCCCTCTTCCCGTTCATCCTCAGGACAATTTGCAACCTGTACGGAACAGGAGGTTGAAGGTGCTGATTCTCGAAGGAGGGAGATTGCTAGTAAAGCGGCTGTAATGGCCAACCCGAGCACAAGGAGATGAGAAATGAGGTGCGTTTTCGAAACCTTTCCCGATCACACGGTGTACCATCTTCTGGGTTTCTCATGCATGTTTTTGTTATAGGAAGATGCCCTTGAACTTGGAGATTTGGGACCCATGGGATGGGTACCACGCAGTATTACTTTAAAGGGCCTGCGTTTCCTCAACCAACCTGACCAAACCTCTCAGCCACAAGAGTGTCCACCCTTATGTCTCAATCAGCTGTGGGTCTAGAGATGGTCAATCCAGGTGGCATCACAGCCCCTGAACGAATATTGTAAGAATTTCTCTCTCTTTCACTGTCTTTGTTTCACGGGTTTTTAAAAGTAATTGATTTTTATAATGGGGTTTAGCTGCTTTTCTCTGCTGTTTTTATGCTGCTTTACACCCACTTGACTCACTTACAGAGAGATATCAATACATAGCTTTGAAGATTCTTCCTAGTCAGATATATTCTTGGGCGGTGAATAGGGGGTTTTTGCGTCCAGTTCACTGAGCAAGGAGTAGGTCTTGTCTATTACATATTGGGTTTATTGAACGGTATCTGAGCTAATTTGAAACCCTTGTTTTCTGCCTCACCCGACCTCACCTTTCCCGTTAAGCAGCCATAGTGTGTTTTGTAAACGTGTGTCTCTGTTCTGTTTTGTAATTCAGTTCAAGTGTAGCGGTTTTTACATTCCCTCTATAAGTGATATCTTATGATAAGTGTCGTTTTCTGGTTGACTTATTTCACTTAGAATCGTCGTACCTAAATCCACTCATCATGCTGCTACTAGCCTTATGACGTTGATTTCCTGGCTGAGTGATATTCCATTGTACATAAGGACCACAACTTCTTTATCCATTTTTTTCTTTCCTGGGATATTTAAGGTGTAACGAAGTGGTGGTTCTTGTCAACACAGCAGCCCTAAACTTTGGGGTGCCTGTGTCTTGCTGATTTTTACTTTTCCCAATTTATACACCCATGAGTGGAAGTGCCCTATGCTCTCTAAGCTGAGTTTTTTAGAGGTTTCAGGACACACCGTACACTTCTCCAGAGTGGCTGTTGGCAATTTACATCCCGCCCATCAGCGTAGCAAGGCTCCCGTTTCTCCATGGCCTGTCCTGCATTTCTGGTTTTGACACTTTATTCAGCATGGCCCTTTTGACCGATGGGAAGCGAGACTTCTTTGTAGCGCTGATTTGCCTTTCCAGGTTGCTTGGTTGGCCAAAAAGGGCGTATGCGTTTTTTCCTGAATATATTCAGGAAAAAACGCATACGCCCTTTTTGGCCAAGGGCATCATGGTCGAGGTTTTGCCGCCTTTCCTGTGCTTTAAAGGCGATTCGAATCTACCTCCTGAAATCTGTTTCCTGCAATTCTGCCTTGCTTTCAAATCCTCCTCGTTGCCTTCCCTCAATATATTTGTGGACGAGAGTTATCATTTCTAACTCTGCAGGTTTGTGAATTGCAGTGCCCCTGAGCTCCATTTTTCAACTCGCTTTCTTCGGAGCTGGCCGCAAAAGCGCAGGATTGCTTCAGGCCCTATTCTGGTTCCGGGCGGCAGGCTGAGCCTGTGGTTAATTCTTCTTCCTGATGGGAAAATAGAGTGACCTGTGCCTGTCCCAACACCTAGAGCTAGTTTCTCATTGGTTCCCCCTCTTCCCGTTCATCCTCAGGACAAATTGCAACCTGTACGGAACAGGAGGTTAAAGGTGCTGATTCTCCACGGAGGGAGATTGCTACTAACGCGGCTGGAATGGCAAACCCGAGCACAAGGAGATGAGAAATGAGGTGCGTTGTAGAAACCTTTCCCGATCACACGGTGTACCATCTTCTGGGTTTCTCATGCATGTTTTCGATGTAGGAAGATGCCCTTGAACCTGGAGATTTGGGACCCATGGGATGGATACCACGCAGTATTACTTTAAAGGGTCTGCGTTTGCTCACCCAACCTCACCAAAACTCTCAGCCCCAAGAGTGTCCACCCTTATGTCTCAATCAGCTGTGGGTCTAGAGATGGTCAATCCAGGTGGCATCACAGCCCCTGAACGAATTTTGTAAGAATTTCTCTCTCTTTCACTGTCTTTGTTTCACGGGATTTTAAAAGTAATTGATTTTTATAATGGGGTTTAGCTGCTTTTCACTGCTCTGTTTATGCTGCTTTACACCCACTTGACTCATTTACAGAAAGATATCAATACAATTCTTCCTAGTCAGGTATATTCTTGGGCGGTGAATAGGGGGTGTCGAGTCCAGTTCACTGAGCAAGGAGTAGGTCTTGTCTATTACATATTGGGTTTATGGAACGGTATCTGAGCTAATTTGAAACCCTTGTTTTCTACCTCACCCGACCTCACCTTTCCCGTTAAGCAGCCATAGTGTGTTTTGTAAACGTGTGACGCTGTTCTGTTTTGTAATTCAGTTCAAGTGTAGCGGTTTTTACATTCCCTCTCTAAGTGATATCTTATGATAAGTGTCTTTTTCTGTGTGACTTATTTCACTTAGAATCGTCGTACCTAAATCCTCTCATCATGCTGCTACTAGCCTTATGACGTTAATTTCATGGCTGAGTGATATGCCATTGTACATAAGGACCACAACTTCCTTATCCATTTTTCTCTTTCCTGGGATATTTAAGGTGTAACGAAGTGGAGGTTCTTGTCAACAGAGCAGCCCTAAACTTTGGGGTGCCTGTGTCTTGCTGATTTTTAGTTTTCCCAATTTATACGCCCATGAGTGGAAGTGCCTTATGCTCTCTATGCTGAGTTCTTTAGATGTTTCAGGAAACACCGTACACTTCTCCAGAGTGGCTGTTGGCAATTTACATCCCGCCCATCAGCGTAGTAAGGCTCCCGTTTCTCCATGGCCTGTCCTGCATTTCTGGTTTTGACACTTTATTCAGCATGGCCCTTTTGACCGATGGGAAGCGAGACTTCTTTGTAGCGCTGATTTGCCTTTCCAGGTTGCTTGGTTGGCCAAAAAGGGCGTATGCGTTTTTTCCTGAATATATTCAGGAAAAAACGCATACGCCCTTTTTGGCCAAGGGCATCATGGTCGAGGTTTTGCCGCTTTTCCTGTGCTTTAAAGGCGATTCGACTCTACCTCCTGAAATCTGTTTCCTGCAATTCTGCCTTGCTTTCAAATCCTCCTCGTTGCCTTCCCTCAATATATTTGTGGACGAGAGTTATCATTTATTACTCTGCAGGTTTGTGAATTGCATTGCCCCTGAGCTCGATTTTTCAACTCGTTTTTTTGGGAGCTGGCCGCAAAAGCACAGGATTGCTTCAGGCCCTGTTCTGCTTCCGGGCGGCAGGCTGAGCCTGTGGTTAATTCTTCTTCCTGATGGGAAAATAGAGTGACCTGTGCCTGTCCCAACACCTAGAGCTAGTCTCTCACTGGTTCCCCCTCTTCCCGTTCATCCTCAGGACAATTTGCAACCTGTACGGAACAGGAGGTTGAAGGTGCTGATTCTCGAAGGAGGGAGATTGCTAGTAAAGCGGCTGTAATGGCCAACCCGAGCACAAGGAGATGAGAAATGAGGTGCGTTTTCGAAACCTTTCCCGATCACACGGTGTACCATCTTCTGGGTTTCTCATGCATGTTTTTGTTATAGGAAGATGCCCTTGAACTTGGAGATTTGGGACCCATGGGATGGGTACCACGCAGTATTACTTTAAAGGGCCTGCGTTTCCTCAACCAACCTGACCAAACCTCTCAGCCACAAGAGTGTCCACCCTTATGTCTCAATCAGCTGTGGGTCTAGAGATGGTCAATCCAGGTGGCATCACAGCCCCTGAACGAATATTGTAAGAATTTCTCTCTCTTTCACTGTCATTGTTTCACGGGTTTTTAAAAGTAATTGATTTTTATAATGGGGTTTAGCTGCTTTTCACTGCTGTTTTTATGCTGCTTTACACCCACTTGACTCACTTACAGAGAGATATCAATACATAGCTTTGAAGATTCTTCCTAGTCAGATATATTCTTGGGCGGTGAATAGGGGGTTTTTGCGTCCAGTTCACTGAGCAAGGAGTAGGTCTTGTCTATTACATATTGGGTTTATTGAACGGTATCTGAGCTAATTTGAAACCCTTGTTTTCTGCCTCACCCGACCTCACCTTTCCCGTTAAGCAGCCATAGTGTGTTTTGTAAACGTGTGTCTCTGTTCTGTTTTGTAATTCAGTTCAAGTGTAGCGGTTTTTACATTCCCTCTATAAGTGATATCTTATGATAAGTGTCGTTTTCTGGTTGACTTATTTCACTTAGAATCGTCGTACCTAAATCCACTCATCATGCTGCTACTAGCCTTATGACGTTGATTTCCTGGCTGAGTGATATTCCATTGTACATAAGGACCACAACTTCTTTATCCATTTTTTTCTTTCCTGGGATATTTAAGGTGTAACGAAGTGGAGGTTCTTGTCAACAGAGCAGCCCTAAACTTTGGGGTGCCTGTGTCTTGCTGATTTTTACTTTTCCCAATTTATACACCCATGAGTGGAAGTGCCCTATGCTCTCTAAGCTGAGTTTTTTAGAGGTTTCAGGACACACCGTACACTTCTCCAGAGTGGCTGTTGGCAATTTACATCACGCCCATCAGCGTAGCAAGGCTCCCGTTTCTCCATGGCCTGTCCTGCATTTCTGGTTTTGACACTTTATTCAGCATGGCCCTTTTGACCGATGGGAAGCGAGACTTCTTTGTAGCGCTGATTTGCCTTTCCAGGTTGCTTGGTTGGCCAAAAAGGGCGTATGCGTTTTTTCCTGAATATATTCAGGAAAAAACGCATACGCCCTTTTTGGCCAAGGGCATCATGGTCGAGGTTTTGCCGCCTTTCCTGTGCTTTAAAGGCGATTCGAATCTACCTCCTGAAATCTGTTTCCTGCAATTCTGCCTTGCTTTCAAATCCTCTTCGTTGCCTTCCCTCAATATATTTGTGGACGAGAGTTATCATTTCTAACTCTGCAGGTTTGTGAATTGCAGTGCCCCTGAGCTCCATTTTTCAACTCGCTTTCTTCGGAGCTGGCCGCAAAAGCGCAGGATTGCTTCAGGCCCTATTCTGGTTCCGGGCGGCAGGCTGAGCCTGTGGTTAATTCTTCTTCCTGATGGGAAAATAGAGTGACCTGTGCCTGTCCCAACACCTAGAGCTAGTCTCTCATTGGTTCCCCCTCTTCCCGTTCATCCTCAGGACAAATTGCAACCTGTACGGAACAGGAGGTTAAAGGTGCTGATTCTCCACGGAGGGAGATTGCTACTAACGCGGCTGGAATGGCGAACCCGAGCACAAGGAGATGAGAAATGAGGTGCGTTGTAGAAACCTTTCCCGATCACACGGTGTACCATCTTCTGGGTTTCTCATGCATGTTTTCGATGTAGGAAGATGCCCTTGAACCTGGAGATTTGGGACCCATGGGATGGATACCACGCAGTATTACTTTAAAGGGTCTGCGTTTGCTCACCCAACCTCACCAAACCTCTCAGCCCCAAGAGTGTCCACCCTTATGTCTCAATCAGCTGTGGGTCTAGAGATGGTCAATCCAGGTGGCATCACAGCCCCTGAACGAATTTTGTAAGAATTTCTCTCTCTTTCACTGTCTTTGTTTCACGGGATTTTAAAAGTAATTGATTTTTATAATGGGGTTTAGCTGCTTTTCACTGCTCTGTTTATGCTGCTTTACACCCACTTGACTCATTTACAGAGAGATATCAATACATAGCTTTGAAGATTCTTCCTAGTCAGGTATATTCTTGGGCGGTGAATAGGGGGTGTCGAGTCCAGTTCACTGAGCAAGGAGTAGGTCTTGTCTATTACATATTGGGTTTATGGAACGGTATCTGAGCTCATTTGAAACCCTTGTTTTCTACCTCACCCGACCTCACCTTTCCCGTTAAGCAGCCATAGTGTGTTTTGTAAACGTGTGACGCTGTTCTGTTTTGTAATTCAGTTCAAGTGTAGCGGTTTTTACATTCCCTCTCTAAGTGATATCTTATGATAAGTGTCTTTTTCTGTGTGACTTATTTCACTTAGAATCGTCGTACCTAAATCCTCTCATCATGCTGCTACTAGCCTTATGACGTTAATTTCATGGCTGAGTGATATGCCATTGTACATAAGGACCACAACTTCCTTATCCATGTTTCTCTTTCCTGGGATATTTAAGGTGTAACGAAGTGGAGGTTCTTGTCAACAGAGCAGCCCTAAACTTTGGGGTGCCTGTGTCTTGCTGATTTTTAGTTTTCCCAATTTATACGCCCATGAGTGGAAGTGCCTTATGCTCTCTATGCTGAGTTCTTTAGATGTTTCAGGAAACACCGTACACTTCTCCAGAGTGGCTGTTGGCAATTTACATCCCGCCCATCAGCGTAGTAAGGCTCCCGTTTCTCCATGGCCTGTCCTGCATTTCTGGTTTTGACACTTTATTCAGCATGGCCCTTTTGACCGATGGGAAGCGAGACTTCTTTGTAGCGCTGATTTGCCTTTCCAGGTTGCTTGGTTGGCCAAAAAGGGCGTATGCGTTTTTTCCTGAATATATTCAGGAAAAAACGCATACGCCCTTTTTGGCCAAGGGCATCATGGTCGAGGTTTTGCCGCTTTTCCTGTGCTTTAAAGGCGATTCGACTCTACCTCCTGAAATCTGTTTCCTGCAATTCTGCCTTGCTTTCAAATCCTCCTCGTTGCCTTCCCTCAATATATTTGTGGACGAGAGTTATCATTTCTAACTCTGCAGGTTTGTGAATTGCAGTGCCCCTGAGCTCGATTTTTCAACTCGTTTTTTTGGTTGCTGGCCGCAAATGCACAGGATTGCTTCAGGCCCTGTTCTGGTTCCGGGCGGCAGGCTGAGCCTGTGGTTAATTCTTCTTCCTGATGGGAAAATAGAGTGACCTGTGCCTGTCCCAACACCTAGAGCTAGTCTCTCACTGGTTCCCCCTCTTCCCGTTCATCCTCAGGACAATTTGCAACCTGTACGGAACAGGAGGTTGAAGGTGCTGATTCTCGAAGGAGGGAGATTGCTAGTAAAGCGGCTGTAATGGCCAACCCGAGCACAAGGAGATGAGAAATGAGGTGCGTTTTCGAAACCTTTCCCGATCACACGGTGTACCATCTTCTGGGTTTCTCATGCATGTTTTTGTTATAGGAAGATGCCCTTGAACTTGGAGATTTGGGACCCATGGGATGGGTACCACGCAGTATTACTTTAAAGGGCCTGCGTTTCCTCAACCAACCTGACCAAACCTCTCAGCCACAAGAGTGTCCACCCTTATGTCTCAAGCAGCTGTGGGTCTAGAGATGGTCAATCCAGGTGGCATCACAGCCCCTGAACGAATATTGTAAGAATTTCTCTCTCTTTCACTGTCATTGTTTCACGGGTTTTTAAAAATAATTGATTTTTATAATGGGGTTTAGCTGCTTTTCACTGCTGTTTTTATGCTGCTTTACACCCACTTGACTCACTTACAGAGAGCTATCAATACATAGCTTTGAAGATTCTTCCTAGTCAGATATATTCTTGGGCGGTGAATAGGGGGTTTTTGCGTCCAGTTCACTGAGCAAGGAGTAGGTCTTGTCTATTACATATTGGGTTTATTGAACGGTATCTGAGCTAATTTGAAACCCTTGTTTTCTGCCTCACCCGACCTCACCTTTCCCGTTAAGCAGCCATAGTGTGTTTTGTAAACGTGTGTCTCTGTTCTGTTTTGTAATTCAGTTCAAGTGTAGCGGTTTTTACATTCCCTCTATAAGTGATATCTTATGATAAGTGTCGTTTTCTGGTTGACTTATTTCACTTAGAATCGTCGTACCTAAATCCACTCATCATGCTGCTACTAGCCTTATGACGTTGATTTCCTGGCTGAATGATATTCCATTGTACATAAGGACCACAACTTCTTTATCCATTTTTTTCTTTCCTGGGATATTTAAGGTGTAACGAAGTGGAGGTTCTTGTCAACAGAGCAGCCCTAAACTTTGGGGTGCCTGTGTCTTGCTGATTTTTACTTTTCCCAATTTATACACCCATGAGTGGAAGTGCCCTATGCTCTCTAAGCTGAGTTTTTTAGAGGTTTCAGGACACACCGTACACTTCTCCAGAGTGGCTGTTGGCAATTTACATCACGCCCATCAGCGTAGCAAGGCTCCCGTTTCTCCATGGCCTGTCCTGCATTTCTGGTTTTGACACTTTATTCAGCATGGCCCTTTTGACCGATGGGAAGCGAGACTTCTTTGTAGCGCTGATTTGCCTTTCCAGGTTGCTTGGTTGGCCAAAAAGGGCGTATGCGTTTTTTCCTGAATATATTCAGGAAAAAACGCATACGCCCTTTTTGGCCAAGGGCATCATGGTCGAGGTTTTGCCGCCTTTCCTGTGCTTTAAAGGCGATTCGAATCTACCTCCTGAAATCTGTTTCCTGCAATTCTGCCTTGCTTTCAAATCCTCCTCGTTGCCTTCCCTCAATATATTTGTGGACGAGAGTTATCATTTCTAACTCTGCAGGTTTGTGAATTGCAGTGCCCCTGAGCTCCATTTTTCAACTCGCTTTCTTCGGTGCTGGCCGCAAAAGCGCAGGATTGCTTCAGGCCCTATTCTGGTTCCGGGCGGCAGGCTGAGCCTGTGGTTAATTCTTCTTCCTGATGGGAAAATAGAGTGACCTGTGCCTGTCCCAACACCTAGAGCTAGTTTCTCATTGGTTCCCCCTCTTCCCGTTCATCCTCAGGACAAATTGCAACCTGTACGGAACAGGAGGTTAAAGGTGCTGATTCTCCACGGAGGGAGATTGCTACTAACGCGGCTGGAATGGCGAACCCGAGCACAAGGAGATGAGAAATTAGGTGCGTTTTAGAAACCTTTCCCGATCACACGGTGTACCATCTTCTGGGTTTCTCATGCATGTTTTCGATGTAGGAAGATGCCCTTGAACCTGGAGATTTGGGACCCATGGGATGGATACCACGCAGTATTACTTTAAAGGGTCTGCGTTTGCTCACCCAACCTCACCAAACCTCTCAGCCCCAAGAGTGTCCACCCTTATGTCTCAATCAGCTGTGGGTCTAGAGATGGTCAATCCAGGTGGCATCACAGCCCCTGAACGAATTTTGTAAGAATTTCTCTCTCTTTCACTGTCTTTGTTTCACGGGATTTTAAAAGTAATTGATTTTTATAATGGGGTTTAGCTGCTTTTCACTGCTCTGTTTATGCTGCTTTACACCCACTTGACTCATTTACAGAGAGATATCAATACATAGCTTTGAAGATTCTTCCTAGTCAGGTATATTCTTGGGCGGTGAATAGGGGGTGTCGAGTCCAGTTCACTGAGCAAGGAGTAGGTCTTGTCTATTACATATTGGGTTTATGGAACGGTATCTGAGCTAATTTGAAACCCTTGTTTTCTACCTCACCCGACCTCACCTTTCCCGTTAAGCAGCCATAGTGTGTTTTGTAAACGTGTGACGCTGTTCTGTTTTGTAATTCAGTTCAAGTGTAGCGGTTTTTACATTCCCTCTCTAAGTGATATCTTATGATAAGTGTCTTTTTCTGTGTGACTTATTTCACTTAGAATCGTCGTACCTAAATCCTCTCATCATGCTGCTACTAGCCTTATGACGTTAATTTCATGGCTGAGTGATATGCCATTGTACATAAGGACCACAACTTCCTTATCCATGTTTCTCTTTCCTGGGATATTTAAGGTGTAACGAAGTGGAGGTTCTTGTCAACAGAGCAGCCCTAAACTTTGGGGTGCCTGTGTCTTGCTGATTTTTAGTTTTCCCAATTTATACGCCCATGAGTGGAAGTGCCTTATGCTCTCTATGCTGAGTTCTTTAGATGTTTCAGGAAACACCGTACACTTCTCCAGAGTGGCTGTTGGCAATTTACATCCCGCCCATCAGCGTAGTAAGGCTCCCGTTTCTCCATGGCCTGTCCTGCATTTCTGGTTTTGACACTTTATTCAGCATGGCCCTTTTGACCGATGGGAAGCGAGACTTCTTTGTAGCGCTGATTTGCCTTTCCAGGTTGCTTGGTTGGCCAAAAAGGGCGTATGCGTTTTTTCCTGAATATATTCAGGAAAAAACGCATACGCCCTTTTTGGCCAAGGGCATCATGGTCGAGGTTTTGCCACTTTTCCTGTGCTTTAAAGGCGATTCGACTCTACCTCCTGAAATCTGTTTCCTGCAATTCTGCCTTGCTTTCAAATCCTCCTCGTTGCCTTCCCTCAATATATTTGTGGACGAGAGTTATCATTTATAACTCTGCAGGTTTGTGAATTGCAGTGCCCCTGAGCTTGATTTTTCAACTCGTTTTTTTGGGAGCTGGCCGCAAAAGCACAGGATTGCTTCAGGCCCTGTTCTGCTTCCGGGCGGCAGGCTGAGCCTGTGGTTAATTCTTCTTCCTGATGGGAAAATAGAGTGACCTGTGCCTGTCCCAACACCTAGAGCTAGTCTCTCACTGGTTCCCCCTCTTCCCGTTCATCCTCAGGACAATTTGCAACCTGTACGGAACAGGAGGTTGAAGGTGCTGATTCTCGAAGGAGGGAGATTGCTAGTAAAGCGGCTGTAATGGCCAACCCGAGCACAAGGAGATGAGAAATGAGGTGCGTTTTCGAAACCTTTCCCGATCACACGGTGTACCATCTTCTGGGTTTCTCATGCATGTTTTTGTTATAGGAAGATGCCCTTGAACTTGGAGATTTGGGACCCATGGGATGGGTACCACGCAGTATTACTTTAAAGGGCCTGCGTTTCCTCAACCAACCTGACCAAACCTCTCAGCCACAAGAGTGTCCACCCTTATGTCTCAATCAGCTGTGGGTCTAGAGATGGTCAATCCAGGTGGCATCACAGCCCCTGAACGAATATTGTAAGAATTTCTCTCTCTTTCACTGTCTTTGTTTCACGGGTTTTTAAAAGTAATTGATTTTTATAATGGGGTTTAGCTGCTTTTCTCTGCTGTTTTTATGCTGCTTTACACCCACTTGACTCACTTACAGAGAGATATCAATACATAGCTTTGAAGATTCTTCCTAGTCAGATATATTCTTGGGCGGTGAATAGGGGGTTTTTGCGTCCAGTTCACTGAGCAAGGAGTAGGTCTTGTCTATTACATATTGGGTTTATTGAACGGTATCTGAGCTAATTTGAAACCCTTGTTTTCTGCCTCACCCGACCTCACCTTTCCCGTTAAGCAGCCATAGTGTGTTTTGTAAACGTGTGTCTCTGTTCTGTTTTGTAATTCAGTTCAAGTGTAGCGGTTTTTACATTCCCTCTATAAGTGATATCTTATGATAAGTGTCGTTTTCTGGTTGACTTATTTCACTTAGAATCGTCGTACCTAAATCCACTCATCATGCTGCTACTAGCCTTATGACGTTGATTTCCTGGCTGAGTGATATTCCATTGTACATAAGGACCACAACTTCTTTATCCATTTTTTTCTTTCCTGGGATATTTAAGGTGTAACGAAGTGGTGGTTCTTGTCAACACAGCAGCCCTAAACTTTGGGGTGCCTGTGTCTTGCTGATTTTTACTTTTCCCAATTTATACACCCATGAGTGGAAGTGCCCTATGCTCTCTAAGCTGAGTTTTTTAGAGGTTTCAGGACACACCGTACACTTCTCCAGAGTGGCTGTTGGCAATTTACATCCCGCCCATCAGCGTAGCAAGGCTCCCGTTTCTCCATGGCCTGTCCTGCATTTCTGGTTTTGACACTTTATTCAGCATGGCCCTTTTGACCGATGGGAAGCGAGACTTCTTTGTAGCGCTGATTTGCCTTTCCAGGTTGCTTGGTTGGCCAAAAAGGGCGTATGCGTTTTTTCCTGAATATATTCAGGAAAAAACGCATACGCCCTTTTTGGCCAAGGGCATCATGGTCGAGGTTTTGCCGCCTTTCCTGTGCTTTAAAGGCGATTCGACTCTACCTCCTGAAATCTGTTTCCTGCAATTCTGCCTTGCTTTCAAATCCTCCTCGTTGCCTTCCCTCAATATATTTGTGGACGAGAGTTATCATTTCTAACTCTGCAGGTTTGTGAATTGCAGTGCCCCTGAGCTCCATTTTTCAACTCGCTTTCTTCGGAGCTGGCCGCAAAAGCGCAGGATTGCTTCAGGCCCTATTCTGGTTCCGGGCGGCAGGCTGAGCCTGTGGTTAATTCTTCTTCCTGATGGGAAAATAGAGTGACCTGTGCCTGTCCCAACACCTAGAGCTAGTTTCTCATTGGTTCCCCCTCTTCCCGTTCATCCTCAGGACAAATTGCAACCTGTACGGAACAGGAGGTTAAAGGTGCTGATTCTCCACGGAGGGAGATTGCTACTAACGCGGCTGGAATGGCGAACCCGAGCACAAGGAGATGAGAAATGAGGTGCGTTGTAGAAACCTTTCCCGATCACACGGTGTACCATCTTCTGGGTTTCTCATGCATGTTTTCGATGTAGGAAGATGCCCTTGAACCTGGAGATTTGGGACCCATGGGATGGATACCACGCAGTATTACTTTAAAGGGTCTGCGTTTGCTCACCCAACCTCACCAAAACTCTCAGCCCCAAGAGTGTCCACCCTTATGTCTCAATCAGCTGTGGGTCTAGAGATGGTCAATCCAGGTGGCATCACAGCCCCTGAACGAATTTTGTAAGAATTTCTCTCTCTTTCACTGTCTTTGTTTCACGGGATTTTAAAAGTAATTGATTTTTATAATGGGGTTTAGCTGCTTTTCACTGCTCTGTTTATGCTGCTTTACACCCACTTGACTCATTTACAGAAAGATATCAATACATAGCTTTGAAGATTCTTCCTAGTCAGGTATATTCTTGGGCGGTGAATAGGGGGTGTCGAGTCCAGTTCACTGAGCAAGGAGTAGGTCTTGTCTATTACATATTGGGTTTATGGAACGGTATCTGAGCTAATTTGAAACCCTTGTTTTCTACCTCACCCGACCTCACCTTTCCCGTTAAGCAGCCATAGTGTGTTTTGTAAACGTGTGACGCTGTTCTGTTTTGTAATTCAGTTCAAGTGTAGCGGTTTTTACATTCCCTCTCTAAGTGATATCTTATGATAAGTGTCTTTTTCTGTGTGACTTATTTCACTTAGAATCGTCGTACCTAAATCCTCTCATCATGCTGCTACTAGCCTTATGACGTTAATTTCATGGCTGAGTGATATGCCATTGTACATAAGGACCACAACTTCCTTATCCATTTTTCTCTTTCCTGGGATATTTAAGGTGTAACGAAGTGGAGGTTCTTGTCAACAGAGCAGCCCTAAACTTTGGGGTGCCTGTGTCTTGCTGATTTTTAGTTTTCCCAATTTATACGCCCATGAGTGGAAGTGCCTTATGCTCTCTATGCTGAGTTCTTTAGATGTTTCAGGAAACACCGTACACTTCTCCAGAGTGGCTGTTGGCAATTTACATCCCGCCCATCAGCGTAGTAAGGCTCCCGTTTCTCCATGGCCTGTCCTGCATTTCTGGTTTTGACACTTTATTCAGCATGGCCCTTTTGACCGATGGGAAGCGAGACTTCTTTGTAGCGCTGATTTGCCTTTCCAGGTTGCTTGGTTGGCCAAAAAGGGCGTATGCGTTTTTTCCTGAATATATTCAGGAAAAAACGCATACGCCCTTTTTGGCCAAGGGCATCATGGTCGAGGTTTTGCCGCTTTTCCTGTGCTTTAAAGGCGATTCGACTCTACCTCCTGAAATCTGTTTCCTGCAATTCTGCCTTGCTTTCAAATCCTCCTCGTTGCCTTCCCTCAATATATTTGTGGACGAGAGTTATCATTTATTACTCTGCAGGTTTGTGAATTGCATTGCCCCTGAGCTCGATTTTTCAACTCGTTTTTTTGGGAGCTGGCCGCAAAAGCACAGGATTGCTTCAGGCCCTGTTCTGCTTCCGGGCGGCAGGCTGAGCCTGTGGTTAATTCTTCTTCCTGATGGGAAAATAGAGTGACCTGTGCCTGTCCCAACACCTAGAGCTAGTCTCTCACTGGTTCCCCCTCTTCCCGTTCATCCTCAGGACAATTTGCAACCTGTACGGAACAGGAGGTTGAAGGTGCTGATTCTCGAAGGAGGGAGATTGCTAGTAAAGCGGCTGTAATGGCCAACCCGAGCACAAGGAGATGAGAAATGAGGTGCGTTTTCGAAACCTTTCCCGATCACACGGTGTACCATCTTCTGGGTTTCTCATGCATGTTTTTGTTATAGGAAGATGCCCTTGAACTTGGAGATTTGGGACCCATGGGATGGGTACCACGCAGTATTACTTTAAAGGGCCTGCGTTTCCTCAACCAACCTGACCAAACCTCTCAGCCACAAGAGTGTCCACCCTTATGTCTCAATCAGCTGTGGGTCTAGAGATGGTCAATCCAGGTGGCATCACAGCCCCTGAACGAATATTGTAAGAATTTCTCTCTCTTTCACTGTCATTGTTTCACGGGTTTTTAAAAGTAATTGATTTTTATAATGGGGTTTAGCTGCTTTTCACTGCTGTTTTTATGCTGCTTTACACCCACTTGACTCACTTACAGAGAGATATCAATACATAGCTTTGAAGATTCTTCCTAGTCAGATATATTCTTGGGCGGTGAATAGGGGGTTTTTGCGTCCAGTTCACTGAGCAAGGAGTAGGTCTTGTCTATTACATATTGGGTTTATTGAACGGTATCTGAGCTAATTTGAAACCCTTGTTTTCTGCCTCACCCGACCTCACCTTTCCCGTTAAGCAGCCATAGTGTGTTTTGTAAACGTGTGTCTCTGTTCTGTTTTGTAATTCAGTTCAAGTGTAGCGGTTTTTACATTCCCTCTATAAGTGATATCTTATGATAAGTGTCGTTTTCTGGTTGACTTATTTCACTTAGAATCGTCGTACCTAAATCCACTCATCATGCTGCTACTAGCCTTATGACGTTGATTTCCTGGCTGAGTGATATTCCATTGTACATAAGGACCACAACTTCTTTATCCATTTTTTTCTTTCCTGGGATATTTAAGGTGTAACGAAGTGGAGGTTCTTGTCAACAGAGCAGCCCTAAACTTTGGGGTGCCTGTGTCTTGCTGATTTTTACTTTTCCCAATTTATACACCCATGAGTGGAAGTGCCCTATGCTCTCTAAGCTGAGTTTTTTAGAGGTTTCAGGACACACCGTACACTTCTCCAGAGTGGCTGTTGGCAATTTACATCACGCCCATCAGCGTAGCAAGGCTCCCGTTTCTCCATGGCCTGTCCTGCATTTCTGGTTTTGACACTTTATTCAGCATGGCCCTTTTGACCGATGGGAAGCGAGACTTCTTTGTAGCGCTGATTTGCCTTTCCAGGTTGCTTGGTTGGCCAAAAAGGGCGTATGCGTTTTTTCCTGAATATATTCAGGAAAAAACGCATACGCCCTTTTTGGCCAAGGGCATCATGGTCGAGGTTTTGCCGCCTTTCCTGTGCTTTAAAGGCGATTCGAATCTACCTCCTGAAATCTGTTTCCTGCAATTCTGCCTTGCTTTCAAATCCTCTTCGTTGCCTTCCCTCAATATATTTGTGGACGAGAGTTATCATTTCTAACTCTGCAGGTTTGTGAATTGCAGTGCCCCTGAGCTCCATTTTTCAACTCGCTTTCTTCGGAGCTGGCCGCAAAAGCGCAGGATTGCTTCAGGCCCTATTCTGGTTCCGGGCGGCAGGCTGAGCCTGTGGTTAATTCTTCTTCCTGATGGGAAAATAGAGTGACCTGTGCCTGTCCCAACACCTAGAGCTAGTCTCTCATTGGTTCCCCCTCTTCCCGTTCATCCTCAGGACAAATTGCAACCTGTACGGAACAGGAGGTTAAAGGTGCTGATTCTCCACGGAGGGAGATTGCTACTAACGCGGCTGGAATGGCGAACCCGAGCACAAGGAGATGAGAAATGAGGTGCGTTGTAGAAACCTTTCCCGATCACACGGTGTACCATCTTCTGGGTTTCTCATGCATGTTTTCGATGTAGGAAGATGCCCTTGAACCTGGAGATTTGGGACCCATGGGATGGATACCACGCAGTATTACTTTAAAGGGTCTGCGTTTGCTCACCCAACCTCACCAAACCTCTCAGCCCCAAGAGTGTCCACCCTTATGTCTCAATCAGCTGTGGGTCTAGAGATGGTCAATCCAGGTGGCATCACAGCCCCTGAACGAATTTTGTAAGAATTTCTCTCTCTTTCACTGTCTTTGTTTCACGGGATTTTAAAAGTAATTGATTTTTATAATGGGGTTTAGCTGCTTTTCACTGCTCTGTTTATGCTGCTTTACACCCACTTGACTCATTTACAGAGAGATATCAATACATAGCTTTGAAGATTCTTCCTAGTCAGGTATATTCTTGGGCGGTGAATAGGGGGTGTCGAGTCCAGTTCACTGAGCAAGGAGTAGGTCTTGTCTATTACATATTGGGTTTATGGAACGGTATCTGAGCTCATTTGAAACCCTTGTTTTCTACCTCACCCGACCTCACCTTTCCCGTTAAGCAGCCATAGTGTGTTTTGTAAACGTGTGACGCTGTTCTGTTTTGTAATTCAGTTCAAGTGTAGCGGTTTTTACATTCCCTCTCTAAGTGATATCTTATGATAAGTGTCTTTTTCTGTGTGACTTATTTCACTTAGAATCGTCGTACCTAAATCCTCTCATCATGCTGCTACTAGCCTTATGACGTTAATTTCATGGCTGAGTGATATGCCATTGTACATAAGGACCACAACTTCCTTATACATGTTTCTCTTTCCTGGGATATTTAAGGTGTAACGAAGTGGAGGTTCTTGTCAACAGAGCAGCCCTAAACTTTGGGGTGCCTGTGTCTTGCTGATTTTTAGTTTTCCCAATTTATACGCCCATGAGTGGAAGTGCCTTATGCTCTCTATGCTGAGTTCTTTAGATGTTTCAGGAAACACCGTACACTTCTCCAGAGTGGCTGTTGGCAATTTACATCCCGCCCATCAGCGTAGTAAGGCTCCCGTTTCTCCATGGCCTGTCCTGCATTTCTGGTTTTGACACTTTATTCAGCATGGCCCTTTTGACCGATGGGAAGCGAGACTTCTTTGTAGCGCTGATTTGCCTTTCCAGGTTGCTTGGTTGGCCAAAAAGGGCGTATGCGTTTTTTCCTGAATATATTCAGGAAAAAACGCATACGCCCTTTTTGGCCAAGGGCATCATGGTCGAGGTTTTGCCGCTTTTCCTGTGCTTTAAAGGCGATTCGACTCTACCTCCTGAAATCTGTTTCCTGCAATTCTGCCTTGCTTTCAAATCCTCCTCGTTGCCTTCCCTCAATATATTTGTGGACGAGAGTTATCATTTATTACTCTGCAGGTTTGTGAATTGCATTGCCCCTGAGCTCGATTTTTCAACTCGTTTTTTTGGGAGCTGGCCGCAAAAGCGCAGGATTGCTTCAGGCCCTGTTCTGCTTCCGGGCGGCAGGCTGAGCCTGTGGTTAATTCTTCTTCCTGATGGGAAAATAGAGTGACCTGTGCCTGTCCCAACACCTAGAGCTAGTCTCTCACTGGTTCCCCCTCTTCCCGTTCATCCTCAGGACAATTTGCAACCTGTACGGAACAGGAGGTTGAAGGTGCTGATTCTCGAAGGAGGGAGATTGCTAGTAAAGCGGCTGTAATGGCCAACCCGAGCACAAGGAGATGAGAAATGAGGTGCGTTTTCGAAACCTTTCCCGATCACACGGTGTACCATCTTCTGGGTTTCTCATGCATGTTTTTGTTATAGGAAGATGCCCTTGAACTTGGAGATTTGGGACCCATGGGATGGGTACCACGCAGTATTACTTTAAAGGGCCTGCGTTTCCTCAACCAACCTGACCAAACCTCTCAGCCACAAGAGTGTCCACCCTTATGTCTCAATCAGCTGTGGGTCTAGAGATGGTCAATCCAGGTGGCATCACAGCCCCTGAACGAATATTGTAAGAATTTCTCTCTCTTTCACTGTCATTGTTTCACGGGTTTTTAAAAGTAATTGATTTTTATAATGGGGTTTAGCTGCTTTTCACTGCTGTTTTTATGCTGCTTTACACCCACTTGACTCACTTACAGAGAGCTATCAATACATAGCTTTGAAGATTCTTCCTAGTCAGATATATTCTTGGGCGGTGAATAGGGGGTTTTTGCGTCCAGTTCACTGAGCAAGGAGTAGGTCTTGTCTATTACATATTGGGTTTATTGAACGGTATCTGAGCTAATTTGAAACCCTTGTTTTCTGCCTCACCCGACCTCACCTTTCCCGTTAAGCAGCCATAGTGTGTTTTGTAAACGTGTGTCTCTGTTCTGTTTTGTAATTCAGTTCAAGTGTAGCGGTTTTTACATTCCCTCTATAAGTGATATCTTATGATAAGTGTCGTTTTCTGGTTGACTTATTTCACTTAGAATCGTCGTACCTAAATCCACTCATCATGCTGCTACTAGCCTTATGACGTTGATTTCCTGGCTGAGTGATATTCCATTGTACATAAGGACCACAACTTCTTTATCCATTTTTTTCTTTCCTGGGATATTTAAGGTGTAACGAAGTGGAGGTTCTTGTCAACAGAGCAGCCCTAAACTTTGGGGTGCCTGTGTCTTGCTGATTTTTACTTTTCCCAATTTATACACCCATGAGTGGAAGTGCCCTATGCTCTCTAAGCTGAGTTTTTTAGAGGTTTCAGGACACACCGTACACTTCTCCAGAGTGGCTGTTGGCAATTTACATCACGCCCATCAGCGTAGCAAGGCTCCCGTTTCTCCATGGCCTGTCCTGCATTTCTGGTTTTGACACTTTATTCAGCATGGCCCTTTTGACCGATGGGAAGCGAGACTTCTTTGTAGCGCTGATTTGCCTTTCCAGGTTGCTTGGTTGGCCAAAGAGGGCGTATGCGTTTTTTCCTGAATATATTCAGGAAAAAACGCATACGCCCTCTTTGGCCAAGGGCATCATGGTCGAGGTTTTGCCGCCTTTCCTGTGCTTTAAAGGCGATTCGAATCTACCTCCTGAAATCTGTTTCCTGCAATTCTGCCTTGCTTTCAAATCCTCCTCGTTGCCTTCCCTCAATATATTTGTGGACGAGAGTTATCATTTCTAACTCTGCAGGTTTGTGAATTGCAGTGCCCCTGAGCTCCATTTTTCAACTCGCTTTCTTGGGAGCTGGCCGCAAAAGCGCAGGATTGCTTCAGGCCCTATTGTGGTTCCGGGCGGCAGGCTGAGCCTGTGGTTAATTCTTCTTCCTGATGGGAAAATAGAGTGACCTGTGCCTGTCCCAACACCTAGAGCTAGTCTCTCATTGGTTCCCCCTCTTCCCGTTCATCCTCAGGACAAATTGCAACCTGTACGGAACAGGAGGTTAAAGGTGCTGATTCTCCACGGAGGGAGATTGCTACTAACGCGGCTGGAATGGCGAACCCGAGCACAAGGAGATGAGAAATGAGGTGCGTTGTAGAAACCTTTCCCGATCACACGGTGTACCATCTTCTGGGTTTCTCATGCATGTTTTCGATGTAGGAAGATGCCCTTGAACCTGGAGATTTGGGACCCATGGGATGGATACCACGCAGTATTACTTTAAAGGGTCTGCGTTTGCTCACCCAACCTCACCAAACCTCTCAGCCCCAAGAGTGTCCACCCTTATGTCTCAATCAGCTGTGGGTCTAGAGATGGTCAATCCAGGTGGCATCACAGCCCCTGAACGAATTTTGTAAGAATTTCTCTCTCTTTCACTGTCTTTGTTTCACGGGATTTTAAAAGTAATTGATTTTTATAATGGGGTTTAGCTGCTTTTCACTGCTCTGTTTATGCTGCTTTACACCCACTTGACTCATTTACAGAAAGATATCAATACATAGCTTTGAAGATTCTTCCTAGTCAGGTATATTCTTGGGCGGTGAATAGGGGGTGTCGAGTCCAGTTCACTGAGCAAGGAGTAGGTCTTGTCTATTACATATTGGGTTTATGGAACGGTATCTGAGCTCATTTGAAACCCTTGTTTTCTACCTCACCCGACCTCACCTTTCCCGTTAAGCAGCCATAGTGTGTTTTGTAAACGTGTGACGCTGTTCTGTTTTGTAATTCAGTTCAAGTGTAGCGGTTTTTACATTCCCTCTCTAAGTGATATCTTATGATAAGTGTCTTTTTCTGTGTGACTTATTTCACTTAGAATCGTCGTACCTAAATCCTCTCATCATGCTGCTACTAGCCTTATGACGTTAATTTCATGGCTGAGTGATATGCCATTGTACATAAGGACCACAACTTCCTTATCCATTTTTCTCTTTCCTGGGATATTTAAGGTGTAACGAAGTGGAGGTTCTTGTCAACAGAGCAGCCCTAAACTTTGGGGTGCCTGTGTCTTGCTGATTTTTAGTTTTCCCAATTTATACGCCCATGAGTGGAAGTGCCTTATGCTCTCTATGCTGAGTTCTTTAGATGTTTCAGGAAACACCGTACACTTCTCCAGAGTGGCTGTTGGCAATTTACATCCCGCCCATCAGCGTAGTAAGGCTCCCGTTTCTCCATGGCCTGTCCTGCATTTCTGGTTTTGACACTTTATTCAGCATGGCCCTTTTGACCGATGGGAAGCGAGACTTCTTTGTAGCGCTGATTTGCCTTTCCAGGTTGCTTGGTTGGCCAAAAAGGGCGTATGCGTTTTTTCCTGAATATATTCAGGAAAAAACGCATACGCCCTTTTTGGCCAAGGGCATCATGGTCGAGGTTTTGCCGCTTTTCCTGTGCTTTAAAGGCGATTCGACTCTACCTCCTGAAATCTGTTTCCTGCAATTCTGCCTTGCTTTCAAATCCTCCTCGTTGCCTTCCCTCAATATATTTGTGGACGAGAGTTATCATTTCTAACTCTGCAGGTTTGTGAATTGCAGTGCCCCTGAGCTCGATTTTTCAACTCGTTTTTTTGGGAGCTGGCCGCAAAAGCACAGGATTGCTTCAGGCCCTGTTCTGCTTCCGGGCGGCAGGCTGAGCCTGTGGTTAATTCTTCTTCCTGATGGGAAAATAGAGTGACCTGTGCCTGTCCCAACACCTAGAGCTAGTCTCTCACTGGTTCCCCCTCTTCCCGTTCATCCTCAGGACAATTTGCAAACTGTACGGAACAGGAGGTTGAAGGTGCTGATTCTCGAAGGAGGGAGATTGCTAGTAAAGCGGCTGTAATGGCCAACCCGAGCACAAGGAGATGAGAAATGAGGTGCGTTTTCGAAACCTTTCCCGATCACACGGTGTACCATCTTCTGGGTTTCTCATGCATGTTTTTGTTATAGGAAGATGCCCTTGAACTTGGAGATTTGGGACCCATGGGATGGGTACCACGCAGTATTACTTTAAAGGGCCTGCGTTTCCTCAACCAACCTGACCAAACCTCTCAGCCACAAGAGTGTCCACCCTTATGTCTCAATCAGCTGTGGGTCTAGAGATGGTCAATCCAGGTGGCATCACAGCCCCTGAACGAATATTGTAAGAATTTCTCTCTCTTTCACTGTCATTGTTTCACGGGTTTTTAAAAGTAATTGATTTTTATAATGGGGTTTAGCTGCTTTTCACTGCTGTTTTTATGCTGCTTTACACCCACTTGACTCACTTACAGAGAGCTATCAATACATAGCTTTGAAGATTCTTCCTAGTCAGATATATTCTTGGGCGGTGAATAGGGGGTTTTTGCGTCCAGTTCACTGAGCAAGGAGTAGGTCTTGTCTATTACATATTGGGTTTATTGAACGGTATCTGAGCTAATTTGAAACCCTTGTTTTCTGCCTCACCCGACCTCACCTTTCCCGTTAAGCAGCCATAGTGTGTTTTGTAAACGTGTGTCTCTGTTCTGTTTTGTAATTCAGTTCAAGTGTAGCGGTTTTTACATTCCCTCTATAAGTGATATCTTATGATAAGTGTCGTTTTCTGGTTGACTTATTTCACTTAGAATCGTCGTACCTAAATCCACTCATCATGCTGCTACTAGCCTTATGACGTTGATTTCCTGGCTGAGTGATATTCCATTGTACATAAGGACCACAACTTCTTTATCCATTTTTTTCTTTCCTGGGATATTTAAGGTGTAACGAAGTGGAGGTTCTTGTCAACAGAGCAGCCCTAAACTTTGGGGTGCCTGTGTCTTGCTGATTTTTACTTTTCCCAATTTATACACCCATGAGTGGAAGTGCCCTATGCTCTCTAAGCTGAGTTTTTTAGAGGTTTCAGGACACACCGTACACTTCTCCAGAGTGGCTGTTGGCAATTTACATCACGCCCATCAGCGTAGCAAGGCTCCCGTTTCTCCATGGCCTGTCCTGCATTTCTGGTTTTGACACTTTATTCAGCATGGCCCTTTTGACCGATGGGAAGCGAGACTTCTTTGTAGCGCTGATTTGCCTTTCCAGGTTGCTTGGTTGGCCAAAAAGGGCGTATGCGTTTTTTCCTGAATATATTCAGGAAAAAACGCATACGCCCTTTTTGGCCAAGGGCATCATGGTCGAGGTTTTGCCGCCTTTCCTGTGCTTTAAAGGCGATTCGAATCTACCTCCTGAAATCTGTTTCCTGCAATTCTGCCTTGCTTTCAAATCCTCCTCGTTGCCTTCCCTCAATATATTTGTGGACGAGAGTTATCATTTCTAACTCTGCAGGTTTGTGAATTGCAGTGCCCCTGAGCTCCATTTTTCAACTCGCTTTCTTCGGTGCTGGCCGCAAAAGCGCAGGATTGCTTCAGGCCCTATTCTGGTTCCGGGCGGCAGGCTGAGCCTGTGGTTAATTCTTCTTCCTGATGGGAAAATAGAGTGACCTGTGCCTGTCCCAACACCTAGAGCTAGTTTCTCATTGGTTCCCCCTCTTCCCGTTCATCCTCAGGACAAATTGCAACCTGTACGGAACAGGAGGTTAAAGGTGCTGATTCTCCACGGAGGGAGATTGCTACTAACGCGGCTGGAATGGCGAACCCGAGCACAAGGAGATGAGAAATTAGGTGCGTTTTAGAAACCTTTCCCGATCACACGGTGTACCATCTTCTGGGTTTCTCATGCATGTTTTCGATGTAGGAAGATGCCCTTGAACCTGGAGATTTGGGACCCATGGGATGGATACCACGCAGTATTACTTTAAAGGGTCTGCGTTTGCTCACCCAACCTCACCAAACCTCTCAGCCCCAAGAGTGTCCACCCTTATGTCTCAATCAGCTGTGGGTCTAGATATGGTCAATCCAGGTGGCATCACAGCCCCTGAACGAATTTTGTAAGAATTTCTCTCTCTTTCACTGTCTTTGTTTCACGGGATTTTAAAAGTAATTGATTTTTATAATGGGGTTTAGCTGCTTTTCACTGCTCTGTTTATGCTGCTTTACACCCACTTGACTCATTTACAGAGAGATATCAATACATAGCTTTGAAGATTCTTCCTAGTCAGGTATATTCTTGGGCGGTGAATAGGGGGTGTCGAGTCCAGTTCACTGAGCAAGGAGTAGGTCTTGTCTATTACATATTGGGTTTATGGAACGGTATCTGAGCTAATTTGAAACCCTTGTTTTCTACCTCACCCGACCTCACCTTTCCCGTTAAGCAGCCATAGTGTGTTTTGTAAACGTGTGACGCTGTTCTGTTTTGTAATTCAGTTCAAGTGTAGCGGTTTTTACATTCCCTCTCTAAGTGATATCTTATGATAAGTGTCTTTTTCTGTGTGACTTATTTCACTTAGAATCGTCGTACCTAAATCCTCTCATCATGCTGCTACTAGCCTTATGACGTTAATTTCATGGCTGAGTGATATGCCATTGTACATAAGGACCACAACTTCCTTATCCATTTTTCTCTTTCCTGGGATATTTAAGGTGTAACGAAGTGGAGGTTCTTGTCAACAGAGCAGCCCTAAACTTTGGGGTGCCTGTGTCTTGCTGATTTTTAGTTTTCCCAATTTATACGCCCATGAGTGGAAGTGCCTTATGCTCTCTATGCTGAGTTCTTTAGATGTTTCAGGAAACACCGTACACTTCTCCAGAGTGGCTGTTGGCAATTTACATCCCGCCCATCAGCGTAGTAAGGCTCCCGTTTCTCCATGGCCTGTCCTGCATTTCTGGTTTTGACACTTTATTCAGCATGGCCCTTTTGACCGATGGGAAGCGAGACTTCTTTGTAGCGCTGATTTGCCTTTCCAGGTTGCTTGGTTGGCCAAAAAGGGCGTATGCGTTTTTTCCTGAATATATTCAGGAAAAAACGCATACGCCCTTTTTGGCCAAGGGCATCATGGTCGAGGTTTTGCCACTTTTCCTGTGCTTTAAAGGCGATTCGACTCTACCTCCTGAAATCTGTTTCCTGCAATTCTGCCTTGCTTTCAAATCCTCCTCGTTGCCTTCCCTCAATATATTTGTGGACGAGAGTTATCATTTCTAACTCTGCAGGTTTGTGAATTGCAGTGCCCCTGAGCTCCACTTTTCAACTCGCTTTCTTCGGAGCTGGCCGCAAAAGCGCAGGATTGCTTCAGGCCCTATTCTGGTTCCGGGCGGCAGGCTGAGCCTGTGGTTAATTCTTCTTCCTGATGGGAAAATACAGTGACCTGTGCCTGTCCCAACACCTAGAGCTAGTCTCTCATTGGTTCCCCCTCTTCCCGTTCATCCTTAGGACAAATTGCACCCTGTACGGAACAGGAGGTTAAAGGTGCTGATTCTCCACGGAGGGAGATTGCTACTAACGCGGCTGGAATGGCGAACCCGAGCACAAGGAGATGAGAAATGAGGTGCGTTTTAGAAACCTTTCCCGATCACATGGTGTACCATCTTCTGGGTTTCTCATGCATGTTTTCGATGTAGGAAGATGCCCTTGAACCTGCAGATTTTAGACCCATCGGATGGGTACCACGCAGTATTACTTTAAAGGGTCTGCGTTTGCTCACCCAACCTCACCAAACCTCTCAGCCCCAAGAGTGTCCACCCTTATGTCTCAATCAGCTGTGGGTCTAGATATGGTCAATCCAGGTGGCATCACAGCCCCTGAACGAATTTTGTAAGAATTTCTCTCTCTTTCACTGTCTTTGTTTCACGGGATTTTAAAAGTAATTGATTTTTATAATGGGGTTTAGCTGCTTTTCACTGCTCTGTTTATGCTGCTTTACACCCACTTGACTCATTTACAGAGAGATATCAATACATAGCTTTAAGATTCTTCCTAGTCAGGTATATTCTTGGGCGGTGAATAGGGGGTGTCGAGTCCAGTTCACTGAGCAAGGAGTAGGTCTTGTCTATTACATATTGGGTTTATGGAACGGTATCTGAGCTAATTTGAAACCCTTGTTTTCTACCTCACCTGACCTCACCTTTCCCGTTAAGCAGCCATAGTGTGTTTTGTAAACGTGTGATGCTGTTCTGTTTTGTAATTCAGTTCAAGTGTAGCGGTTTTTACATTCCCTCTCTAAGTGATATCTTATGATAAGTGTCTTTTTCTGTGTGACTTATTTCACTTAGAATCGTCGTACCTAAATCCTCTCATCATGCTGCTACTAGCCTTATGACGTTAATTTCTTGGCTGAGTGATATGCCATTGTACATAAGGACCACAACTTCCTTATCCATTTTTCTCTTTCCTGGGATATTTAAGGTGTACCGAAGTGGAGGTTCTTGTCAACAGAGCAGCCCTAAACTTTGGGGTGCCTGTGTCTTGCTGATTTTTAGTTTTCCCAATTTATACGCCCATGAGTGGAAGTGCCCTATGCTCTCTATGCTGAGTTTTTTAGATGTTTCAGGAAACACCGTACACTTCTCCAGAGTGGCTGTTGGCAATTTACATCCCGCCCATCAGCGTAGCAAGGCTCCCGTTTCACCATGGCCTGTCCTGCATTTCTGGTTTTGACACTTTATTCAGCACGGCCGTTTTGACCGAAGGGAAGCGAGACTTCTTTGTATCGCTGATTTGCCTTTCCAGGTTGCTTGGTTGGCCAAAAAGGGCGTCTGCGTTTTTTCCTGAATATATTCAGGAAAAAACGCAGACGCCCTTTTTGGCCAAGGGCATCATGGTCGAGGTTTTGCCGCTTTTCCTGTGCTTTAAAGGCGATTCGAATCTACCTCCTGAAATCTGTTTCCTGCAATTCTGACTTGCTTTCAAATCCTCTTCGTTGCCTTTCCTCAATATATTTGTGGACGAGAGTTATCATTTCTAACTCTGCAGGTTTGTGAATTGCAGTGCCCCTGAGCTCCATTTTTCAACTCGTTTTCTTGGGAGCTGGCCACAAAAGCGTAGGATTGCTTCAGGCCCTATTCTAGTTCCGGGCGGCAGGCTGAGCCTGTGGTTAATTCTTCTTCCTGATGGGAAAATAGAGTGACCTGTGCCTGTCCCAACACCTAGACCTAGTCTCTCACTGGTTCCCCCTCTTCCCGTTCATCCTCAGGACAAATTGCAACCTGTACGGAACAGGAGGTTAAAGGTGCTGATTCTCCACGGAGGGAGATTGCTACTAACGCGGCTGGAATGGCGAACCCGAGCACAAGGAGATGAGAAATGAGGTGCGTTTTAGAAACCTTTCCCAATCACACGGTGTACCATCTTCTGGGTTTCTCATGCATGTTTTCGATGTAGGAAGATGCCCTTGAACCTGGAGATTTTGGCCCCATGGGATGGATACCACGCAGTATTACTTTAAAGGGTCTGCGTTTGCTCACCCAACCTCACCAAACCTCTCAGCCCCACGAGTGTCCACCCTTATATCTCAATCAGCTGTGGGTCTAGAGATGGTCAATAAAGGTGGCATCACAGCCCCTGAACGAATTTTGTAAGAATTTCTCTCTCTTTCACTGTCTTTGTTTCACGGGATTTTAAAAGTAATTGATTTTTATAATGGGGTTTAGCTGCTTTTCACTGCTCTGTTTATGCTGCTTTACACCCACTTGACTCATTTACAGAGAGATATCAATACATAGCTTTGAAGATTCTTCCTAGTCAGATATATTCTTGGGCGGTGAATAGGGGGTGTCGAGTCCAGTTCACTGAGCAAGGAGTAGGTCTTGTCTATTACATATTGGGTTTATTGAACGGTATCTGAGCTAATTTGAAACCCTTGTTTTCTGCCTCACCCGACCTCACCTTTCCCGTTAAGCAGCCATAGTGTGTTTTGTAAACGTGTGTCTCTGTTCTGTTTTGTAATTCAGTTCAAGTGTAGCGGTTTTTACATTCCCTCTATAAGTAATATCTTATGATAAGTGTCGTTTTCTGGTTGACTTATTTCACTTAGAATCGTCGTTCCTAAATCCACTCATCATGCTGCTACTAGCCTTATGACGTTGATTTCATGGCTGAGTGATATTCCATTGTACATAAGGACCACAACTTCTTTATCCATTTTTTTCTTTCCTGGGATATTTAAGGTGTAACGAAGTGGAGGTTCTTGTCAACAGAGCAGCCCTAAACTTTGGGGTGCCTGTGTCTTGCTGATTTTTAGTTTTCCCAATTTATATGCCCATGAGTGGAAGTGCCCTATGCTCTCTAAGCTGAGTTTTTTAGAGGTTTCAGGACACACCGTACACTTCTCCAGAGTGGCTGTTGGCAATTTACATCCCGACCATCAGCGTAGCAAGGCTCCCGTTTCTCCATGGCCTGTCCTGCATTTCTGGTTTTGACACTTTATTCAGCATGGCCCTTTTGACCGATGGGAAGCGAGACTTCTTTGTAGCGCTGATTTGCCTTTCCAGGTTGCTTGGTTGGTCAAAAAGGGCGTATGCGTTTTTTCCTGAATATATTCAGGAAAAAACGCATACGCCCTTTTTGGCCAAGGGCATCATGGTCGAGGTTTTGCCGCTTTTCCTGTGCTTTAAAGGCGATTCGACTCTACCTCCTGAAATCTGTTTCCTGCAATTCTGCCTTGCTTTCAAATCCTCCTCGTTGCCTTCCCTCAATATATTTGTGGACGAGAGTTATCATTTATAACTCTGCAGGTTTGTGAATTGCAGTGCCCCTGAGCTCGATTTTTCAACTCGCTTTTTTGGGAGCTGGCCGCAAAAGCGCAGGATTGCTTCAGGCCCTGTTCTGCTTCCGGGCGGCAGGCTGAGCCTGTGGTTAATTCTTCTTCCTGATGGGAAAATAGAGTGACCTGTGCCTGTCCCAACACCTAGAGCTAGTCTCTCACTGGTTTCCCCTCTTCCCGTTCATCCTCAGGACAAATTGCAACCTGTACGGAACAGGAGGTTAAAGGTGCTGATTCTCGAAGGAGGGAGATTGCTAGTAAAGCGGCTGTAATGGCCAACCCGAGCACAAGGAGATGAGAAATGAGGTGCGTTTTAGAAACCTTTCCCGATCACACGGTGTACCATCTTCTGGGTTTCTCATGCATGTTTTCGATGTAGGAAGATGCCCTTGAACCTGGAGATTTTGGACCCATGGGATGGATACCACGCAGTATTACGTTAAAGGGTCTGCGTTTGCTCACCCAACCTCACCAAACCTCTCAGCCCCAAGAGTGTCCACCCTTATGTCTCAATCAGCTGTGGGTCTAGAGATGGTCAATAAAGGTGGCATCACAGCCCCTGAACGAATTTTGTAAGAATTTCTCTCTCTTTCACTGTCTTTGTTTCACGGGTTTTTAAAAGTAATTGATTTTTATAATGGGGTTTAGCTGCTTTTCACTGCTGTGTTTATGCCGCTTTACACCCACTTGACTCACTTACAGAGGGATATCAATACATTGGTTTTAAGATTCTTACTAGTCAGATATATTCTTGGGCGGTGAACAGGGGGTGTTGAGTCCAGTTCACTGAGCAAGGAGTAGGTCTTGTCTATTACATATTGGGTTTATGGAACGGTATCTGAGCTAATTTGAAACCCTTGTTTTATGCATCACCCACCTCACCTTTCTCGTTAAGCAGCCATAGTGTGTCTTCTAAACGTGTGACGCTGTTCTGTTTTGTAATTCCGTTCAAGTGTAGTGGTTTTTGCATTCCCTCTATAAGTGATATCTTATGATAAGTGTCTTTTTCTGTGTGACTTATTTCACTTAGAATCGTCGTACCTAAATCCTCTCATCATGCTGCTACTAGCCTTATGACGTTAATTTCATGGCTGAGTGATATGCCTTTGTACATAAGGACCACAACTTCCTTATCCATTTTTCTCTTTTCTGGGATATTTAAGGTGTAACGAAGTGGAGGTTCTTGTCAACAGAGCAGCCCTAAACTTTGGGGTGCCTGTGTCTTGCTGATTTTTAGTTTTCCCAATTTATATGCCCATGAGTGGAAGTGCCCTATGCTCTCTAAGCTGAGTTTTTTAGAGGTTTCAGGACACACCGTACACTTCTCCAGAGTGGCTGTTGGCAATTTACATCCCGCCCATCAGCGTAGCAAGGCTCCCGTTTCTCCATGGCCTGTCCTGCATTTCTGGTTTTGACACTTTATTCAGCATGGCCCTTTTGACCGATGGGAAGCGAGACTTCTTTGTAGCGCTGATTTGCCTTTCCAGGTTGCTTGGTTGGCCAAAAAGGGCGTATGCATTTTTTCCTGAATATATTCAGGAAAAAACGTATACGCCCTTTTTGGCCAAGGGCATCATGGTCGAGGTTTTGCCGCCTTTCCTGTGCTTTAAAGGCGATTCGAATCTACCTCCTGAAATCTGTTTCCTGCAATTCTGCCTTGCTTTCAAATCCTCTTCGTTGCCTTCCCTCAATATATTTGTGGACGAGAGTTATCATTTCTAACTCTGCAGGTCTGTGAATTGCAGTGCCCCTGAGCTCCATTTTTCAACTCGCTTTCTTCGGAGTTGGCCGCAAAAGCGCAGGATTGCTTCAAGCCCTATTCTGGTTCCGGGCGGCAGGCTGAGCCTGTGGTTAATTCTTCTTCCTGATGGGAAAATAGAGTGATCTGTGCCTGTCCCAACACCTAGAGCTAGTCTATCATTGGTTCCCCCTCTTCCCGTTCATCCTCAGGACAGATTGCAACCTGTACGGAACAGGAGGTTAAAGGTGCTGATTCTCCACGGAGGGAGATTGCTACTAACTCGGTTGGAATGGCGAACCAGAGCACAAGGAGATGAGAAATGAGGTGCGTTTTAGAAACCTTTCCCGATCGCACGGTGTACCGTCTTCTGGGTTTCTCATGCATGTTTTTGATATAGGAAGATGCCCTTGAACTTGGAGATTTGGGACCCATGGGATGGGTACCACGCAGTATTACTTTAAAGGGTCTGCGTTTGCTCACCCAACCTCACCAAATCTCTCAGCCCCACGAGTGTCCACCCTTATGTCTCAATCAGCTGTGGGTCTAGAGATGGTCAATAAAGGTGTCATCACAGCCCCTGAACGAATTCTGTATGAATTTCTCTCTCTTTCACTGTCTTTGTTTCACGGGTTTTTAAAAGTAATTGATTTTTATAATGGGGTTTAGCTGCTTTTCACTGCTGTGTTTATGCCGCTTTACACCCACTTGACTCACTTACAGAGAGATATCAATACATTGGTTTTAAGAGTCTTACTAGTCTGATATATTCTTGGGCGGTGAACAGGGGGCGTTGAGTCCACTTCACTGAGCAAGGAGTAGGTCTTGTCTATTACATATTGGGTTTATGGAACGGTATCTGAGCTAATTTGAAACCCTTGTTTTCTGCCTCACCCGACCTCACCTTTCCCGTTAAGCAGCCATAGTGTGTTTTGTAAACGTGTGTCTCTGTTCTGTTTTGTAATTCAGTTAAAGTGTAGCGGTTTTTACATTCCCTCTATAAGTGATATCTTATGATAAGTGTCGTTTTCTGGTTGACTTATTTCACTTAGAATCGTCGTACCTAAATCCACTCATCATGCTGCTACTAGCCTTATGACGTTGATTTCATGGCTGAGTGATATTCCATTGTACATAAGGACCACAACTTCTTTATCCATTTTTCTCTTTCCTGGGATATTTAAGGTGTAACGAAGTGGAGGTTCTTGTCAACAGAGCAGCCCTAAACTTTGGGGTGCCTGTGTCTTGCTGATTTTTAGTTTTCCCAATTTATACGCCCATGAGTGGAAGTGCCCTATGCTCTCTAAGCTGAGTTTTTTAGAGGTTTCAGGACACACCGTACACTTCTCCAGAGTGGCTGTTGGCAATTTACATCACACCAATCAGCGTAGCAACGCTCCTGTTTCTCCATGGCCTGTCCTGCATTTCTGGTTTTGACACTTTATTCAGCATGGCCCTTTTGACCGATGGGAAGCGAGACTTCTTTGTAGCGCTGATTTGCCTTTCCAGGTTGCTTGGTTGGCCAAAAAGGGCGTCTGCGTTTTTTCCTGAATATATTCAGGAAAAAACGCAGACGCCCTTTTTGGCCAAGGGCATCATGGTCGAGGTTTTGCCGCTTTTCCTGTGCTTTAAAGGCGATTCGAATCTACCTCCTGAAATCTGTTTCCTGTAATTCTGCCTTGCTTTCAAATCCTCTTCGTTGCCTTTCCTCAATATATTTGTGGACGAGAGTTATCATTTCTAACTCTGCAGGTTTGTGAATTGCAGTGCCCCTGAGCTCCATTTTTCAACTCGTTTTCTTGGGAGCTGGCCACAAAAGCGTAGGATTGCTACAGGCCCTATTCTGGTTCCGGGCGGCAGGCTGAGCCTGTGGTTAATTCTTCTTCCTGATTGGAAAATAGAGTGACCTGTGCTTGTCCCAACACCTAGACCTAGTCTCTCATTGGTTCCCCCTCTTCCCGTTCATCCTCAGGACAAATTGCAACCTGTACGGAACAGGAGGTTAAAGGTGCTGATTCTCCACGGAGGGAGATTGCTACTAACGCGGCTGGAATGGCGAACCCGAGCACAAGGAGATGAGAAATGAGGTGCGTTTTAGAAACCTTTCCCGATCACACGGTGTACCATCTTCTGGGTTTCTCATGCATGTTTTCGATGTAGGAAGATGCCCTTGAACCTGGAGATTTGGGACCCATGAGATGGGTACCACACAGTATTACTTTAAAGGGTCTGTGTTTGCTCACCCAACCTCACCAAACCTCTCAGCCCCAAGAGTGTCCACCCTTATGTCTCAATCAGCTGTGGGTCTAGATATGGTCAATCCAGGTGGCATCACAGTCCCTGAACGAATTTTGTAAGAATTTCTCTCCCTTTCACTGTCTTTGTTTCATGGGATTTTAAAAGTAATTGATTTTTATAATGGGGTTTAGCTGCTTTTCACTGCTGGGTTTATGCTGCTTTACACCCACTTGACTCATTTACAGAGGGATATCAATACATAGCTTTGAAGATTGTTCCTAGTCAGATATATTCTTGGGCGGTGAATAGGGGGTGTTGAGTCCAGTTCACTGAGCAAGGAGTAGGTCTTGTCTATTACATATTGGGTTTATGGAACGGTATCTGAGCTAATTTGAAACCCCTGTTTTCTACCTCACCCCACCTCACCTTTCCCGTCAAGCAGCCATAGTGTGTTTTGTAAACGTGTGTCTCTGTTCTGTTTTGTAATTCAGTTCAAGTGTAGCGGTTTTTACATTCCCTCTATAAGTCATATCTTATGATAAGTGTTGTTTTCTGGTTGACTTATTTCACTTAGAATCGTCGTACCTAAATCCACTCATCATGCTGCTACTAGCCTTATGACGTTGATTTCATGGCAGAGTGATATGCCATTGTACATAAGGACCACAACTTCCTTATCCATTTTTCTCTTTCCTGGGATATTTAAGGTGTAACGAAGTGGAGGTTCTTGTCAACAGAGCAGCCCTAAACTTTGGGGTGCCTGTGTCTTGCTGATTTTTAGTTTTCCCAATTTATACGCCCATGAGTGGAAGTGCCTTATGCTCTCTATGCTGAGTTCTTTAGATGTTTCAGGAAACACCGTACACTTCTCCAGAGTGGCTGTTGGCAATTTACATCCCGCCCATCAGCGTAGTAAGGCTCCCGTTTCTCCATGGCCTGTCCTGCATTTCTGGTTTTGACACTTTATTCAGCATGGCCCTTTTGACCGATGGGAAGCGAGACTTCTTTGTAGCGCTGATTTGCCTTTCCAGGTTGCTTGGTTGGCCAAAAAGGGCGTATGCGTTTTTTCCTGAATATATTCAGGAAAAAACGCATACGCCCTTTTTGGCCAAGGGCATCATGGTCGAGGTTTTGCCGCTTTTCCTGTGCTTTAAAGGCGATTCGACTCTACCTCCTGAAATCTGTTTCCTGCAATTCTCCCTTGCTTTCAAATCCTCCTCGTTGCCTTCCCTCAATATATTTGTGGACGAGAGTTATCATTTCTAACTCTGTAGGTTTGTGAATTGCAGTGCCCCTGAGCTCCATTTTTCAACTCGCTTTTTTGGGAGCTGGCCGCAAAAGCACAGGATTGCTTCAGGCCCTGTTCTGCTTCCGGGCGGCAGGCTGAGCCTGTGGTTAATTCTTCTTCCTGATGGGAAAATAGAGTGACCTGTGCCTGTCCCAACACCTAGAGCTAGTCTCTCACTGGTTCCCCCTCTTCCCGTTCATCCTCAGGACAAATTGCAACCTGTACGGAACAGGAGGTTAAAGGTGCTGATTCTCGAAGGAGGAAGATTGCTAGTAAAGCGGCTGTAATGGCCAACCCGAGCACAAGGAGATGAGAAATGAGGTGCGTTTTCGAAACCTTTCCCGATCACACGGTGTACCATCTTCTGGGTTTCTCATGCATGTTTTCGATGTAGGAAGATGCCCTTGAACCTGGAGATTTTGGACCCATGGGATGGATACCACGCAGTATTACTTTAAAGGGTCTGCGTTTGCTCACCCAACCTCACCAAACCTCTCAGCCCCAAGAGTGTCCACCCTTATGTCTCAATCAGCTGTGGGTCTAGAGATGGTCAATCCAGGTGGCATCACAGCCCCTGAACGAATTTTGTAAGAATTTCTCTCTCTTTCACTGTCTTTGTTTCACGGGTTTTTAAAAGTAATTGATTTTTATAATGGGGTTTAGCTGCTTTTCACTGCTGTGTTTATGCCGCTTTACACCCACTTGACTCACTTACAGAGGGATATCAATACATTGGTTTTAAGATTCTTACTAGTCAGATATATTCTTGGGCGGTGAACAGGGGTTGTTGAGTCCAGTTCACTGAGCAAGGAGTAGGTCTTGTCTATTACATATTGGGTTTATGGAACGGTATCTGAGCTAATTTGAAACCCTTGTTTTATGCATCACCCACCTCACCTTTCTCGTTAAGCAGCCATAGTGTGTCTTCTAAACGTGTGACGCTGTTCTGTTTTGTAATTCCGTTCAAGTGTAGTGGTTTTTGCATTCCCTCTATAAGTGATATCTTATGATAAGTGTCTTTTTCTGTGTGACTTATTTCACTTAGAATCGTCGTACCTAAATCCTCTCATCATGCTGCTACTAGCCTTATGACGTTAATTTCATGGCTGAGTGATATGCCATTGTACATAAGGACCACAACTTCCTTATCCATTTTTCTCTTTTCTGGGATATTTAAGGTGTAACGAAGTGGAGGTTCTTGTCAACAGAGCAGCCCTAAACTTTGGGGTGCCTGTGTCTTGCTGATTTTTAGTTTTCCCAATTTATATGCCCATGAGTGGAAGTGCCCTATGCTCTCTAAGCTGAGTTTTTTAGAGGTTTCAGGACACACCGTACACTTCTCCAGAGTGGCTGTTGGCAATTTACATCCCGCCCATCAGCGTAGCAAGGCTCCCGTTTCTCCATGGCCTGTCCTGCATTTCTGGTTTTGACACTTTATTCAGCATGGCCCTTTTGACCGATGGGAAGCGAGACTTCTTTGTAGCGCTGATTTGCCTTTCCAGGTTGCTTGGTTGGCCAAAAAGGGCGTATGCATTTTTTCCTGAATATATTCAGGAAAAAACGTATACGCCCTTTTTGGCCAAGGGCATCATGGTCGAGGTTTTGCCGCTTTTCCTGTGCTTTAAAGGCGATTCGAATCTACCTCCTGAAATCTGTTTCCTGCAATTCTGCCTTGCTTTCAAATCCTCTTCGTTGCCTTCCCTCAATATATTTGTGGACGAGAGTTATCATTTCTAACTCTGCAGGTCTGTGAATTGCAGTGCCCCTGAGCTCCATTTTTCAACTCGCTTTCTTCGGAGTTGGCCGCAAAAGCGCAGGATTGCTTCAAGCCCTATTCTGGTTCCGGGCGGCAGGCTGAGCCTGTGGTTAATTCTTCTTCCTGATGGGAAAATAGAGTGATCTGTGCCTGTCCCAACACCTAGAGCTAGTCTATCATTGGTTCCCCCTCTTCCCGTTCATCCTCAGGACAGATTGCAACCTGTACGGAACAGGAGGTTAAAGGTGCTGATTCTCCACGGAGGGAGATTGCTACTAACTCGGTTGGAATGGCGAACCAGAGCACAAGGAGATGAGAAATGAGGTGCGTTTTAGAAACCTTTCCCGATCGCACGGTGTACCGTCTTCTGGGTTTCTCATGCATGTTTTTGATATAGGAAGATGCCCTTGAACTTGGAGATTTGGGACCCATGGGATGGGTACCACGCAGTATTACTTTAAAGGGTCTGCGTTTGCTCACCCAACCTCACCAAATCTCTCAGCCCCACGAGTGTCCACCCTTATGTCTCAATCAGCTGTGGGTCTAGATATGGTCAATCCAGGTGGCATCACAGCCCCTGAACGAATTTTGTAAGAATTTCTCTCCCTTTCACTGTCTTTGTTTCATGGGATTTTAAAAGTAATTGATTTTTATAATGGGGTTTAGCTGCTTTTCACTGCTGGGTTTATGCTGCTTTACACCCACTTGACTCATTTACAGAGGGATATCAATACATAGCTTTGAAGATTGTTCCTAGTCAGATATATTCTTGGGCGGTGAATAGGGGGTGTTGAGTCCAGTTCACTGAGCAAGGAGTAGGTCTTGTCTATTACATATTGGGTTTATGGAACGGTATCTGAGCTAATTTGAAACCCCTGTTTTCTACCTCACCCGACCTCACCTTTCCCGTCAAGCAGCCATAGTGTGTTTTGTAAACGTGTGTCTCTGTTCTGTTTTGTAATTCAGTTCAAGTGTAGCGGTTTTTACATTCCCTCTATAAGTCATATCTTATGATAAGTGTTGTTTTCTGGTTGACTTGTTTCACTTAGAATCGTCGTACCTAAATCCACTCATCATGCTGCTACTAGCCTTATGACGTTGATTTCATGGCTGAGTGATATGCCATTGTACATAAGGACCACAACTTCCTTATCCATTTTTCTCTTTCCTGGGATATTTAAGGTGTAACGAAGTGGAGGTTCTTGTCAACAGAGCAGCCCTAAACTTTGGGGTGCCTGTGTCTTGCTGATTTTTAGTTTTCCCAATTTATACGCCCATGAGTGGAAGTGCCTTATGCTCTCTATGCTGAGTTCTTTAGATGTTTCAGGAAACACCGTACACTTCTCCAGAGTGGCTGTTGGCAATTTACATCCCGCCCATCAGCGTAGTAAGGCTCCCGTTTCTCCATGGCCTGTCCTGCATTTCTGGTTTTGACACTTTATTCAGCATGGCCCTTTTGACCGATGGGAAGCGAGACTTCTTTGTAGCGCTGATTTGCCTTTCCAGGTTGCTTGGTTGGCCAAAAAGGGCGTATGCGTTTTTTCCTGAATATATTCAGGAAAAAACGCATACGCCCTTTTTGGCCAAGGGCATCATGGTCGAGGTTTTGCCGCTTTTCCTGTGCTTTAAAGGCGATTCGACTCTACCTCCTGAAATCTGTTTCCTGCAAATCTCCCTTGCTTTCAAATCCTCCTCGTTGCCTTCCCTCAATATATTTGTGGACGAGAGTTATCATTTCTAACTCTGTAGGTTTGTGAATTGCAGTGCCCCTGAGCTCCATTTTTCAACTCGCTTTTTTGGGAGCTGGCCGCAAAAGCACAGGATTGCTTCAGGCCCTGTTCTGCTTCCGGGCGGCAGGCTGAGCCTGTGGTTAATTCTTCTTCCTGATGGGAAAATAGAGTGACCTGTGCCTGTCCCAACACCTAGAGCTAGTCTCTCACTGGTTCCCCCTCTTCCCGTTCATCCTCAGGACAAATTGCAACCTGTACGGAACAGGAGGTTAAAGGTGCTGATTCTCGAAGGAGGAAGATTGCTAGTAAAGCGGCTGTAATGGCCAACCCGAGCACAAGGAGATGAGAAATGAGGTGCGTTTTCGAAACCTTTCCCGATCACACGGTGTACCATCTTCTGGGTTTCTCATGCATGTTTTCGATGTAGGAAGATGCCCTTGAACCTGGAGATTTTGGACCCATGGGATGGATACCACGCAGTATTACTTTAAAGGGTCTGCGTTTGCTCACCCAACCTCACCAAACCTCTCAGCCCCAAGAGTGTCCACCCTTATGTCTCAATCAGCTGTGGGTCTAGAGATGGTCAATCCAGGTGGCATCACAGCCCCTGAACGAATTTTGTAAGAATTTCTCTCTCTTTCACTGTCTTTGTTTCACGGGTTTTTAAAAGTAATTGATTTTTATAATGGGGTTTAGCTGCTTTTCACTGCTGTGTTTATGCCGCTTTACACCCACTTGACTCACTTACAGAGGGATATCAATACATTGGTTTTAAGATTCTTACTAGTCAGATATATTCTTGGGCGGTGAACAGGGGGTGTTGAGTCCAGTTCACTGAGCAAGGAGTAGGTCTTGTCTATTACATATTGGGTTTATGGAACGGTATCTGAGCTAATTTGAAACCCTTGTTTTATGCATCACCCACCTCACCTTTCTCGTTAAGCAGCCATAGTGTGTCTTCTAAACGTGTGACGCTGTTCTGTTTTGTAATTCCGTTCAAGTGTAGTGGTTTTTGCATTCCCTCTATAAGTGATATCTTATGATAAGTGTCTTTTTCTGTGTGACTTATTTCACTTAGAATCGTCGTACCTAAATCCTCTCATCATGCTGCTACTAGCCTTATGACGTTAATTTCATGGCTGAGTGATATGCCATTGTACATAAGGACCACAACTTCCTTATCCATTTTTCTCTTTCCTGGGATATTTAAGGTGTAACGAAGTGGAGGTTCTTGTCAACAGAGCAGCCCTAAACTTTGGGGTGCCTGTGTCTTGCTGATTTTTAGTTTTCCCAATTTATACGCCCATGAGTGGAAGTGCCTTATGCTCTCTATGCTGAGTTCTTTAGATGTTTCAGGAAACACCGTACACTTCTCCAGAGTGGCTGTTGGCAATTTACATCCCGCCCATCAGCGTAGTAAGGCTCCCGTTTCTCCATGGCCTGTCCTGCATTTCTGGTTTTGACACTTTATTCAGCATGGCCCTTTTGACCGATGGGAAGCGAGACTTCTTTGTAGCGCTGATTTGCCTTTCCAGGTTGCTTGGTTGGCCAAAAAGGGCGTATGCGTTTTTTCCTGAATATATTCAGGAAAAAACGCATACGCCCTTTTTGGCCAAGGGCATCATGGTCGAGGTTTTGCCACTTTTCCTGTGCTTTAAAGGCGATTCGACTCTACCTCCTGAAATCTGTTTCCTGCAATTCTGCCTTGCTTTCAAATCCTCCTCGTTGCCTTCCCTCAATATATTTGTGGACGAGAGTTATCATTTCTAACTCTGCAGGTTTGTGAATTGCAGTGCCCCTGAGCTCCACTTTTCAACTCGCTTTCTTCGGAGCTGGCCGCAAAAGCGCAGGATTGCTTCAGGCCCTATTCTGGTTCCGGGCGGCAGGCTGAGCCTGTGGTTAATTCTTCTTCCTGATGGGAAAATACAGTGACCTGTGCCTGTCCCAACACCTAGAGCTAGTCTCTCATTGGTTCCCCCTCTTCCCGTTCATCCTTAGGACAAATTGCACCCTGTACGGAACAGGAGGTTAAAGGTGCTGATTCTCCACGGAGGGAGATTGCTACTAACGCGGCTGGAATGGCGAACCCGAGCACAAGGAGATGAGAAATGAGGTGCGTTTTAGAAACCTTTCCCGATCACACGGTGTACCATCTTCTGGGTTTCTCATGCATGTTTTCGATGTAGGAAGATGCCCTTGAACCTGGAGATTTGGGACCCATGGGATGGGTACCACGCAGTATTACTTTAAAGGGTCTGCGTTTGCTCACCCAACCTCACCAAACCTCTCAGCCCCAAGAGTGTCCACCCTTATGTCTCAATCAGCTGTGGGTCTAGATATGGTCAATCCAGGTGGCATCACAGCCCCTGAACGAATTTTGTAAGAATTTCTCTCTCTTTCACTGTCTTTGTTTCACGGGATTTTAAAAGTAATTGATTTTTATAATGGGGTTTAGCTGCTTTTCACTGCTCTGTTTATGCTGCTTTACACCCACTTGACTCATTTACAGAGAGATATCAATACATAGCTTTAAGATTCTTCCTAGTCAGGTATATTCTTGGGCGGTGAATAGGGGGTGTCGAGTCCAGTTCACTGAGCAAGGAGTAGGTCTTGTCTATTACATATTGGGTTTATGGAACGGTATCTGAGCTAATTTGAAACCCTTGTTTTCTACCTCACCTGACCTCACCTTTCCCGTTAAGCAGCCATAGTGTGTTTTGTAAACGTGTGATGCTGTTCTGTTTTGTAATTCAGTTCAAGTGTAGCGGTTTTTACATTCCCTCTCTAAGTGATATCTTATGATAAGTGTCTTTTTCTGTGTGACTTATTTCACTTAGAATCGTCGTACCTAAATCCTCTCATCATGCTGCTACTAGCCTTATGACGTTAATTTCTTGGCTGAGTGATATGCCATTGTACATAAGGACCACAACTTCCTTATCCATTTTTCTCTTTCCTGGGATATTTAAGGTGTACCGAAGTGGAGGTTCTTGTCAACAGAGCAGCCCTAAACTTTGGGGTGCCTGTGTCTTGCTGATTTTTAGTTTTCCCAATTTATACGCCCATGAGTGGAAGTGCCCTATGCTCTCTATGCTGAGTTTTTTAGATGTTTCAGGAAACACCGTACACTTCTCCAGAGTGGCTGTTGGCAATTTACATCCCGCCCATCAGCGTAGCAAGGCTCCCGTTTCACCATGGCCTGTCCTGCATTTCTGGTTTTGACACTTTATTCAGCACGGCCGTTTTGACCGAAGGGAAGCGAGACTTCTTTGTATCGCTGATTTGCCTTTCCAGGTTGCTTGGTTGGCCAAAAAGGGCGTCTGCGTTTTTTCCTGAATATATTCAGGAAAAAACGCAGACGCCCTTTTTGGCCAAGGGCATCATGGTCGAGGTTTTGCCGCTTTTCCTGTGCTTTAAAGGCGATTCGAATCTACCTCCTGAAATCTGTTTCCTGCAATTCTGACTTGCTTTCAAATCCTCTTCGTTGCCTTTCCTCAATATATTTGTGGACGAGAGTTATCATTTCTAACTCTGCAGGTTTGTGAATTGCAGTGCCCCTGAGCTCCATTTTTCAACTCGTTTTCTTGGGAGCTGGCCACAAAAGCGTAGGATTGCTTCAGGCCCTATTCTAGTTCCGGGCGGCAGGCTGAGCCTGTGGTTAATTCTTCTTCCTGATGGGAAAATAGAGTGACCTGTGCCTGTCCCAACACCTAGACCTAGTCTCTCACTGGTTCCCCCTCTTCCCGTTCATCCTCAGGACAAATTGCAACCTGTACGGAACAGGAGGTTAAAGGTGCTGATTCTCCACGGAGGGAGATTGCTACTAACGCGGCTGGAATGGCGAACCCGAGCACAAGGAGATGAGAAATGAGGTGCGTTTTAGAAACCTTTCCCAATCACACGGTGTACCATCTTCTGGGTTTCTCATGCATGTTTTCGATGTAGGAAGATGCCCTTGAACCTGGAGATTTTGGCCCCATGGGATGGATACCACGCAGTATTACTTTAAAGGGTCTGCGTTTGCTCACCCAACCTCACCAAACCTCTCAGCCCCACGAGTGTCCACCCTTATATCTCAATCAGCTGTGGGTCTAGAGATGGTCAATAAAGGTGGCATCACAGCCCCTGAACGAATTTTGTAAGAATTTCTCTCTCTTTCACTGTCTTTGTTTCACGGGATTTTAAAAGTAATTGATTTTTATAATGGGGTTTAGCTGCTTTTCACTGCTCTGTTTATGCTGCTTTACACCCACTTGACTCATTTACAGAGAGATATCAATACATAGCTTTGAAGATTCTTCCTAGTCAGATATATTCTTGGGCGGTGAATAGGGGGTGTCGAGTCCAGTTCACTGAGCAAGGAGTAGGTCTTGTCTATTACATATTGGGTTTATTGAACGGTATCTGAGCTAATTTGAAACCCTTGTTTTCTGCCTCACCCGACCTCACCTTTCCCGTTAAGCAGCCATAGTGTGTTTTGTAAACGTGTGTCTCTGTTCTGTTTTGTAATTCAGTTCAAGTGTAGCGGTTTTTACATTCCCTCTATAAGTAATATCTTATGATAAGTGTCGTTTTCTGGTTGACTTATTTCACTTAGAATCGTCGTTCCTAAATCCACTCATCATGCTGCTACTAGCCTTATGACGTTGATTTCATGGCTGAGTGATATTCCATTGTACATAAGGACCACAACTTCTTTATCCATTTTTTTCTTTCCTGGGATATTTAAGGTGTAACGAAGTGGAGGTTCTTGTCAACAGAGCAGCCCTAAACTTTGGGGTGCCTGTGTCTTGCTGATTTTTAGTTTTCCCAATTTATATGCCCATGAGTGGAAGTGCCCTATGCTCTCTAAGCTGAGTTTTTTAGAGGTTTCAGGACACACCGTACACTTCTCCAGAGTGGCTGTTGGCAATTTACATCCCGACCATCAGCGTAGCAAGGCTCCCGTTTCTCCATGGCCTGTCCTGCATTTCTGGTTTTGACACTTTATTCAGCATGGCCCTTTTGACCGATGGGAAGCGAGACTTCTTTGTAGCGCTGATTTGCCTTTCCAGGTTGCTTGGTTGGTCAAAAAGGGCGTATGCGTTTTTTCCTGAATATATTCAGGAAAAAACGCATACGCCCTTTTTGGCCAAGGGCATCATGGTCGAGGTTTTGCCGCTTTTCCTGTGCTTTAAAGGCGATTCGACTCTACCTCCTGAAATCTGTTTCCTGCAATTCTGCCTTGCTTTCAAATCCTCCTCGTTGCCTTCCCTCAATATATTTGTGGACGAGAGTTATCATTTATAACTCTGCAGGTTTGTGAATTGCAGTGCCCCTGAGCTCGATTTTTCAACTCGCTTTTTTGGGAGCTGGCCGCAAAAGCGCAGGATTGCTTCAGGCCCTGTTCTGCTTCCGGGCGGCAGGCTGAGCCTGTGGTTAATTCTTCTTCCTGATGGGAAAATAGAGTGACCTGTGCCTGTCCCAACACCTAGAGCTAGTCTCTCACTGGTTTCCCCTCTTCCCGTTCATCCTCAGGACAAATTGCAACCTGTACGGAACAGGAGGTTAAAGGTGCTGATTCTCGAAGGAGGGAGATTGCTAGTAAAGCGGCTGTAATGGCCAACCCGAGCACAAGGAGATGAGAAATGAGGTGCGTTTTAGAAACCTTTCCCGATCACACGGTGTACCATCTTCTGGGTTTCTCATGCATGTTTTCGATGTAGGAAGATGCCCTTGAACCTGGAGATTTTGGACCCATGGGATGGATACCACGCAGTATTACGTTAAAGGGTCTGCGTTTGCTCACCCAACCTCACCAAACCTCTCAGCCCCAAGAGTGTCCACCCTTATGTCTCAATCAGCTGTGGGTCTAGAGATGGTCAATAAAGGTGGCATCACAGCCCCTGAACGAATTTTGTAAGAATTTCTCTCTCTTTCACTGTCTTTGTTTCACGGGTTTTTAAAAGTAATTGATTTTTATAATGGGGTTTAGCTGCTTTTCACTGCTGTGTTTATGCCGCTTTACACCCACTTGACTCACTTACAGAGGGATATCAATACATTGGTTTTAAGATTCTTACTAGTCAGATATATTCTTGGGCGGTGAACAGGGGGTGTTGAGTCCAGTTCACTGAGCAAGGAGTAGGTCTTGTCTATTACATATTGGGTTTATGGAACGGTATCTGAGCTAATTTGAAACCCTTGTTTTATGCATCACCCACCTCACCTTTCTCGTTAAGCAGCCATAGTGTGTCTTCTAAACGTGTGACGCTGTTCTGTTTTGTAATTCCGTTCAAGTGTAGTGGTTTTTGCATTCCCTCTATAAGTGATATCTTATGATAAGTGTCTTTTTCTGTGTGACTTATTTCACTTAGAATCGTCGTACCTAAATCCTCTCATCATGCTGCTACTAGCCTTATGACGTTAATTTCATGGCTGAGTGATATGCCTTTGTACATAAGGACCACAACTTCCTTATCCATTTTTCTCTTTTCTGGGATATTTAAGGTGTAACGAAGTGGAGGTTCTTGTCAACAGAGCAGCCCTAAACTTTGGGGTGCCTGTGTCTTGCTGATTTTTAGTTTTCCCAATTTATATGCCCATGAGTGGAAGTGCCCTATGCTCTCTAAGCTGAGTTTTTTAGAGGTTTCAGGACACACCGTACACTTCTCCAGAGTGGCTGTTGGCAATTTACATCCCGCCCATCAGCGTAGCAAGGCTCCCGTTTCTCCATGGCCTGTCCTGCATTTCTGGTTTTGACACTTTATTCAGCATGGCCCTTTTGACCGATGGGAAGCGAGACTTCTTTGTAGCGCTGATTTGCCTTTCCAGGTTGCTTGGTTGGCCAAAAAGGGCGTATGCATTTTTTCCTGAATATATTCAGGAAAAAACGTATACGCCCTTTTTGGCCAAGGGCATCATGGTCGAGGTTTTGCCGCCTTTCCTGTGCTTTAAAGGCGATTCGAATCTACCTCCTGAAATCTGTTTCCTGCAATTCTGCCTTGCTTTCAAATCCTCTTCGTTGCCTTCCCTCAATATATTTGTGGACGAGAGTTATCATTTCTAACTCTGCAGGTCTGTGAATTGCAGTGCCCCTGAGCTCCATTTTTCAACTCGCTTTCTTCGGAGTTGGCCGCAAAAGCGCAGGATTGCTTCAAGCCCTATTCTGGTTCCGGGCGGCAGGCTGAGCCTGTGGTTAATTCTTCTTCCTGATGGGAAAATAGAGTGATCTGTGCCTGTCCCAACACCTAGAGCTAGTCTATCATTGGTTCCCCCTCTTCCCGTTCATCCTCAGGACAGATTGCAACCTGTACGGAACAGGAGGTTAAAGGTGCTGATTCTCCACGGAGGGAGATTGCTACTAACTCGGTTGGAATGGCGAACCAGAGCACAAGGAGATGAGAAATGAGGTGCGTTTTAGAAACCTTTCCCGATCGCACGGTGTACCGTCTTCTGGGTTTCTCATGCATGTTTTTGATATAGGAAGATGCCCTTGAACTTGGAGATTTGGGACCCATGGGATGGGTACCACGCAGTATTACTTTAAAGGGTCTGCGTTTGCTCACCCAACCTCACCAAATCTCTCAGCCCCACGAGTGTCCACCCTTATGTCTCAATCAGCTGTGGGTCTAGAGATGGTCAATAAAGGTGTCATCACAGCCCCTGAACGAATTCTGTATGAATTTCTCTCTCTTTCACTGTCTTTGTTTCACGGGTTTTTAAAAGTAATTGATTTTTATAATGGGGTTTAGCTGCTTTTCACTGCTGTGTTTATGCCGCTTTACACCCACTTGACTCACTTACAGAGAGATATCAATACATTGGTTTTAAGAGTCTTACTAGTCTGATATATTCTTGGGCGGTGAACAGGGGGCGTTGAGTCCACTTCACTGAGCAAGGAGTAGGTCTTGTCTATTACATATTGGGTTTATGGAACGGTATCTGAGCTAATTTGAAACCCTTGTTTTCTGCCTCACCCGACCTCACCTTTCCCGTTAAGCAGCCATAGTGTGTTTTGTAAACGTGTGTCTCTGTTCTGTTTTGTAATTCAGTTAAAGTGTAGCGGTTTTTACATTCCCTCTATAAGTGATATCTTATGATAAGTGTCGTTTTCTGGTTGACTTATTTCACTTAGAATCGTCGTACCTAAATCCACTCATCATGCTGCTACTAGCCTTATGACGTTGATTTCATGGCTGAGTGATATTCCATTGTACATAAGGACCACAACTTCTTTATCCATTTTTCTCTTTCCTGGGATATTTAAGGTGTAACGAAGTGGAGGTTCTTGTCAACAGAGCAGCCCTAAACTTTGGGGTGCCTGTGTCTTGCTGATTTTTAGTTTTCCCAATTTATACGCCCATGAGTGGAAGTGCCCTATGCTCTCTAAGCTGAGTTTTTTAGAGGTTTCAGGACACACCGTACACTTCTCCAGAGTGGCTGTTGGCAATTTACATCACACCAATCAGCGTAGCAACGCTCCTGTTTCTCCATGGCCTGTCCTGCATTTCTGGTTTTGACACTTTATTCAGCATGGCCCTTTTGACCGATGGGAAGCGAGACTTCTTTGTAGCGCTGATTTGCCTTTCCAGGTTGCTTGGTTGGCCAAAAAGGGCGTCTGCGTTTTTTCCTGAATATATTCAGGAAAAAACGCAGACGCCCTTTTTGGCCAAGGGCATCATGGTCGAGGTTTTGCCGCTTTTCCTGTGCTTTAAAGGCGATTCGAATCTACCTCCTGAAATCTGTTTCCTGTAATTCTGCCTTGCTTTCAAATCCTCTTCGTTGCCTTTCCTCAATATATTTGTGGACGAGAGTTATCATTTCTAACTCTGCAGGTTTGTGAATTGCAGTGCCCCTGAGCTCCATTTTTCAACTCGTTTTCTTGGGAGCTGGCCACAAAAGCGTAGGATTGCTACAGGCCCTATTCTGGTTCCGGGCGGCAGGCTGAGCCTGTGGTTAATTCTTCTTCCTGATTGGAAAATAGAGTGACCTGTGCTTGTCCCAACACCTAGACCTAGTCTCTCATTGGTTCCCCCTCTTCCCGTTCATCCTCAGGACAAATTGCAACCTGTACGGAACAGGAGGTTAAAGGTGCTGATTCTCCACGGAGGGAGATTGCTACTAACGCGGCTGGAATGGCGAACCCGAGCACAAGGAGATGAGAAATGAGGTGCGTTTTAGAAACCTTTCCCGATCACACGGTGTACCATCTTCTGGGTTTCTCATGCATGTTTTCGATGTAGGAAGATGCCCTTGAACCTGGAGATTTGGGACCCATGAGATGGGTACCACACAGTATTACTTTAAAGGGTCTGTGTTTGCTCACCCAACCTCACCAAACCTCTCAGCCCCAAGAGTGTCCACCCTTATGTCTCAATCAGCTGTGGGTCTAGATATGGTCAATCCAGGTGGCATCACAGTCCCTGAACGAATTTTGTAAGAATTTCTCTCCCTTTCACTGTCTTTGTTTCATGGGATTTTAAAAGTAATTGATTTTTATAATGGGGTTTAGCTGCTTTTCACTGCTGGGTTTATGCTGCTTTACACCCACTTGACTCATTTACAGAGGGATATCAATACATAGCTTTGAAGATTGTTCCTAGTCAGATATATTCTTGGGCGGTGAATAGGGGGTGTTGAGTCCAGTTCACTGAGCAAGGAGTAGGTCTTGTCTATTACATATTGGGTTTATGGAACGGTATCTGAGCTAATTTGAAACCCCTGTTTTCTACCTCACCCGACCTCACCTTTCCCGTCAAGCAGCCATAGTGTGTTTTGTAAACGTGTGTCTCTGTTCTGTTTTGTAATTCAGTTCAAGTGTAGCGGTTTTTACATTCCCTCTATAAGTCATATCTTATGATAAGTGTTGTTTTCTGGTTGACTTATTTCACTTAGAATCGTCGTACCTAAATCCACTCATCATGCTGCTACTAGCCTTATGACGTTGATTTCATGGCTGAGTGATATGCCATTGTACATAAGGACCACAACTTCCTTATCCATTTTTCTCTTTCCTGGGATATTTAAGGTGTAACGAAGTGGAGGTTCTTGTCAACAGAGCAGCCCTAAACTTTGGGGTGCCTGTGTCTTGCTGATTTTTAGTTTTCCCAATTTATACGCCCATGAGTGGAAGTGCCTTATGCTCTCTATGCTGAGTTCTTTAGATGTTTCAGGAAACACCGTACACTTCTCCAGAGTGGCTGTTGGCAATTTACATCCCGCCCATCAGCGTAGTAAGGCTCCCGTTTCTCCATGGCCTGTCCTGCATTTCTGGTTTTGACACTTTATTCAGCATGGCCCTTTTGACCGATGGGAAGCGAGACTTCTTTGTAGCGCTGATTTGCCTTTCCAGGTTGCTTGGTTGGCCAAAAAGGGCGTATGCGTTTTTTCCTGAATATATTCAGGAAAAAACGCATACGCCCTTTTTGGCCAAGGGCATCATGGTCGAGGTTTTGCCGCTTTTCCTGTGCTTTAAAGGCGATTCGACTCTACCTCCTGAAATCTGTTTCCTGCAATTCTCCCTTGCTTTCAAATCCTCCTCGTTGCCTTCCCTCAATATATTTGTGGACGAGAGTTATCATTTCTAACTCTGTAGGTTTGTGAATTGCAGTGCCCCTGAGCTCCATTTTTCAACTCGCTTTTTTGGGAGCTGGCCGCAAAAGCACAGGATTGCTTCAGGCCCTGTTCTGCTTCCGGGCGGCAGGCTGAGCCTGTGGTTAATTCTTCTTCCTGATGGGAAAATAGAGTGACCTGTGCCTGTCCCAACACCTAGAGCTAGTCTCTCACTGGTTCCCCCTCTTCCCGTTCATCCTCAGGACAAATTGCAACCTGTACGGAACAGGAGGTTAAAGGTGCTGATTCTCGAAGGAGGAAGATTGCTAGTAAAGCGGCTGTAATGGCCAACCCGAGCACAAGGAGATGAGAAATGAGGTGCGTTTTCGAAACCTTTCCCGATCACACGGTGTACCATCTTCTGGGTTTCTCATGCATGTTTTCGATGTAGGAAGATGCCCTTGAACCTGGAGATTTTGGACCCATGGGATGGATACCACGCAGTATTACTTTAAAGGGTCTGCGTTTGCTCACCCAACCTCACCAAACCTCTCAGCCCCAAGAGTGTCCACCCTTATGTCTCAATCAGCTGTGGGTCTAGAGATGGTCAATCCAGGTGGCATCACAGCCCCTGAACGAATTTTGTAAGAATTTCTCTCTCTTTCACTGTCTTTGTTTCACGGGTTTTTAAAAGTAATTGATTTTTATAATGGGGTTTAGCTGCTTTTCACTGCTGTGTTTATGCCGCTTTACACCCACTTGACTCACTTACAGAGGGATATCAATACATTGGTTTTAAGATTCTTACTAGTCAGATATATTCTTGGGCGGTGAACAGGGGTTGTTGAGTCCAGTTCACTGAGCAAGGAGTAGGTCTTGTCTATTACATATTGGGTTTATGGAACGGTATCTGAGCTAATTTGAAACCCTTGTTTTATGCATCACCCACCTCACCTTTCTCGTTAAGCAGCCATAGTGTGTCTTCTAAACGTGTGACGCTGTTCTGTTTTGTAATTCCGTTCAAGTGTAGTGGTTTTTGCATTCCCTCTATAAGTGATATCTTATGATAAGTGTCTTTTTCTGTGTGACTTATTTCACTTAGAATCGTCGTACCTAAATCCTCTCATCATGCTGCTACTAGCCTTATGACGTTAATTTCATGGCTGAGTGATATGCCATTGTACATAAGGACCACAACTTCCTTATCCATTTTTCTCTTTTCTGGGATATTTAAGGTGTAACGAAGTGGAGGTTCTTGTCAACAGAGCAGCCCTAAACTTTGGGGTGCCTGTGTCTTGCTGATTTTTAGTTTTCCCAATTTATATGCCCATGAGTGGAAGTGCCCTATGCTCTCTAAGCTGAGTTTTTTAGAGGTTTCAGGACACACCGTACACTTCTCCAGAGTGGCTGTTGGCAATTTACATCCCGCCCATCAGCGTAGCAAGGCTCCCGTTTCTCCATGGCCTGTCCTGCATTTCTGGTTTTGACACTTTATTCAGCATGGCCCTTTTGACCGATGGGAAGCGAGACTTCTTTGTAGCGCTGATTTGCCTTTCCAGGTTGCTTGGTTGGCCAAAAAGGGCGTATGCATTTTTTCCTGAATATATTCAGGAAAAAACGTATACGCCCTTTTTGGCCAAGGGCATCATGGTCGAGGTTTTGCCGCTTTTCCTGTGCTTTAAAGGCGATTCGAATCTACCTCCTGAAATCTGTTTCCTGCAATTCTGCCTTGCTTTCAAATCCTCTTCGTTGCCTTCCCTCAATATATTTGTGGACGAGAGTTATCATTTCTAACTCTGCAGGTCTGTGAATTGCAGTGCCCCTGAGCTCCATTTTTCAACTCGCTTTCTTCGGAGTTGGCCGCAAAAGCGCAGGATTGCTTCAAGCCCTATTCTGGTTCCGGGCGGCAGGCTGAGCCTGTGGTTAATTCTTCTTCCTGATGGGAAAATAGAGTGATCTGTGCCTGTCCCAACACCTAGAGCTAGTCTATCATTGGTTCCCCCTCTTCCCGTTCATCCTCAGGACAGATTGCAACCTGTACGGAACAGGAGGTTAAAGGTGCTGATTCTCCACGGAGGGAGATTGCTACTAACTCGGTTGGAATGGCGAACCAGAGCACAAGGAGATGAGAAATGAGGTGCGTTTTAGAAACCTTTCCCGATCGCACGGTGTACCGTCTTCTGGGTTTCTCATGCATGTTTTTGATATAGGAAGATGCCCTTGAACTTGGAGATTTGGGACCCATGGGATGGGTACCACGCAGTATTACTTTAAAGGGTCTGCGTTTGCTCACCCAACCTCACCAAATCTCTCAGCCCCACGAGTGTCCACCCTTATGTCTCAATCAGCTGTGGGTCTAGATATGGTCAATCCAGGTGGCATCACAGCCCCTGAACGAATTTTGTAAGAATTTCTCTCCCTTTCACTGTCTTTGTTTCATGGGATTTTAAAAGTAATTGATTTTTATAATGGGGTTTAGCTGCTTTTCACTGCTGGGTTTATGCTGCTTTACACCCACTTGACTCATTTACAGAGGGATATCAATACATAGCTTTGAAGATTGTTCCTAGTCAGATATATTCTTGGGCGGTGAATAGGGGGTGTTGAGTCCAGTTCACTGAGCAAGGAGTAGGTCTTGTCTATTACATATTGGGTTTATGGAACGGTATCTGAGCTAATTTGAAACCCCTGTTTTCTACCTCACCCGACCTCACCTTTCCCGTCAAGCAGCCATAGTGTGTTTTGTAAACGTGTGTCTCTGTTCTGTTTTGTAATTCAGTTCAAGTGTAGCGGTTTTTACATTCCCTCTATAAGTCATATCTTATGATAAGTGTTGTTTTCTGGTTGACTTGTTTCACTTAGAATCGTCGTACCTAAATCCACTCATCATGCTGCTACTAGCCTTATGACGTTGATTTCATGGCTGAGTGATATGCCATTGTACATAAGGACCACAACTTCCTTATCCATTTTTCTCTTTCCTGGGATATTTAAGGTGTAACGAAGTGGAGGTTCTTGTCAACAGAGCAGCCCTAAACTTTGGGGTGCCTGTGTCTTGCTGATTTTTAGTTTTCCCAATTTATACGCCCATGAGTGGAAGTGCCTTATGCTCTCTATGCTGAGTTCTTTAGATGTTTCAGGAAACACCGTACACTTCTCCAGAGTGGCTGTTGGCAATTTACATCCCGCCCATCAGCGTAGTAAGGCTCCCGTTTCTCCATGGCCTGTCCTGCATTTCTGGTTTTGACACTTTATTCAGCATGGCCCTTTTGACCGATGGGAAGCGAGACTTCTTTGTAGCGCTGATTTGCCTTTCCAGGTTGCTTGGTTGGCCAAAAAGGGCGTATGCGTTTTTTCCTGAATATATTCAGGAAAAAACGCATACGCCCTTTTTGGCCAAGGGCATCATGGTCGAGGTTTTGCCGCTTTTCCTGTGCTTTAAAGGCGATTCGACTCTACCTCCTGAAATCTGTTTCCTGCAAATCTCCCTTGCTTTCAAATCCTCCTCGTTGCCTTCCCTCAATATATTTGTGGACGAGAGTTATCATTTCTAACTCTGTAGGTTTGTGAATTGCAGTGCCCCTGAGCTCCATTTTTCAACTCGCTTTTTTGGGAGCTGGCCGCAAAAGCACAGGATTGCTTCAGGCCCTGTTCTGCTTCCGGGCGGCAGGCTGAGCCTGTGGTTAATTCTTCTTCCTGATGGGAAAATAGAGTGACCTGTGCCTGTCCCAACCCCTAGAGCTAGTCTCTCACTGGTTCCCCCTCTTCCCGTTCATCCTCAGGACAAATTGCAACCTGTACGGAACAGGAGGTTAAAGGTGCTGATTCTCGAAGGAGGAAGATTGCTAGTAAAGCGGCTGTAATGGCCAACCCGAGCACAAGGAGATGAGAAATGAGGTGCGTTTTCGAAACCTTTCCCGATCACACGGTGTACCATCTTCTGGGTTTCTCATGCATGTTTTCGATGTAGGAAGATGCCCTTGAACCTGGAGATTTTGGACCCATGGGATGGATACCACGCAGTATTACTTTAAAGGGTCTGCGTTTGCTCACCCAACCTCACCAAACCTCTCAGCCCCAAGAGTGTCCACCCTTATGTCTCAATCAGCTGTGGGTCTAGAGATGGTCAATCCAGGTGGCATCACAGCCCCTGAACGAATTTTGTAAGAATTTCTCTCTCTTTCACTGTCTTTGTTTCACGGGTTTTTAAAAGTAATTGATTTTTATAATGGGGTTTAGCTGCTTTTCACTGCTGTGTTTATGCCGCTTTACACCCACTTGACTCACTTACAGAGGGATATCAATACATTGGTTTTAAGATTCTTACTAGTCAGATATATTCTTGGGCGGTGAACAGGGGGTGTTGAGTCCAGTTCACTGAGCAAGGAGTAGGTCTTGTCTATTACATATTGGGTTTATGGAACGGTATCTGAGCTAATTTGAAACCCTTGTTTTATGCATCACCCACCTCACCTTTCTCGTTAAGCAGCCATAGTGTGTCTTCTAAACGTGTGACGCTGTTCTGTTTTGTAATTCCGTTCAAGTGTAGTGGTTTTTGCATTCCCTCTATAAGTGATATCTTATGATAAGTGTCTTTTTCTGTGTGACTTATTTCACTTAGAATCGTCGTACCTAAATCCTCTCATCATGCTGCTACTAGCCTTATGACGTTAATTTCATGGCTGAGTGATATGCCATTGTACATAAGGACCACAACTTCCTTATCCATTTTTCTCTTTTCTGGGATATTTAAGGTGTAACGAAGTGGAGGTTCTTGTCAACAGAGCAGCCCTAAACTTTGGGGTGCCTGTGTCTTGCTGATTTTTAGTTTTCCCAATTTATATGCCCATGAGTGGAAGTGCCCTATGCTCTCTAAGCTGAGTTTTTTAGAGGTTTCAGGACACACCGTACACTTCTCCAGAGTGGCTGTTGGCAATTTACATCCCGCCCATCAGCGTAGCAAGGCTCCCGTTTCTCCATGGCCTGTCCTGCATTTCTGGTTTTGACACTTTATTCAGCATGGCCCTTTTGACCGATGGGAAGCGAGACTTCTTTGTAGCGCTGATTTGCCTTTCCAGGTTGCTTGGTTGGCCAAAAAGGGCGTATGCATTTTTTCCTGAATATATTCAGGAAAAAACGCATACGCCCTTTATGGCCAAGGGCATCATGGTCGAGGTTTTGCCGCCTTTCCTGTGCTTTAAAGGCGATTCGAATCTACCTCCTGAAATCTGTTTCCTGCAATTCTGCCTTGCTTTCAAATCCTCTTCGTTGCCTTCCCTCAATATATTTGTGGACGAGAGTTATCATTTCTAACTCTGCAGGTCTGTGAATTGCAGTGCCCCTGAGCTCCATTTTTCAACTCGCTTTCTTCGGAGTTGGCCGCAAAAGCGCAGGATTGCTTCAAGCCCTATTCTGGTTCCGGGCGGCAGGCTGAGCCTGTGGTTAATTCTTCTTCCTGATGGGAAAATAGAGTGATCTGTGCCTGTCCCAACACCTAGAGCTAGTCTATCATTGGTTCCCCCTCTTCCCGTTCATCCTCAGGACAGATTGCAACCTGTACGGAACAGGAGGTTAAAGGTGCTGATTCTCCACGGAGGGAGATTGCTACTAACTCGGTTGGAATGGCGAACCAGAGCACAAGGAGATGAGAAATGAGGTGCGTTTTAGAAACCTTTCCCGATCGCACGGTGTACCGTCTTCTGGGTTTCTCATGCATGTTTTTGATATAGGAAGATGCCCTTGAACTTGGAGATTTGGGACCCATGGGATGGGTACCATGCAGTATTACTTTAAAGGGTCTGCGTTTGCTCACCCAACCTCACCAAATCTCTCAGCCCCACGAGTGTCCACCCTTATGTCTCAATCAGCTGTGGGTCTAGAGATGGTCAATAAAGGTGTCATCACAGCCCCTGAACGAATTCTGTATGAATTTCTCTCTCTTTCACTGTCTTTGTTTCACGGGTTTTTAAAAGTAATTGATTTTTATAATGGGGTTTAGCTGCTTTTCACTGCTGTGTTTATGCCGCTTTACACCCACTTGACTCACTTACAGAGAGATATCAATACATTGGTTTTAAGAGTCTTACTAGTCTGATATATTCTTGGGCGGTGAACAGGGGGCGTTGAGTCCACTTCACTGAGCAAGGAGTAGGTCTTGTCTATTACATATTGGGTTTATGGAACGGTATCTGAGCTAATTTGAAACCCTTGTTTTCTGCCTCACCCGACCGCACCTTTCCCGTTAAGCAGCCATAGTGTGTTTTGTAAACGTGTGTCTCTGTTCTGTTTTGTAATTCAGTTAAAGTGTAGCGGTTTTTACATTCCCTCTATAAGTGATATCTTATGATAAGTGTCGTTTTCTGGTTGACTTATTTCACTTAGAATCGTCATACCTAAATCCACTCATCATGCTGCTACTAGCCTTATGACGTTGATTTCATGGCTGAGTGATATTCCATTGTACATAAGGACCACAACTTCTTTATCCATTTTTCTCTTTCCTGGGATATTTAAGGTGTAACGAAGTGGAGGTTCTTGTCAACAGAGCAGCCCTAAACTTTGGGGTGCCTGTGTCTTGCTGATTTTTAGTTTTCCCAATTTATACGCCCATGAGTGGAAGTGCCCTATGCTCTCTAAGCTGAGTTTTTTAGAGGTTTCAGGACACACCGTACACTTCTCCAGAGTGGCTGTTGGCAATTTACATCACACCAATCAGCGTAGCAACGCTCCTGTTTCTCCATGGCCTGTCCTGCATTTCTGGTTTTGACACTTTATTCAGCATGGCCCTTTTGACCGATGGGAAGCGAGACTTCTTTGTAGCGCTGATTTGCCTTTCCAGGTTGCTTGGTTGGCCAAAAAGGGCGTCTGCGTTTTTTCCTGAATATATTCAGGAAAAAACGCAGACGCCCTTTTTGGCCAAGGGCATCATGGTCGAGGTTTTGCCGCTTTTCCTGTGCTTTAAAGGCGATTCGAATCTACCTCCTGAAATCTGTTTCCTGTAATTCTGCCTTGCTTTCAAATCCTCTTCGTTGCCTTTCCTCAATATATTTGTGGACGAGAGTTATCATTTCTAACTCTGCAGGTTTGTGAATTGCAGTGCCCCTGAGCTCCATTTTTCAACTCGTTTTCTTGGGAGCTGGCCACAAAAGCGTAGGATTGCTACAGGCCCTATTCTGGTTCCGGGCGGCAGGCTGAGCCTGTGGTTAATTCTTCTTCCTGATTGGAAAATAGAGTGACCTGTGCTTGTCCCAACACCTAGACCTAGTCTCTCATTGGTTCCCCCTCTTCCCGTTCATCCTCAGGACAAATTGCAACCTGTACGGAACAGGAGGTTAAAGGTGCTGATTCTCCACGGAGGGAGATTGCTACTAACGCGGCTGGAATGGCGAACCCGAGCACAAGGAGATGAGAAATGAGGTGCGTTTTAGAAACCTTTCCCGATCACACGGTGTACCATCTTCTGGGTTTCTCATGCATGTTTTCGATGTAGGAAGATGCCCTTGAACCTGGAGATTTGGGACCCATGAGATGGGTACCACACAGTATTACTTTAAAGGGTCTGTGTTTGCTCACCCAACCTCACCAAACCTCTCAGCCCCAAGAGTGTCCACCCTTATGTCTCAATCAGCTGTGGGTCTAGATATGGTCAATCCAGGTGGCATCACAGCCCCTGAACGAATTTTGTAAGAATTTCTCTCCCTTTCACTGTCTTTGTTTCATGGGATTTTAAAAGTAATTGATTTTTATAATGGGGTTTAGCTGCTTTTCACTGCTGGGTTTATGCTGCTTTACACCCACTTGACTCATTTACAGAGGGATATCAATACATAGCTTTGAAGATTGTTCCTAGTCAGATATATTCTTGGGCGGTGAATAGGGGGTGTTGAGTCCAGTTCACTGAGCAAGGAGTAGGTCTTGTCTATTACATATTGGGTTTATGGAACGGTATCTGAGCTAATTTGAAACCCCTGTTTTCTACCTCACCCGACCTCACCTTTCCCGTCAAGCAGCCATAGTGTGTTTTGTAAACGTGTGTCTCTGTTCTGTTTTGTAATTCAGTTCAAGTGTAGCGGTTTTTACATTCCCTCTATACGTCATATCTTATGATAAGTGTTGTTTTCTGGTTGACTTATTTCACTTAGAATCGTCGTACCTAAATCCACTCATCATGCTGCTACTAGCCTTATGACGTTGATTTCATGGCTGAGTGATATGCCATTGTACATAAGGACCACAACTTCCTTATCCATTTTTCTCTTTCCTGGGATATTTAAGGTGTAACGAAGTGGAGGTTCTTGTCAACAGAGCAGCCCTAAACTTTGGGGTGCCTGTGTCTTGCTGATTTTTAGTTTTCCCAATTTATACGCCCATGAGTGGAAGTGCCTTATGCTCTCTATGCTGAGTTCTTTAGATGTTTCAGGAAACACCGTACACTTCTCCAGAGTGGCTGTTGGCAATTTACATCCCGCCCATCAGCGTAGTAAGGCTCCCGTTTCTCCATGGCCTGTCCTGCATTTCTGGTTTTGACACTTTATTCAGCATGGCCCTTTTGACCGATGGGAAGCGAGACTTCTTTGTAGCGCTGATTTGCCTTTCCAGGTTGCTTGGTTGGCCAAAAAGGGCGTATGCGTTTTTTCCTGAATATATTCAGGAAAAAACGCATACGCCCTTTTTGGCCAAGGGCATCATGGTCGAGGTTTTGCCGCTTTTCCTGTGCTTTAAAGGCGATTCGACTCTACCTCCTGAAATCTGTTTCCTGCAATTCTCCCTTGCTTTCAAATCCTCCTCGTTGCCTTCCCTCAATATATTTGTGGACGAGAGTTATCATTTCTAACTCTGTAGGTTTGTGAATTGCAGTGCCCCTGAGCTCCATTTTTCAACTCGCTTTTTTGGGAGCTGGCCGCAAAAGCACAGGATTGCTTCAGGGCCTGTTCTGCTTCCGGGCGGCAGGCTGAGCCTGTGGTTAATTCTTCTTCCTGATGGGAAAATAGAGTGACCTGTGCCTGTCCCAACACCTAGAGCTAGTTTCTCATTGGTTCCCCCTCTTCCCGTTCATCCTCAGGACAAATTGCAACCTGTACGGAACAGGAGGTTAAAGGTGCTGATTCTCGAAGGAGGGAGATTGCTAGTAAAGCGGCTGTAATGGCCAACCCGAGCACAAGGAGATGAGAAATCAGGTGCGTTTTAGAAACCTTTCCCGATCACACGGTGTACCATCTTCTGGGTTTCTCATGCATGTTTTCGATGTAGGAAGATGCCCTTGAACCTGGAGATTTTGGACCCATGGGATGGATACCACGCAGTATTACTTTAAAGGGTCTGCGTTTGCTCACCCAACCTCACCAAACCTCTCAGCCCCAAGAGTGTCCACCCTTATGTCTCAATCAGCTGTGGGTCTAGAGATGGTCAATCCAGGTGGCATCACAGCCCCTGAACGAATTTTGTAAGAATTTCTCTCTCTTTCACTGTCTTTGTTTCACGGGTTTTTAAAAGTAATTGATTTTTATAATGGGGTTTAGCTGCTTTTCACTGCTGTGTTTATGCCGCTTTACACCCACTTGACTCACTTACAGAGGGATATCAATACATTGGTTTTAAGATTCTTACTAGTCAGATATATTCTTGGGCGGTGAACAGGGGGTGTTTAGTCCACTTCACTGAGCAAGGAGTAGGTCTTGTCTATTACATATTGGGTGTATGGAACAGTATCTGAGCCTATTTGAAACCCTTGTTTTATGCATCACCCCACCTCACCTTTCCCGTTAAGCAGCCATAGTGTGTCTTCTAAACGTGTGACGCTGTTCTGTTTTGTAATTCAGTTCAAGTGTAGCGGTTTTTACATTCCCTCTATAAGTGATATCTTATGATAAGTGTCTTTTTCTGTGTGACTTATTTCACTTAGAATCGTCATACCTAAATCCTCTCATCATGCTGCTACTAGCCTTATGACGTTAATTTCATGGCTGAGTGATATGCCATTGTACATAAGGACCACAACTTCCTTATCCATTTTTCTCTTTCCTGGGATATTTAAGGTGTAACGAAGTGGAGGTTCTTGTCAACAGAGCAGCCCTAAACTTTGGGGTGCCTGTGTCTTGCTGATTTTTAGTTTTCCCAATTTATACGCCCATGAGTGGAAGTGCCCTATGCTCTCTAAGCTGAGTTTTTTAGATGTTTCAGGACACACCGTACACTTCTCCAGAGTGGCTGTTGGCAATTTACATCCCGCGCATCAGCGTAGCAAGGCTCCCGTTTCTCCATGGCCTGTCCTGCATTTCTGGTTTTGACACTTTATTCAGCATGGCCCTTTTGACCGATGGGAAGCGAGACTTCTTTGTAGCACTGATTTGCCTTTCCAGGTTGCTTGGTTGGCCAAAAAGGGCGTTTGCGTTTTTTCCTGAATATATTCAGGAAAAAACGCAAACGCCCTTTTTGGCCAAGGGCATCATTGTCGAGGTTTTGCCGCTTTTCCCGAGCTTTAAAGGCGATTCAACTGTACCTCCTGAAATCTCTTTCCTGCAATTCTGCCTTGCTTTCAAATCCTCTGCGTTGCCTTCCCTCAATATATTTGTGGACGAGAGTTATCATTTATAACTCTGCATGTTTGTGAATTGCAGTGCCCCTGAGCTCGATTTTTCAACTCGCTTTTTTGGGAGCTGGCGGCAAAAGCACAGGATTGCTTCAGGCCCTGTTCTGCTTCCGGGCGGCAGGCTGAGCCTGTGGTTAATTCTTCTTCCTGATGGGAAAATAGAGTGACCTGTGCCTGTCCCAACACCTAGAGCTAGTCTCTCACTGGTTCCCCCTCTTCCCGTTCATCCTCAGGACAAATTGCAACCTGTACGGAACAGGAGGTTAAAGGTGCTGATTCTCGAAGGAGGGAGATTGCTAGTAAAGCGGCTGTAATGGCCAACCCGAGCACAAGGAGATGAGAAATGAGGTGCGTTTTCGAAACCTTTCCCGATCACACGGTGTACCATCTTCTGGGTTTCTCATGCATGTTTTCGATGTAGGAAGATGCCCTTGAACCTGGAGATTTTGGCCCCATGGGATGGATACCACGCAGTATTACTTTAAAGGGTCTGCGTTTGCTCACCCAACCTCACCAAACCTCTCAGCCCCAAGAGTGTCCACCCTTATATCTCAATCAGCTGTGGGTCTAGAGATGGTCAATCCAGGTGGCATCACAGCCCCTGAACGAATTTTGTAAGAATTTCTCTCTCTTTCACTGTCTTTGTTTCACGGGTTTTTAAAAGTAATTGATTTTTATAATGGGGTTTAGCTGCTTTTCACTGCTGTGTTTATGCCGCTTTACACCCACTTGACTCACTTACAGAGGGATATCAATACATTGGTTTTAAGATTCTTACTAGTCAGATATATTCTTGGGCGGTGAACAGGGGGTGTTTAGTCCACTTCACTGAGCAAGGAGTAGGTCTTGTCTATTACATATTGGGTGTATGGAACGGTATCTGAGCCTATTTGAAACCCTTGTTTTATGCATCACCCCACCTCACCTTTCCCGTTAAGCAGCCATAGTGTGTCTTCTAAACGTGTGACGCTGTTCTGTTTTGTAATTCAGTTCAAGTGTAGCGGTTTTTACATTCCCTCTATAAGTGATATCTTATGATAAGTGTCTTTTTCTGTGTGACTTATTTCACTTAGAATCGTCATACCTAAATCCTCTCATCATGCTGCTACTAGCCTTATGACGTTAATTTCATGGCTGAGTGATATGCCATTGTACATAAGGACCACAACTTCCTTATCCATTTTTCTCTTTCCTGGGATATTTAAGGTGTAACGAAGTGGAGGTTCTTGTCAACAGAGCAGCCCTAAACTTTGGGGTGCCTGTGTCTTGCTGATTTTTAGTTTTCCCAATTTATACGCCCATGAGTGGAAGTGCCCTATGCTCTCTAAGCTGAGTTTTTTAGATGTTTCAGGACACACCGTACACTTCTCCAGAGTGGCTGTTGGCAATTTACATCCCGCGCATCAGCGTAGCAAGGCTCCCGTTTCTCCATGGCCTGTCCTGCATTTCTGGTTTTGACACTTTATTCAGCATGGCCCTTTTGACCGATGGGAAGCGAGACTTCTTTGTAGCGCTGATTTGCCTTTCCAGGTTGCTTTGTTGGCCAAAAAGCGCGTATGCGTTTTTTCCTGAATATATTCAGGAAAAAACGCATACGCCCTTTTTGGCCAAGGGCATCATGGTCGAGGTTTTGCCGCTTTTCCTGTGCTTTAAAGGCGATTCGACTCTACCTCCTGAAATCTGTTTCCTGCAATTCTGCCTTGCTTTCAAATCCTCCTCGTTGCCTTCCCTCAATATATTTGTGGACGAGAGTTATCATTTATAACTCTGCAGGTTTGTGAATTGCAGTGCCCCTGAGCTCGATTTTTCAACTCGCTTTTTTGGGAGCTGGCCGCAAAAGCGCAGGATTGCTTCAGGCCCTGTTCTGCTTCCGGGTGGCAGGCTGAGCCTGTGGTTAATTCTTCTTCCTGATGGGAAAATAGAGTGACCTGTGCCTGTCCCAACACCTAGATCTAGTCTCTCACTGGTTCCCCCTCTTCCCGTTCATCCTCAGGACAAATTGCAACCTGTACGGATCAGGAGGTTAAAGGTGCTGATTCTCGAAGGAGGGAGATTGCTAGTAAAGCGGCTGTAATGGCCAACCCGAGCACAAGGAGATGAGAAATGAGGTGCGTTTTAGAAACCTTTCCCGATCACACGGTGTACCATCTTCTGGGTTTCTCATGCATGTTTTCGATGTAGGAAGATGCCCTTGAACCTGGAGATTTTGGCCCCATGGGATGGATACCACGCAGTATTACTTTAAAGGGTCTGCGTTTGCTCACCCAACCTCACCAAACCTCTCAGCCCCACGAGTGTCCACCCTTATATCTCAATCAGCTGTGGGTCTAGAGATGGTCAATAAAGGTGGCATCACAGCCCCTGAACGAATTTTGTAAGAATTTCTCTCTCTTTCACTGTCTTTGTTTCACGGGATTTTAAAAGTAATTGATTTTTATAATGGGGTTTAGCTGCTTTTCACTGCTCTGTTTATGCTGCTTTACACCCACTTGACTCATTTACAGAGAGATATCAATACATAGCTTTGAAGATTCTTCCTAGTCAGATATATTCTTGGGCGGTGAATAGGGGGTGTCGAGTCCAGTTCACTGAGCAAGGAGTAGGTCTTGTCTATTACATATTGGGTTTATTGAACGGTATCTGAGCTAATTTGAAACCCTTGTTTTCTGCCTCACCCGACCTCACCTTTCCCGTTAAGCAGCCATAGTGTGTTTTGTAAACGTGTGTCTCTGTTCTGTTTTGTAATTCAGTTCAAGTGTAGCGGTTTTTACATTCCCTCTATAAGTAATATCTTATGATAAGTGTCGTTTTCTGGTTGACTTATTTCACTTAGAATCGTCGTACCTAAATCCACTCATCATGCTGCTACTAGCCTTATGACGTTGATTTCATGGCTGAGTGATATTCCATTGTACATAAGGACCACAACTTCTTTATCCATTTTTTTCTTTCCTGGGATATTTAAGGTGTAACGAAGTGGAGGTTCTTGTCAACAGAGCAGCCCTAAACTTTGGGGTGCCTGTGTCTTGCTGATTTTTAGTTTTCCCAATTTATATGCCCATGAGTGGAAGTGCCCTATGCTCTCTAAGCTGAGTTTTTTAGAGGTTTCAGGACACACCGTACACTTCTCCAGAGTGGCTGTTGGCAATTTACATCCCGCCCATCAGCGTAGCAAGGCTCCCGTTTCTCCATGGCCTGTCCTGCATTTCTGGTTTTGACACTTTATTCAGCATGGCCCTTTTGACCGATGGGAAGCGAGACTTCTTTGTAGCGCTGATTTGCCTTTCCAGGTTGCTTGGTTGGCCAAAAAGGGCGTATGCGTTTTTTCCTGAATATATTCAGGAAAAAACGCATACGCCCTTTTTGGCCAAGGGCATCATGGTCGAGGTTTTGCCGCTTTTCCTGTGCTTTAAAGGCGATTCGACTCTACCTCCTGAAATCTGTTTCCTGCAATTCTGCCTTGCTTTCAAATCCTCCTCGTTGCCTTCCCTCAATATATTTGTGGACGAGAGTTATCATTTATAACTCTGCAGGTTTGTGAATTGCAGTGCCCCTGAGCTCTATTTTTCAACTCACTTTTTTGGGAGCTGGCCGCAAAAGCGTAGGATTGCTTCAGGCCCTGTTCTGCTTCCGGGCGGCAGGCTGAGCCTGTGGTTAATTCTTCTTCCTGATGGGAAAATAGAGTGACCTGTGCCTGTCCCAACACCTAGAGCTAGTCTCTCACTGGTTCCCCCTCTTCCCGTTCATCCTCAGGACAAATTGCAACCTGTACGGAACAGGAGGTTAAAGGTGCTGATTCTCGAAGGAGGGAGATTGCTAGTAAAGCGGCTGTAATGGCCAACCCGAGCACAAGGAGATGAGAAATGAGGTGCGTTTTCGAAACCTTTCCCGATCACACGGTGTACCATCTTCTGGGTTTCTCATGCATGTTTTCGATGTAGGAAGATGCCCTTGAACCTGGAGATTTTGGACCCATGGGATGGATACCACGCAGTATTACTCTAAAGGGTCTGCGTTTGCTCACCCAACCTCACCAAACCTCTCAGCCCCAAGAGTGTCCACCCTTATGTCTCAATCAGCTGTGGGTCTAGAGATGGTCAATAAAGGTGGCATCACAGCCCCTGAACGAATTTTGTAAGAATTTCTCTCTCTTTCACTGTCTTTGTTTCACGGGTTTTTAAAAGTAATTGATTTTTATAATGGGGTTTAGCTGCTTTTCACTGCTGTGTTTATGCCGCTTTACACCCACTTGACTCACTTACAGAGAGATATCAATACATAGCTTTGAAGATTCTTCCTAGTCAGATATATTCTTGGGCGGTGAATAGGGGGTGTCGAGTCCAGTTCACTGAGCAAGGAGTAGGTCTTGTCTATTACATATTGGGTTTATTGAACGGTATCTGAGCTAATTTGAAACCCTTGTTTTCTGCCTCACCCGACCTCACCTTTCCCGTTAAGCAGCCATAGTGTGTTTTGTAAACGTGTGTCTCTGTTCTGTTTTGTAATTCAGTTCAAGTGTAGCGGTTTTTACATTCCCTCTATAAGTAATATCTTATGATAAGTGTCGTTTTCTGGTTGACTTATTTCACTTAGAATCGTCGTACCTAAATCCACTCATCATGCTGCTACTAGCCTTATGACGTTGATTTCATGGCTGAGTGATATTCCATTGTACATAAGGACCACAACTTCTTTATCCATTTTTTTCTTTCCTGGGATATTTAAGGTGTAACGAAGTGGAGGTTCTTGTCAACAGAGCAGCCCTAAACTTTGGGGTGCCTGTGTCTTGCTGATTTTTAGTTTTCCCAATTTATATGCCCATGAGTGGAAGTGCCCTATGCTCTCTAAGCTGAGTTTTTTAGAGGTTTCAGGACACACCGTACACTTCTCCAGAGTGGCTGTTGGCAATTTACATCCCGCCCATCAGCGTAGCAAGGCTCCCGTTTCTCCATGGCCTGTCCTGCATTTCTGGTTTTGACACTTTATTCAGCATGGCCCTTTTGACCGATGGGAAGCGAGACTTCTTTGTAGCGCTGATTTGCCTTTCCAGGTTGCTTGGTTGGCCAAAAAGGGCGTCTGCGTTTTTTCCTGAATATATTCAGGAAAAAACGCAGACGCCCTTTTTGGCCAAGGGCATCATGGTCGAGGTTTTGCCGCTTTTCCTGTGCTTTAAAGGCGATTCGAATCTACCTCCTGAAATCTGTTTCCTGTAATTCTGCCTTGCTTTCAAATCCTCTTCGTTGCCTTTCCTCAATATATTTGTGGACGAGAGTTATCATTTCTAACTCTGCAGGTTTGTGAATTGCAGTGCCCCTGAGCTCCATTTTTCAACTCGTTTTCTTGGGAGCTGGCCACAAAAGCGTAGGATTGCTACAGGCCCTATTCTGGTTCCGGGCGGCAGGCTGAGCCTGTGGTTAATTCTTCTTCCTGATTGGAAAATAGAGTGACCTGTGCTTGTCCCAACACCTAGACCTAGTCTCTCATTGGTTCCCCCTCTTCCCGTTCATCCTCAGGACAAATTGCAACCTGTACGGAACAGGAGGTTAAAGGTGCTGATTCTCCACGGAGGGAGATTGCTACTAACGCGGCTGGAATGGCGAACCCGAGCACAAGGAGATGAGAAATGAGGTGCGTTTTAGAAACCTTTCCCGATCACACGGTGTACCATCTTCTGGGTTTCTCATGCATGTTTTCGATGTAGGAAGATGCCCTTGAACCTGGAGATTTGGGACCCATGAGATGGGTACCACACAGTATTACTTTAAAGGGTCTGTGTTTGCTCACCCAACCTCACCAAACCTCTCAGCCCCAAGAGTGTCCACCCTTATGTCTCAATCAGCTGTGGGTCTAGATATGGTCAATCCAGGTGGCATCACAGCCCCTGAACGAATTTTGTAAGAATTTCTCTCCCTTTCACTGTCTTTGTTTCATGGGATTTTAAAAGTAATTGATTTTTATAATGGGGTTTAGCTGCTTTTCACTGCTGGGTTTATGCTGCTTTACACCCACTTGACTCATTTACAGAGGGATATCAATACATAGCTTTGAAGATTGTTCCTAGTCAGATATATTCTTGGGCGGTGAATAGGGGGTGTTGAGTCCAGTTCACTGAGCAAGGAGTAGGTCTTGTCTATTACATATTGGGTTTATGGAACGGTATCTGAGCTAATTTGAAACCCCTGTTTTCTACCTCACCCGACCTCACCTTTCCCGTCAAGCAGCCATAGTGTGTTTTGTAAACGTGTGTCTCTGTTCTGTTTTGTAATTCAGTTCAAGTGTAGCGGTTTTTACATTCCCTCTATACGTCATATCTTATGATAAGTGTTGTTTTCTGGTTGACTTATTTCACTTAGAATCGTCGTACCTAAATCCACTCATCATGCTGCTACTAGCCTTATGACGTTGATTTCATGGCTGAGTGATATGCCATTGTACATAAGGACCACAACTTCCTTATCCATTTTTCTCTTTCCTGGGATATTTAAGGTGTAACGAAGTGGAGGTTCTTGTCAACAGAGCAGCCCTAAACTTTGGGGTGCCTGTGTCTTGCTGATTTTTAGTTTTCCCAATTTATACGCCCATGAGTGGAAGTGCCTTATGCTCTCTATGCTGAGTTCTTTAGATGTTTCAGGAAACACCGTACACTTCTCCAGAGTGGCTGTTGGCAATTTACATCCCGCCCATCAGCGTAGTAAGGCTCCCGTTTCTCCATGGCCTGTCCTGCATTTCTGGTTTTGACACTTTATTCAGCATGGCCCTTTTGACCGATGGGAAGCGAGACTTCTTTGTAGCGCTGATTTGCCTTTCCAGGTTGCTTGGTTGGCCAAAAAGGGCGTATGCGTTTTTTCCTGAATATATTCAGGAAAAAACGCATACGCCCTTTTTGGCCAAGGGCATCATGGTCGAGGTTTTGCCGCTTTTCCTGTGCTTTAAAGGCGATTCGACTCTACCTCCTGAAATCTGTTTCCTGCAATTCTCCCTTGCTTTCAAATCCTCCTCGTTGCCTTCCCTCAATATATTTGTGGACGAGAGTTATCATTTCTAACTCTGTAGGTTTGTGAATTGCAGTGCCCCTGAGCTCCATTTTTCAACTCGCTTTTTTGGGAGCTGGCCGCAAAAGCACAGGATTGCTTCAGGGCCTGTTCTGCTTCCGGGCGGCAGGCTGAGCCTGTGGTTAATTCTTCTTCCTGATGGGAAAATAGAGTGACCTGTGCCTGTCCCAACACCTAGAGCTAGTTTCTCATTGGTTCCCCCTCTTCCCGTTCATCCTCAGGACAAATTGCAACCTGTACGGAACAGGAGGTTAAAGGTGCTGATTCTCGAAGGAGGGAGATTGCTAGTAAAGCGGCTGTAATGGCCAACCCGAGCACAAGGAGATGAGAAATCAGGTGCGTTTTAGAAACCTTTCCCGATCACACGGTGTACCATCTTCTGGGTTTCTCATGCATGTTTTCGATGTAGGAAGATGCCCTTGAACCTGGAGATTTTGGACCCATGGGATGGATACCACGCAGTATTACTTTAAAGGGTCTGCGTTTGCTCACCCAACCTCACCAAACCTCTCAGCCCCAAGAGTGTCCACCCTTATGTCTCAATCAGCTGTGGGTCTAGAGATGGTCAATCCAGGTGGCATCACAGCCCCTGAACGAATTTTGTAAGAATTTCTCTCTCTTTCACTGTCTTTGTTTCACGGGTTTTTAAAAGTAATTGATTTTTATAATGGGGTTTAGCTGCTTTTCACTGCTGTGTTTATGCCGCTTTACACCCACTTGACTCACTTACAGAGGGATATCAATACATTGGTTTTAAGATTCTTACTAGTCAGATATATTCTTGGGCGGTGAACAGGGGGTGTTTAGTCCACTTCACTGAGCAAGGAGTAGGTCTTGTCTATTACATATTGGGTGTATGGAACAGTATCTGAGCCTATTTGAAACCCTTGTTTTATGCATCACCCCACCTCACCTTTCCCGTTAAGCAGCCATAGTGTGTCTTCTAAACGTGTGACGCTGTTCTGTTTTGTAATTCAGTTCAAGTGTAGCGGTTTTTACATTCCCTCTATAAGTGATATCTTATGATAAGTGTCTTTTTCTGTGTGACTTATTTCACTTAGAATCGTCATACCTAAATCCTCTCATCATGCTGCTACTAGCCTTATGACGTTAATTTCATGGCTGAGTGATATGCCATTGTACATAAGGACCACAACTTCCTTATCCATTTTTCTCTTTCCTGGGATATTTAAGGTGTAACGAAGTGGAGGTTCTTGTCAACAGAGCAGCCCTAAACTTTGGGGTGCCTGTGTCTTGCTGATTTTTAGTTTTCCCAATTTATACGCCCATGAGTGGAAGTGCCCTATGCTCTCTAAGCTGAGTTTTTTAGATGTTTCAGGACACACCGTACACTTCTCCAGAGTGGCTGTTGGCAATTTACATCCCGCGCATCAGCGTAGCAAGGCTCCCGTTTCTCCATGGCCTGTCCTGCATTTCTGGTTTTGACACTTTATTCAGCATGGCCCTTTTGACCGATGGGAAGCGAGACTTCTTTGTAGCACTGATTTGCCTTTCCAGGTTGCTTGGTTGGCCAAAAAGGGCGTTTGCGTTTTTTCCTGAATATATTCAGGAAAAAACGCAAACGCCCTTTTTGGCCAAGGGCATCATTGTCGAGGTTTTGCCGCTTTTCCCGAGCTTTAAAGGCGATTCAACTGTACCTCCTGAAATCTCTTTCCTGCAATTCTGCCTTGCTTTCAAATCCTCTGCGTTGCCTTCCCTCAATATATTTGTGGACGAGAGTTATCATTTATAACTCTGCATGTTTGTGAATTGCAGTGCCCCTGAGCTCGATTTTTCAACTCGCTTTTTTGGGAGCTGGCGGCAAAAGCACAGGATTGCTTCAGGCCCTGTTCTGCTTCCGGGCGGCAGGCTGAGCCTGTGGTTAATTCTTCTTCCTGATGGGAAAATAGAGTGACCTGTGCCTGTCCCAACACCTAGAGCTAGTCTCTCACTGGTTCCCCCTCTTCCCGTTCATCCTCAGGACAAATTGCAACCTGTACGGAACAGGAGGTTAAAGGTGCTGATTCTCGAAGGAGGGAGATTGCTAGTAAAGCGGCTGTAATGGCCAACCCGAGCACAAGGAGATGAGAAATGAGGTGCGTTTTCGAAACCTTTCCCGATCACACGGTGTACCATCTTCTGGGTTTCTCATGCATGTTTTCGATGTAGGAAGATGCCCTTGAACCTGGAGATTTTGGCCCCATGGGATGGATACCACGCAGTATTACTTTAAAGGGTCTGCGTTTGCTCACCCAACCTCACCAAACCTCTCAGCCCCAAGAGTGTCCACCCTTATATCTCAATCAGCTGTGGGTCTAGAGATGGTCAATCCAGGTGGCATCACAGCCCCTGAACGAATTTTGTAAGAATTTCTCTCTCTTTCACTGTCTTTGTTTCACGGGTTTTTAAAAGTAATTGATTTTTATAATGGGGTTTAGCTGCTTTTCACTGCTGTGTTTATGCCGCTTTACACCCACTTGACTCACTTACAGAGGGATATCAATACATTGGTTTTAAGATTCTTACTAGTCAGATATATTCTTGGGCGGTGAACAGGGGGTGTTTAGTCCACTTCACTGAGCAAGGAGTAGGTCTTGTCTATTACATATTGGGTGTATGGAACGGTATCTGAGCCTATTTGAAACCCTTGTTTTATGCATCACCCCACCTCACCTTTCCCGTTAAGCAGCCATAGTGTGTCTTCTAAACGTGTGACGCTGTTCTGTTTTGTAATTCAGTTCAAGTGTAGCGGTTTTTACATTCCCTCTATAAGTGATATCTTATGATAAGTGTCTTTTTCTGTGTGACTTATTTCACTTAGAATCGTCATACCTAAATCCTCTCATCATGCTGCTACTAGCCTTATGACGTTAATTTCATGGCTGAGTGATATGCCATTGTACATAAGGACCACAACTTCCTTATCCATTTTTCTCTTTCCTGGGATATTTAAGGTGTAACGAAGTGGAGGTTCTTGTCAACAGAGCAGCCCTAAACTTTGGGGTGCCTGTGTCTTGCTGATTTTTAGTTTTCCCAATTTATACGCCCATGAGTGGAAGTGCCCTATGCTCTCTAAGCTGAGTTTTTTAGATGTTTCAGGACACACCGTACACTTCTCCAGAGTGGCTGTTGGCAATTTACATCCCGCGCATCAGCGTAGCAAGGCTCCCGTTTCTCCATGGCCTGTCCTGCATTTCTGGTTTTGACACTTTATTCAGCATGGCCCTTTTGACCGATGGGAAGCGAGACTTCTTTGTAGCGCTGATTTGCCTTTCCAGGTTGCTTGGTTGGCCAAAAAGCGCGTATGCGTTTTTTCCTGAATATATTCAGGAAAAAACGCATACGCCCTTTTTGGCCAAGGGCATCATGGTCGAGGTTTTGCCGCTTTTCCTGTGCTTTAAAGGCGATTCGACTCTACCTCCTGAAATCTGTTTCCTGCAATTCTGCCTTGCTTTCAAATCCTCCTCGTTGCCTTCCCTCAATATATTTGTGGACGAGAGTTATCATTTATAACTCTGCAGGTTTGTGAATTGCAGTGCCCCTGAGCTCGATTTTTCAACTCGCTTTTTTGGGAGCTGGCCGCAAAAGCGCAGGATTGCTTCAGGCCCTGTTCTGCTTCCGGGTGGCAGGCTGAGCCTGTGGTTAATTCTTCTTCCTGATGGGAAAATAGAGTGACCTGTGCCTGTCCCAACACCTAGATCTAGTCTCTCACTGGTTCCCCCTCTTCCCGTTCATCCTCAGGACAAATTGCAACCTGTACGGATCAGGAGGTTAAAGGTGCTGATTCTCGAAGGAGGGAGATTGCTAGTAAAGCGGCTGTAATGGCCAACCCGAGCACAAGGAGATGAGAAATGAGGTGCGTTTTAGAAACCTTTCCCGATCACACGGTGTACCATCTTCTGGGTTTCTGATGCATGTTTTCGATGTAGGAAGATGCCCTTGAACCTGGAGATTTTGGCCCCATGGGATGGATACCACGCAGTATTACTTTAAAGGGTCTGCGTTTGCTCACCCAACCTCACCAAACCTCTCAGCCCCACGAGTGTCCACCCTTATATCTCAATCAGCTGTGGGTCTAGAGATGGTCAATAAAGGTGGCATCACAGCCCCTGAACGAATTTTGTAAGAATTTCTCTCTCTTTCACTGTCTTTGTTTCACGGGATTTTAAAAGTAATTGATTTTTATAATGGGGTTTAGCTGCTTTTCACTGCTCTGTTTATGCTGCTTTACACCCACTTGACTCATTTACAGAGAGATATCAATACATAGCTTTGAAGATTCTTCCTAGTCAGATATATTCTTGGGCGGTGAATAGGGGGTGTCGAGTCCAGTTCACTGAGCAAGGAGTAGGTCTTGTCTATTACATATTGGGTTTATTGAACGGTATCTGAGCTAATTTGAAACCCTTGTTTTCTGCCTCACCCGACCTCACCTTTCCCGTTAAGCAGCCATAGTGTGTTTTGTAAACGTGTGTCTCTGTTCTGTTTTGTAATTCAGTTCAAGTGTAGCGGTTTTTACATTCCCTCTATAAGTAATATCTTATGATAAGTGTCGTTTTCTGGTTGACTTATTTCACTTAGAATCGTCGTACCTAAATCCACTCATCATGCTGCTACTAGCCTTATGACGTTGATTTCATGGCTGAGTGATATTCCATTGTACATAAGGACCACAACTTCTTTATCCATTTTTTTCTTTCCTGGGATATTTAAGGTGTAACGAAGTGGAGGTTCTTGTCAACAGAGCAGCCCTAAACTTTGGGGTGCCTGTGTCTTGCTGATTTTTAGTTTTCCCAATTTATATGCCCATGAGTGGAAGTGCCCTATGCTCTCTAAGCTGAGTTTTTTAGAGGTTTCAGGACACACTGTACACTTCTCCAGAGTGGCTGTTGGCAATTTACATCCCGCCCATCAGCGTAGCAAGGCTCCCGTTTCTCCATGGCCTGTCCTGCATTTCTGGTTTTGACACTTTATTCAGCATGGCCCTTTTGACCGATGGGAAGCGAGACTTCTTTGTAGCGCTGATTTGCCTTTCCAGGTTGCTTGGTTGGCCAAAAAGGGCGTATGCGTTTTTTCCTGAATATATTCAGGAAAAAACGCATACGCCCTTTTTGGCCAAGGGCATCATGGTCGAGGTTTTGCCGCTTTTCCTGTGCTTTAAAGGCGATTCGACTCTACCTCCTGAAATCTGTTTCCTGCAATTCTGCCTTGCTTTCAAATCCTCCTCGTTGCCTTCCCTCAATATATTTGTGGACGAGAGTTATCATTTATAACTCTGCAGGTTTGTGAATTGCAGTGCCCCTGAGCTCTATTTTTCAACTCACTTTTTTGGGAGCTGGCCGCAAAAGCGTAGGATTGCTTCAGGCCCTGTTCTGCTTCCGGGCGGCAGGCTGAGCCTGTGGTTAATTCTTCTTCCTGATGGGAAAATAGAGTGACCTGTGCCTGTCCCAACACCTAGAGCTAGTCTCTCACTGGTTCCCCCTCTTCCCGTTCATCCTCAGGACAAATTGCAACCTGTACGGAACAGGAGGTTAAAGGTGCTGATTCTCGAAGGAGGGAGATTGCTAGTAAAGCGGCTGTAATGGCCAACCCGAGCACAAGGAGATGAGAAATGAGGTGCGTTTTCGAAACCTTTCCCGATCACACGGTGTACCATCTTCTGGGTTTCTCATGCATGTTTTCGATGTAGGAAGATGCCCTTGAACCTGGAGATTTTGGACCCATGGGATGGATACCACGCAGTATTACTCTAAAGGGTCTGCGTTTGCTCACCCAACCTCACCAAACCTCTCAGCCCCAAGAGTGTCCACCCTTATGTCTCAATCAGCTGTGGGTCTAGAGATGGTCAATAAAGGTGGCATCACAGCCCCTGAACGAATTTTGTAAGAATTTCTCTCTCTTTCACTGTCTTTGTTTCACGGGTTTTTAAAAGTAATTGATTTTTATAATGGGGTTTAGCTGCTTTTCACTGCTGTGTTTATGCCGCTTTACACCCACTTGACTCACTTACAGAGAGATATCAATACATAGCTTTGAAGATTCTTCCTAGTCAGATATATTCTTGGGCGGTGAATAGGGGGTGTCGAGTCCAGTTCACTGAGCAAGGAGTAGGTCTTGTCTATTACATATTGGGTTTATTGAACGGTATCTGAGCTAATTTGAAACCCTTGTTTTCTGCCTCACCCGACCTCACCTTTCCCGTTAAGCAGCCATAGTGTGTTTTGTAAACGTGTGTCTCTGTTCTGTTTTGTAATTCAGTTCAAGTGTAGCGGTTTTTACATTCCCTCTATAAGTAATATCTTATGATAAGTGTCGTTTTCTGGTTGACTTATTTCACTTAGAATCGTCGTACCTAAATCCACTCATCATGCTGCTACTAGCCTTATGACGTTGATTTCATGGCTGAGTGATATTCCATTGTACATAAGGACCACAACTTCTTTATCCATTTTTTTCTTTCCTGGGATATTTAAGGTGTAACGAAGTGGAGGTTCTTGTCAACAGAGCAGCCCTAAACTTTGGGGTGCCTGTGTCTTGCTGATTTTTAGTTTTCCCAATTTATATGCCCATGAGTGGAAGTGCCCTATGCTCTCTAAGCTGAGTTTTTTAGAGGTTTCAGGACACACCGTACACTTCTCCAGAGTGGCTGTTGGCAATTTACATCCCGCCCATCAGCGTAGCAAGGCTCCCGTTTCTCCATGGCCTGTCCTGCATTTCTGGTTTTGACACTTTATTCAGCATGGCCCTTTTGACCGATGGGAAGCGAGACTTCTTTGTAGCGCTGATTTGCCTTTCCAGGTTGCTTGGTTGGCCAAAAAGGGCGTATGCGTTTTTTCCTGAATATATTCAGGAAAAAACGCATACGCCCTTTTTGGCCAAGGGCATCATGGTCGAGGTTTTGCCGCTTTTCCTGTGCTTTAAAGGCGATTCGACTCTACCTCCTGAAATCTGTTTCCTGCAATTCTGCCTTGCTTTCAAATCCTCCTCGTTGCCTTCCCTCAATATATTTGTGGACGAGAGTTATCATTTATAACTCTGCAGGTTTGTGAATTGCAGTGCCCCTGAGCTCGATTTTTCAACTCGCTTTTTTGGGAGCTGGCCGCAAAAGCGCAGGATTGCTTCAGGCCCTGTTCTGCTTCCGGGCGGCAGGCTGAGCCTGTGGTTAATTCTTCTTCCTGATGGGAAAATAGAGTGACCTGTGCCTGTCCCAACACCTAGAGCTAGTCTCTCACTGGTTCCCCCTCTTCCCGTTCATCCTCAGGACAAATTGCAACCTGTACGGAACAGGAGGTTAAAGGTGCTGATTCTCGAAGGAGGGAGATTGCTAGTAAAGCGTCTGTAATGGCCAACCCGAGCACAAGGAGATGAGAAATGAGGTGCGTTTTAGAAACCTTTCCCGATCACACGGTGTACCATCTTCTGGGTTTCTCATGCATGTTTTCGATGTAGGAAGATGCCCTTGAACCTGGAGATTTTGGACCCATGGGATGGATACCACGCAGTATTACTTTAAAGGGTCTGCGTTTGCTCACCCAACCTCACCAAACCTCTCAGCCCCAAGAGTGTCCACCCTTATGTCTCAATCAGCTGTGGGTCTAGAGATGGTCAATCCAGGTGGCATCACAGCCCCTGAACGAATTTTGTAAGAATTTCTCTCTCTTTCACTGTCTTTGTTTCACGGGTTTTTAAAAGTAATTGATTTTTATAATGGGGTTTAGCTGCTTTTCACTGCTGTGTTTATGCCGCTTTACACCCACTTGACTCACTTACAGAGGGATATCAATACATTGGTTTTAAGATTCTTACTAGTCAGATATATTCTTGGGCGGTGAACAGGGGGTGTTGAGTCCAGTTCACTGAGCAAGGAGTAGGTCTTGCCTATTACATATTGGGTTTATGGAACGGTATCTGAGCTAATTTGAAACCCTTGTTTTATGCATCACCCACCTCACCTTTCCCGTTAAGCAGCCATAGTGTGTCTTCTAAACATGTGACGCTGTTCTGTTTTGTAATTCCGTTCAAGTGTAGCGGTTTTTACATTCCCTCTATAAGTGATATCTTATGATAAGTGTCTTTTTCTGTGTGACTTATTTCACTTAGAATCGTCGTACCTAAATCCTCTCATCATGCTGCTACTAGCCTTATGACGTTAATTTCATGGCTGAGTGATATGCCATTGTACATAAGGACCACAACTTCCTTATCCATTTTTCTCTTTCCTGGGATATTTAAGGTGTAACGAAGTGGAGGTTCTTGTCAACAGAGCAGCCCTAAACTTTGGGGTGCCTGTGTCTTGCTGATTTTTAGTTTTCCCAATTTATACGCCCATGAGTGGAAGTGCCTTATGCTCTCTATGCTGAGTTTTTTAGATGTTTCAGGAAACACCGTACACTTCTCCAGAGTGGCTGTTGGCAATTTACATCCCGCCCATCAGCGTAGTAAGGCTCCCATTTCTCCATGGCCTGTCCTGCATTTCTGGTTTTGACACTTTATTCAGCATGGCCCTTTTGACCGATGGGAAGCGAGACTTCTTTGTAGCGCTGATTTGCCTTTCCAGGTTGCTTTGTTGGCCAAAAAGCGCGTATGCGTTTTTTCCTGAATATATTCAGGAAAAAACGCATACGCCCTTTTTGGCCAAGGGCATCATGGTCGAGGTTTTGCCGCTTTTCCTGTGCTTTAAAGGCGATTCGACTCTACCTCCTGAAATCTGTTTCCTGCAATTCTGCCTTGCTTTCAAATCCTCCTCGTTGCCTTCCCTCAATATATTTGTGGACGAGAGTTATCATTTATAACTCTGCAGGTTTGTGAATTGCAGTGCCCCTGAGCTCGATTTTTCAACTCGCTTTTTTGGGAGCTGGCCGCAAAAGCGCAGGATTGCTTCAGGCCCTGTTCTGCTTCCGGGTGGCAGGCTGAGCCTGTGGTTAATTCTTCTTCCTGATGGGAAAATAGAGTGACCTGTGCCTGTCCCAACACCTAGATCTAGTCTCTCACTGGTTCCCCCTCTTCCCGTTCATCCTCAGGACAAATTGCAACCTGTACGGATCAGGAGGTTAAAGGTGCTGATTCTCGAAGGAGGGAGATTGCTAGTAAAGCGGCTGTAATGGCCAACCCGAGCACAAGGAGATGAGAAATGAGGTGCGTTTTAGAAACCTTTCCCGATCACACGGTGTACCATCTTCTGGGTTTCTGATGCATGTTTTCGATGTAGGAAGATGCCCTTGAACCTGGAGATTTTGGCCCCATGGGATGGATACCACGCAGTATTACTTTAAAGGGTCTGCGTTTGCTCACCCAACCTCACCAAACCTCTCAGCCCCACGAGTGTCCACCCTTATATCTCAATCAGCTGTGGGTCTAGAGATGGTCAATAAAGGTGGCATCACAGCCCCTGAACGAATTTTGTAAGAATTTCTCTCTCTTTCACTGTCTTTGTTTCACGGGATTTTAAAAGTAATTGATTTTTATAATGGGGTTTAGCTGCTTTTCACTGCTCTGTTTATGCTGCTTTACACCCACTTGACTCATTTACAGAGAGATATCAATACATAGCTTTGAAGATTCTTCCTAGTCAGATATATTCTTGGGCGGTGAATAGGGGGTGTCGAGTCCAGTTCACTGAGCAAGGAGTAGGTCTTGTCTATTACATATTGGGTTTATTGAACGGTATCTGAGCTAATTTGAAACCCTTGTTTTCTGCCTCACCCGACCTCACCTTTCCCGTTAAGCAGCCATAGTGTGTTTTGTAAACGTGTGTCTCTGTTCTGTTTTGTAATTCAGTTCAAGTGTAGCGGTTTTTACATTCCCTCTATAAGTAATATCTTATGATAAGTGTCGTTTTCTGGTTGACTTATTTCACTTAGAATCGTCGTACCTAAATCCACTCATCATGCTGCTACTAGCCTTATGACGTTGATTTCATGGCTGAGTGATATTCCATTGTACATAAGGACCACAACTTCTTTATCCATTTTTTTCTTTCCTGGGATATTTAAGGTGTAACGAAGTGGAGGTTCTTGTCAACAGAGCAGCCCTAAACTTTGGGGTGCCTGTGTCTTGCTGATTTTTAGTTTTCCCAATTTATATGCCCATGAGTGGAAGTGCCCTATGCTCTCTAAGCTGAGTTTTTTAGAGGTTTCAGGACACACCGTACACTTCTCCAGAGTGGCTGTTGGCAATTTACATCCCGCCCATCAGCGTAGCAAGGCTCCCGTTTCTCCATGGCCTGTCCTGCATTTCTGGTTTTGACACTTTATTCAGCATGGCCCTTTTGACCGATGGGAAGCGAGACTTCTTTGTAGCGCTGATTTGCCTTTCCAGGTTGCTTGGTTGGCCAAAAAGGGCGTATGCGTTTTTTCCTGAATATATTCAGGAAAAAACGCATACGACCTTTTTGGCCAAGGGCATCATGGTCGAGGTTTTGCCGCTTTTCCTGTGCTTTAAAGGCGATTCGACTCTACCTCCTGAAATCTGTTTCCTGCAATTCTGCCTTGCTTTCAAATCCTCCTCGTTGCCTTCCCTCAATATATTTGTGGACGAGAGTTATCATTTATAACTCTGCAGGTTTGTGAATTGCAGTGCCCCTGAGCTCTATTTTTCAACTCACTTTTTTGGGAGCTGGCCGCAAAAGCGTAGGATTGCTTCAGGCCGTGTTCTGCTTCCGGGCGGCAGGCTGAGCCTGTGGTTAATTCTTCTTCCTGATGGGAAAATAGAGTGACCTGTGCCTGTCCCAACACCTAGAGCTAGTCTCTCACTGGTTCCCCCTCTTCCCGTTCATCCTCAGGACAAATTGCAACCTGTACGGAACAGGAGGTTAAAGGTGCTGATTCTCGAAGGAGGGAGATTGCTAGTAAAGCGGCTGTAATGGCCAACCCGAGCACAAGGAGATGAGAAATGAGGTGCGTTTTCGAAACCTTTCCCGATCACACGGTGTACCATCTTCTGGGTTTCTCATGCATGTTTTCGATGTAGGAAGATGCCCTTGAACCTGGAGATTTTGGACCCATGGGATGGATACCACGCAGTATTACTTTAAAGGGTCTGCGTTTGCTCACCCAACCTCACCAAACCTCTCAGCCCCAAGAGTGTCCACCCTTATGTCTCAATCAGCTGTGGGTCTAGAGATGGTCAATAAAGGTGGCATCACAGCCCCTGAACGAATTTTGTAAGAATTTCTCTCTCTTTCACTGTCTTTGTTTCACGGGTTTTTAAAAGTAATTGATTTTTATAATGGGGTTTAGCTGCTTTTCACTGCTGTGTTTATGCCGCTTTACACCCACTTGACTCACTTACAGAGAGATATCAATACATAGCTTTGAAGATTCTTCCTAGTCAGATATATTCTTGGGCGGTGAATAGGGGGTGTCGAGTCCAGTTCACTGAGCAAGGAGTAGGTCTTGTCTATTACATATTGGGTTTATTGAACGGTATCTGAGCTAATTTGAAACCCTTGTTTTCTGCCTCACCCGACCTCACCTTTCCCGTTAAGCAGCCATAGTGTGTCTTCTAAACGTGTGTCTCTGTTCTGTTTTGTAATTCAGTTCAAGTGTAGCGGTTTTTACATTCCCTCTATAAGTAATATCTTATGATAAGTGTCGTTTTCTGGTTGACTTATTTCACTTAGAATCGTCGTACCTAAATCCACTCATCATGCTGCTACTAGCCTTATGACGTTGATTTCATGGCTGAGTGATATTCCATTGTACATAAGGACCACAACTTCTTTATCCATTTTTTTCTTTCCTGGGATATTTAAGGTGTAACGAAGTGGAGGTTCTTGTCAACAGAGCAGCCCTAAACTTTGGGGTGCCTGTGTCTTGCTGATTTTTAGTTTTCCCAATTTATATGCCCATGAGTGGAAGTGCCCTATGCTCTCTAAGCTGAGTTTTTTAGAGGTTTCAGGACACACCGTACACTTCTCCAGAGTGGCTGTTGGCAATTTACATCCCGCCCATCAGCGTAGCAAGGCTCCCGTTTCTCCATGGCCTGTCCTGCATTTCTGGTTTTGACACTTTATTCAGCATGGCCCTTTTGACCGATGGGAAGCGAGACTTCTTTGTAGCGCTGATTTGCCTTTCCAGGTTGCTTGGTTGGCCAAAAAGGGCGTATGCGTTTTTTCCTGAATATATTCAGGAAAAAACGCATACGCCCTTTTTGGCCAAGGGCATCATGGTCGAGGTTTTGCCGCTTTTCCTGTGCTTTAAAGGCGATTCGACTCTACCTCCTGAAATCTGTTTCCTGCAATTCTGCCTTGCTTTCAAATCCTCCTCGTTGCCTTCCCTCAATATATTTGTGGACGAGAGTTATCATTTATAACTCTGCAGGTTTGTGAATTGCAGTGCCCCTGAGCTCGATTTTTCAACTCGCTTTTTTGGGAGCTGGCCGCAAAAGCGCAGGATTGCTTCAGGCCCTGTTCTGCTTCCGGGCGGCAGGCTGAGCCTGTGGTTAATTCTTCTTCCTGATGGGAAAATAGAGTGACCTGTGCCTGTCCCAACACCTAGAGCTAGTCTCTCACTGGTTCCCCCTCTTCCCGTTCATCCTCAGGACAAATTGCAACCTGTACGGAACAGGAGGTTAAAGGTGCTGATTCTCGAAGGAGGGAGATTGCTAGTAAAGCGGCTGTAATGGCCAACCCGAGCACAAGGAGATGAGAAATGAGGTGCGTTTTAGAAACCTTTCCCGATCACACGGTGTACCATCTTCTGGGTTTCTCATGCATGTTTTCGATGTAGGAAGATGCCCTTGAACCTGGAGATTTTGGACCCATGGGATGGATACCACGCAGTATTACTTTAAAGGGTCTGCGTTTGCTCACCCAACCTCACCAAACCTCTCAGCCCCAAGAGTGTCCACCCTTATGTCTCAATCAGCTGTGGGTCTAGAGATGGTCAATCCAGGTGGCATCACAGCCCCTGAACGAATTTTGTAAGAATTTCTCTCTCTTTCACTGTCTTTGTTTCACGGGTTTTTAAAAGTAATTGATTTTTATAATGGGGTTTAGCTGCTTTTCACTGCTGTGTTTATGCCGCTTTACACCCACTTGACTCACTTACAGAGGGATATCAATACATTGGTTTTAAGATTCTTACTAGTCAGATATATTCTTGGGCGGTGAACAGGGGGTGTTTAGTCCACTTCACTGAGCAAGGAGTAGGTCTTGTCTATTACATATTGGGTGTATGGAACGGTATCTGAGCCTATTTGAAACCCTTGTTTTATGCATCACCCCACCTCACCTTTCCTGTTAAGCAGCCATAGTGTGTCTTCTAAACGTGTGACGCTGTTCTGTTTTGTAATTCAGTTCAAGTGTAGCGGTTTTTACATTCCCTCTATAAGTGATATCTTATGATAAGTGTCTTTTTCTGTGTGACTTATTTCACTTAGAATCGTCGTACCTAAATCCTCTCATCATGCTGCTACTAGCCTTATGACGTTAATTTCATGGCTGAGTGATATGCCATTGTACATAAGGACCACAACTTCCTTATCCATTTTTCTCTTTCCTGGGATATTTAAGGTGTAACGAAGTGGAGGTTCTTGTCAACAGAGCAGCCCTAAACTTTGGGGTGCCTGTGTCTTGCTGATTTTTAGTTTTCCCAATTTATACGCCCATGAGTGGAAGTGCCCTATGCTCTCTAAGCTGAGTTTTTTAGATGTTTCAGGACACACCGTACACTTCTCCAGAGTGGCTGTTGGCAATTTACATCCCGCGCATCAGCGTAGCAAGGCTCCCGTTTCTCCATGGCCTGTCCTGCATTTCTGGTTTTGACACTTTATTCAGCATGGCCCTTTTGACCGATGGGAAGCGAGACTTCTTTGTAGCGCTGATTTGCCTTTCCAGGTTGCTTGGTTGGCCAAAAAGGGCGTTTGCGTTTTTTCCTGAATATATTCAGGAAAAAACGCAAACGCCCTTTTTGGCCAAGGGCATCATTGTCGAGGTTTTGCCGCTTTTCCCGAGCTTTAAAGGCGATTCAACTGTACCTCCTGAAATCTCTTTCCTGCAATTCTGCCTTGCTTTCAAATCCTCTGCGTTGCCTTCCCTCAATATATTTGTGGACGAGAGTTATCATTTATAACTCTGCATGTTTGTGAATTGCAGTGCCCCTGAGCTCGATTTTTCAACTCGCTTTTTTGGGAGCTGGCGGCAAAAGCACAGGATTGCTTCAGGCCCTGTTCTGCTTCCGTGCGGCAGGCTGAGCCTGTGGTTAATTCTTCCTCCTGATGGGAAAATAGAGTGACCTGTGCCTGTCCCAACACCTAGAGCTAGTCTCTCACTGGTTCCCCCTTTTCCCGTTCATCCTCAGGACAAATTGCAACCTGTACGGAACAGGAGGTTAAAGGTGCTGATTCTCGAAGGAGGGAGATTGCTAGTAAAGCGGCTGTAATGGCCAACCCGAGCACAAGGAGATGAGAAATGAGGTGCGTTTTAGAAACCTTTCCCTATCACACGGTGTACCATCTTCTGGGTTTCTCATGCATGTTTTCGATGTAGGAAGATGCCCTTGAACCTGGAGATTTTGGACCCATGGGATGGATACCACGCAGTATTACTTTAAAGGGTCTGCGTTTGCTCACCCAACCTCACCAAACCTCTCAGCCCCAAGAGTGTCCACCCTTATGTCTCAATCAGCTGTGGGTCTAGAGATGGTCAATCCAGGTGGCATCACAGCCCCTGAACGAATTTTGTAAGAATTTCTCTCTCTTTCACTGTCTTTGTTTCACGGGTTTTTAAAAGTAATTGATTTTTATAATGGGGTTTAGCTGCTTTTCACTGCTGTGTTTATGCCGCTTTACACCCACTTGACTCACTTACAGAGGGATATCAATACATTGGTTTTAAGATTCTTACTAGTCAGATATATTCTTGGGCGGTGAACAGGGGGTGTTTAGTCCACTTCACTGAGCAAGGAGTAGGTCTTGTCTATTACATATTGGGTGTATGGAACGGTATCTGAGCCTATTTGAAACCCTTGTTTTATGCATCACCCCACCTCACCTTTCCCGTTAAGTAGCCATAGTGTGTCTTCTAAACGTGTGACGCTGTTCTGTTTTGTAATTCAGTTCAAGTGTAGCGGTTTTTACATTCCCTCTATAAGTAATATCTTATGATAAGTGTCGTTTTCTGGTTGACTTATTTCACTTAGAATCGTCGTACCTAAATCCACTCATCATGCTGCTACTAGCCTTATGACGTTGATTTCATGGCTGAGTGATATTCCATTGTACATAAGGACCACAACTTCTTTATCCATTTTTTTCTTTCCTGGGATATTTAAGGTGTAACGAAGTGGAGGTTCTTGTCAACAGAGCAGCCCTAAACTTTGGGGTGCCTGTGTCTTGCTGATTTTTAGTTTTCCCAATTTATATGCCCATGAGTGGAAGTGCCCTATGCTCTCTAAGCTGAGTTTTTTAGAGGTTTCAGGACACACCGTACACTTCTCCAGAGTGGCTGTTGGCAATTTACATCCCGCCCATCAGCGTAGCAAGGCTCCCGTTTCTCCATGGCCTGTCCTGCATTTCTGGTTTTGACACTTTATTCAGCATGGCCCTTTTGACCGATGGGAAGCGAGACTTCTTTGTAGCGCTGATTTGCCTTTCCAGGTTGCTTGGTTGGCCAAAAAGGGCGTATGCGTTTTTTCCTGAATATATTCAGGAAAAAACGCATACGCCCTTTTTGGCCAAGGGCATCATGGTCGAGGTTTTGCCGCTTTTCCTGTGCTTTAAAGGCGATTCGACTCTACCTCCTGAAATCTGTTTCCTGCAATTCTGCCTTGCTTTCAAATCCTCCTCGTTGCCTTCCCTCAATATATTTGTGGACGAGAGTTATCATTTATAACTCTGCAGGTTTGTGAATTGCAGTGCCCGTGAGCTCGATTTTTCAACTCGCTTTTTTGGGAGCTGGCCGCAAAAGCGCAGGATTGCTTCAGGCCCTGTTCTGCTTCCGGGCGGCAGGCTGAGCCTGTGGTTAATTCTTCTTCCTGATGGGAAAATAGAGTGACCTGTGCCTGTCCCAACACCTAGAGCTAGTCTCTCACTGGTTCCCCCTCTTCCCGTTCATCCTCAGGACAAACTGCAACCTGTACGGAACAGGAGGTTAAAGGTGCTGATTCTCGAAGGAGGGAGATTGCTAGTAAAGCGGCTGTAATGGCCAACCCGAGCACAAGGAGATGAGAAATGAGGTGCGTTTTCGAAACCTTTCCCGATCACACGGTGTACCATCTTCTGGGTTTCTCATGCATGTTTTCGATGTAGGAAGATGCCCTTGAACCTGGAGATTTTGGACCCATGGGATGGATACCACGCAGTATTACTTTAAAGGGTCTGCGTTTGCTCACCCAACCTCACCAAACCTCTCAGCCCCAAGAGTGTCCATCCTTATGTCTCAATCAGCTGTGGGTCTAGAGATGGTCAATAAAGGTGGCATCACAGCCCCTGAACGAATTTTGTAAGAATTTCTCTCTCTTTCACTGTCTTTGTTTCACGGGTTTTTAAAAGTAATTGATTTTTATAATGGGGTTTAGCTGCTTTTCACTGCTGTGTTTATGCCGCTTTACACCCACTTGACTCACTTACAGAGAGATATCAATACATAGCTTTGAAGATTCTTCCTAGTCAGATATATTCTTGGGCGGTGAATAGGGGGTGTCGAGTCCAGTTCACTGAGCAAGGAGTAGGTCTTGTCTATTACATATTGGGTTTATTGAACGGTATCTGAGCTAATTTGAAACCCTTGTTTTCTGCCTCACCCGACCTCACCTTTCCCGTTAAGCAGCCATAGTGTGTTTTGTAAACGTGTGTCTCTGTTCTGTTTTGTAATTCAGTTCAAGTGTAGCGGTTTTTACATTCCCTCTATAAGTAATATCTTATGATAAGTGTCGTTTTCTGGTTGACTTATTTCACTTAGAATCGTCGTACCTAAATCCACTCATCATGCTGCTACTAGCCTTATGACGTTGATTTCATGGCTGAGTGATATTCCATTGTACATAAGGACCACAACTTCTTTATCCATTTTTTTCTTTCCTGGGATATTTAAGGTGTAACGAAGTGGAGGTTCTTGTCAACAGAGCAGCCCTAAACTTTGGGGTGCCTGTGACTTGCTGATTTTTAGTTTTCCCAATTTATATGCCCATGAGTGGAAGTGCCCTATGCTCTCTAAGCTGAGTTTTTTAGAGGTTTCAGGACACACCGTACACTTCTCCAGAGTGGCTGTTGGCAATTTACATCCCGCCCATCAGCGTAGCAAGGCTCCCGTTTCTCCATGGCCTGTCCTGCATTTCTGGTTTTGACACTTTATTCAGCATGGCCCTTTTGACCGATGGGAAGCGAGACTTCTTTGTAGCGCTGATTTGCCTTTCCAGGTTGCTTGGTTGGCCAAAAAGGGCGTATGCGTTTTTTCCTGAATATATTCAGGAAAAAACGCATACGCCCTTTTTGGCCAAGGGCATCATGGTCGAGGTTTTGCCGCTTTTCCTGTGCTTTAAAGGCGATTCGACTCTACCTCCTGAAATCTGTTTCCTGCAATTCTGCCTTGCTTTCAAATCCTCCTCGTTGCCTTCCCTCAATATATTTGTGGACGAGAGTTATCATTTATAACTCTGCAGGTTTGTGAATTGCAGTGCCCCTGAGCTCGATTTTTCAACTCGCTTTTTTGGGAGCTGGCCGCAAAAGCGCAGGATTGCTTCAGGCCCTGTTCTGCTTCCGGGCGGCAGGCTGAGCCTGTGGTTAATTCTTCTTCCTGATGGGAAAATAGAGTGACCTGTGCCTGTCCCAACACCTAGAGCTAGTCTCTCACTGGTTCCCCCTCTTCCCGTTCATCCTCAGGACAAATTGCAACCTGTATGGAACAGGAGGTTAAAGGTGCTGATTCTCGAAGGAGGAAGATTGCTAGTAAAGCGGCTGTAATGGCCAACCCGAGCACAAGGAGATGAGAAATGAGGTGCGTTTTCGAAACCTTTCCCGATCACACGGTGTACCATCTTCTGGGTTTCTCATGCATGTTTTCGATGTAGGAAGATGCCCTTGAACCTGGAGATTTTGGACCCATGGGATGGATACCACGCAGTATTACTTTAAAGGGTCTGCGTTTGCTCACCCAACCTCACCAAACCTCTCAGGCCCAAGAGTGTCCACCCTTATGTCTCAATCAGCTGTGGGTCTAGAGATGGTCAATAAAGGTGGCATCACAGCCCCTGAACGAATTTTGTAAGAATTTCTCTCTCTTTCACTGTCTTTGTTTCACGGGTTTTTAAAAGTAATTGATTTTTATAATGGGGTTTAGCTGCTTTTCACTGCTGTGTTTATGCCGCTTTACACCCACTTGACTCACTTACAGAGGGATATCAATACATTGGTTTTAAGATTCTTACTAGTCAGATATATTCTTGGGCGGTGAACAGGGGGTGTTTAGTCCACTTCACTGAGCAAGGAGTAGGTCTTGTCTATTACATATTGGGTTTATGGAACGGTATCTGAGCTAATTTGAAACCCTTGTTTTATGCATCACCCACCTCACCTTTCTCGTTAAGCAGCCATAGTGTGTCTTCTAAACGTGTGACGCTGTTCTGTTTTGTAATTCCGTTCAAGTGTAGTGGTTTTTGCATTCCCTCTATAAGTGATATCTTATGATAAGTGTCTTTTTCTGTGTGACTTATTTCACTTAGAATCGTCGTACCTAAATCCTCTCATCATGCTGCTACTAGCCTTATGACGTTAATTTCATGGCTGAGTGATATGCCATTGTACATAAGGACCACAACTTCCTTATCCATTTTTCTCTTTCCTGGGATATTTAAGGTGTAACGAAGTGGAGGTTCTTGTCAACAGAGCAGCCCTAAACTTTGGGGTGCCTGTGTCTTGCTGATTTTTAGTTTTCCCAATTTATATGCCCATGAGTGGAAGTGCCCTATGCTCTCTAAGCTGAGTTTTTTAGAGGTTTCAGGACACACCGTACACTTCTCCAGAGTGGCTGTTGGCAATTTACATCCCGCCCATCAGCGTAGCAAGGCTCCCGTTTCTCCATGGCCTGTCCTGCATTTCTGGTTTTGACACTTTATTCAGCATGGCCCTTTTGACCGATGGGAAGCGAGACTTCTTTGTAGCGCTGATTTGCCTTTCCAGGTTGCTTGGTTGGCCAAAAAGGGCGTATGCGTTTTTTCCTAAATATATTCAGGAAAAAACGTATACGCCCTTTTTGGCCAAGGGCATCATGGTCGAGGTTTTGCCGCTTTTCCTGTGCTTTAAAGGCGATTCGAATCTACCTCCTGAAATCTGTTTCCTGCAATTCTGCCTTGCTTTCAAATCCTCTTCGTTGCCTTCCCTCAATATATTTGTGGACGAGAGTTATCATTTCTAACTCTGCAGGTCTGTGAATTGCAGTGCCCCTGAGCTCCATTTTTAACTCGCTTTCTTCGGAGTTGGCCGCAAAAGCGCAGGATTGCTTCAAGCCCTATTCTGGTTCCGGGCGGCAGGCTGAGCCTGTGGTTAATTCTTCTTCCTGATGGGAAAATAGAGTGATCTGTGCCTGTCCCAACACCTAGAGCTAGTCTATCATTGGTTCCACCTCTTCCTTTTCATCCTCAGGACAGATTGCAACCTGTACGTAACAGGAGGTTAAAGGTGCTGATTCTCCATGGAGGGAGATTGCTACTAACTCGGTTGGAATGGCGAACCAGAGCACAAGGAGATGAGAAATGAGGTGCGTTTTAGAAACCTTTCCCGATCGCACGGTGTACCGTCTTCTGGGTTTCTCATGCATGTTTTTGATATAGGAAGATGCCCTTGAACTTGGAGATTTGGGACCCATGGGATGGGTACCACGCAGTATTACTTTAAAGGGTCTGCGTTTGCTCACCCAACCTCAACAAATCTCTCAGTCCCACGAGTGTCCACCCTTATGTCTCAATCAGCTGTGGGTCTAGAGATGGTCAATAAAGGTGTCATCACAGCCCCTGAACGAATTCTGTATGAATTTCTCTCTCTTTCACTGTCTTTGTTTCACGGGTTTTTAAAAGTAATTGATTTTTATAATGGGGTTTAGCTGCTTTTCACTGCTGTGTTTATGCCGCTTTACACCCACTTGACTCACTTACAGAGAGATATCAATACATTGGTTTTAAGAGTCTTACTAGTCTGATATATTCTTGGGCGGTGAACAGGGGGCGTTGAGTCCACTTCACTGAGCAAGGAGTAGGTCTTGTCTATTACATATTGGGTTTATGGAACGGTATCTGAGCTAATTTGAAACCCTTGTTTTCTGCCTCACCCGACCTCACCTTTCCCGTTAAGCAGCCATAGTGTGTTTTGTAAACGTGTGTCTCTGTTCTGTTTTGTAATTCAGTTAAAGTGTAGCGGTTTTTACATTCCCTCTATAAGTGATATCTTATGATAAGTGTCGTTTTCTGGTTGACTTATTTCACTTAGAATCGTCGTACCTAAATCCACTCATCATGCTGCTACTAGCCTTATGACGTTGATTTCATGGCTGAGTGATATTCCATTGTACATAAGGACCACAACTTCTTTATCCATTTTTCTCTTTCCTGGGATATTTAAGGTGTAACGAAGTGGAGGTTCTTGTCAACAGAGCAGCCCTAAACTTTGGGGTGCCTGTGACTTGCTGATTTTTAGTTTTCCCAATTTATACGCCCATGAGTGGAAGTGCCCTATGCTCTCTAAGCTGAGTTTTTTAGAGGTTTCAGGACACACCGTACACTTCTCCAGAGTGGCTGTTGGCAATTTACATCCCGCCCATCAGCGTAGCAAGGCTCCCGTTTCTCCATGGCCTGTCCTGCATTTCTGGTTTTGACACTTTATTCAGCATGGCCCTTTTGACCGATGGGAAGCGAGACTTCTTTGTAGCGCTGATTTGCCTTTCCAGGTTGCTTGGTTGGCCAAAAAGGGCGTATGCGTTTTTTCCTGAATATATTCAGGAAAAAACGCATACGCCCTTTTTGGCCAAGGGCATCATGGTCGAGGTTTTGCCGCTTTTCCTGTGCTTTAAAGGCGATTCGACTCTACCTCCTGAAATCTGTTTCCTGCAATTCTGCCTTGCTTTCAAATCCTCCTCGTTGCCTTCCCTCAATATATTTGTGGACGAGAGTTATCATTTATAACTCTGCAGGTTTGTGAATTGCAGTGCCCCTGAGCTCGATTTTTCAACTCGCTTTTTTGGGAGCTGGCCGCAAAAGCGCAGGATTGCTTCAGGCCCTGTTCTGCTTCCGGGCGGCAGGCTGAGCCTGTGGTTAATTCTTCTTCCTGATGGGAAAATAGAGTGACCTGTGCCTGTCCCAACACCTAGAGCTAGTCTCTCACTGGTTCCCCCTCTTCCCGTTCATCCTCAGGACAAATTGCAACCTGTACGGAACAGGAGGTTAAAGGTGCTGATTCTCGAAGGAGGGAGATTGCTAGTAAAGCGGCTGTAATGGCCAACCCGAGCACAAGGAGATGAGAAATGAGGTGCGTTTTCGAAACCTTTCCCGATCACACGGTGTACCATCTTCTGGGTTTCTCATGCATGTTTTCGATGTAGGAAGATGCCCTTGAACCTGGAGATTTTGGACCCATGGGATGGATACCACGCAGTATTACTTTAAAGGGTCTGCGTTTGCTCACCCAACCTCACCAAACCTCTCAGGCCCAAGAGTGTCCACCCTTATGTCTCAATCAGCTGTGGGTCTAGAGATGGTCAATAAAGGTGGCATCACAGCCCATGAACGAATTTTGTAAGAATTTCTCTCTCTTTCACTGTCTTTGTTTCACGGGTTTTTAAAAGTAATTGATTTTTATAATGGGGTTTAGCTGCTTTTCACTGCTGTGTTTATGCCGCTTTACACCCACTTGACTCACTTACAGAGGGATATCAATACATTGGTTTTAAGATTCTTACTAGTCAGATATATTCTTGGGCGGTGAACAGGGGGTGTTGAGTCCAGTTCACTGAGCAAGGAGTAGGTCTTGTCTATTACATATTGGGTTTATGGAACGGTATCTGAGCTAATTTGAAACCCTTGTTTTATGCATCACCCACCTCACCTTTCTCGTTAAGCAGCCATAGTGTGTCTTCTAAACGTGTGACGCTGTTCTGTTTTGTAATTCCGTTCAAGTGTAGTGGTTTTTGCATTCCCTCTATAAGTGATATCTTATGATAAGTGTCTTTTTCTGTGTGACTTATTTCACTTAGAATCGTCGTACCTAAATCCTCTCATCATGCTGCTACTAGCCTTATGACGTTAATTTCATGGCTGAGTGATATGCCATTGTACATAAGGACCACAACTTCCTTATCCATTTTTCTCTTTCCTGGGATATTTAAGGTGTAACGAAGTGGAGGTTCTTGTCAACAGAGCAGCCCTAAACTTTGGGGTGCCTGTGTCTTGCTGATTTTTAGTTTTCCCAATTTATATGCCCATGAGTGGAAGTGCCCTATGCTCTCTAAGCTGAGTTTTTTAGAGGTTTCAGGACACACCGTACACTTCTCCAGAGTGGCTGTTGGCAATTTACATCCCGCCCATCAGCGTAGCAAGGCTCCCGTTTCTCCATGGCCTGTCCTGCATTTCTGGTTTTGACACTTTATTCAGCATGGCCCTTTTGACCGATGGGAAGCGAGACTTCTTTGTAGCGCTGATTTGCCTTTCCAGGTTGCTTGGTTGGCCAAAAAGGGCGTATGCGTTTTTTCCTAAATATATTCAGGAAAAAACGTATACGCCCTTTTTGGCCAAGGGCATCATGGTCGAGGTTTTGCCGCTTTTCCTGTGCTTTAAAGGCGATTCGAATCTACCTCCTGAAATCTGTTTCCTGCAATTCTGCCTTGCTTTCAAATCCTCTTCGTTGCCTTCCCTCAATATATTTGTGGACGAGAGTTATCATTTCTAACTCTGCAGGTCTGTGAATTGCAGTGCCCCTGAGCTCCATTTTTCAACTCGCTTTCTTCGGAGTTGGCCGCAAAAGCGCAGGATTGCTTCAAGCCCTATTCTGGTTCCGGGCGGCAGGCTGAGCCTGTGGTTAATTCTTCTTCCTGATGGGAAAATAGAGTGATCTGTGCCTGTCCCAACACCTAGAGCTAGTCTATCATTGGTTCCACCTCTTCCCTTTCATCCTCAGGACAGATTGCAACCTGTACGTAACAGGAGGTTAAAGGTGCTGATTCTCCATGGAGGGAGATTGCTACTAACTCGGTTGGAATGGCGAACCAGAGCACAAGGAGATGAGAAATGAGGTGCGTTTTAGAAACCTTTCCCGATCGCACGGTGTACCGTCTTCTGGGTTTCTCATGCATGTTTTTGATATAGGAAGATGCCCTTGAACTTGGAGATTTGGGACCCATGGGATGGGTACCACGCAGTATTACTTTAAAGGGTCTGCGTTTGCTCACCCAACCTCAACAAATCTCTCAGTCCCACGAGTGTCCACCCTTATGTCTCAATCAGCTGTGGGTCTAGAGATGGTCAATAAAGGTGTCATCACAGCCCCTGAACGAATTCTGTATGAATTTCTCTCTCTTTCACTGTCTTTGTTTCACGGGTTTTTAAAAGTAATTGATTTTTATAATGGGGTTTAGCTGCTTTTCACTGCTGTGTTTATGCCGCTTTACACCCACTTGACTCACTTACAGAGAGATATCAATACATTGGTTTTAAGAGTCTTACTAGTCTGATATATTCTTGGGCGGTGAACAGGGGGCGTTGAGTCCACTTCACTGAGCAAGGAGTAGGTCTTGTCTATTACATATTGGGTTTATGGAACGGTATCTGAGCTAATTTGAAACCCTTGTTTTCTGCCTCACCCGACCTCACCTTTCCCGTTAAGCAGCCATAGTGTGTTTTGTAAACGTGTGTCTCTGTTCTGTTTTGTAATTCAGTTCAAGTGTAGCGGTTTTTACATTCCCTCTATAAGTGATATCTTATGATAAGTGTCGTTTTCTGGTTGACTTATTTCACTTAGAATCGTCGTACCTAAATCCACTCATCATGCTGCTACTAGCCTTATGACGTTGATTTCATGGCTGAGTGATATTCCATTGTACATAAGGACCACAACTTCTTTATCCATTTTTCTCTTTCCTGGGATATTTAAGGTGTAACGAAGTGGAGGTTCTTGTCAACAGAGCAGCCCTAAACTTTGGGGTGCCTGTGACTTGCTGATTTTTAGTTTTCCCAATTTATACGCCCATGAGTGGAAGTGCCCTATGCTCTCTAAGCTGAGTTTTTTAGAGGTTTCAGGACACACCGTACACTTCTCCAGAGTGGCTGTTGGCAATTTACATCCCGCCCATCAGCGTAGCAAGGCTCCCGTTTCTCCATGGCCTGTCCTGCATTTCTGGTTTTGACACTTTATTCAGCATGGCCCTTTTGACCGATGGGAAGCGAGACTTCTTTGTAGCGCTGATTTGCCTTTCCAGGTTGCTTGGTTGGCCAAAAAGGGCGTATGCGTTTTTTCCTGAATATATTCAGGAAAAAACGCATACGCCCTTTTTGGCCAAGGGCATCATGGTCGAGGTTTTGCCGCTTTTCCTGTGCTTTAAAGGCGATTCGACTCTACCTCCTGAAATCTGTTTCCTGCAATTCTGCCTTGCTTTCAAATCCACCTCGTTGCCTTCCCTCAATATATTTGTGGACGAGAGTTATCATTTATAACTCTGCAGGTTTGTGAATTGCAGTGCCCCTGAGCTCGATTTTTCAACTCGCTTTTTTGGGAGCTGGCCGCAAAAGCGCAGGATTGCTTCAGGCCCTGTTCTGCTTCCGGGCGGCAGGCTGAGCCTGTGGTTAATTCTTCTTCCTGATGGGAAAATAGAGTGACCTGTGCCTGTCCCAACACCTAGAGCTAGTCTCTCACTGGTTCCCCCTCTTCCCGTTCATCCTCAGGACAAATTGCAACCTGTACGGAACAGGAGGTTAAAGGTGCTGATTCTCGAAGGAGGAAGATTGCTAGTAAAGCGGCTGTAATGGCCAACCCGAGCACAAGGAGATGAGAAATGAGGTGCGTTTTCGAAACCTTTCCCGATCACACGGTGTACCATCTTCTGGGTTTCTCATGCATGTTTTCGATGTAGGAAGATGCCCTTGAACCTGGAGATTTTGGACCCATGGGATGGATACCACGCAGTATTACTTTAAAGGGTCTGCGTTTGCTCACCCAACCTCACCAAACCTCTCAGGCCCAAGAGTGTCCACCCTTATGTCTCAATCAGCTGTGGGTCTAGAGATGGTCAATAAAGGTGGCATCACAGCCCCTGAACGAATTTTGTAAGAATTTCTCTCTCTTTCACTGTCTTTGTTTCACGGGTTTTTAAAAGTAATTGATTTTTATAATGGGGTTTAGCTGCTTTTCACTGCTGTGTTTATGCCGCTTTACACCCACTTGACTCACTTACAGAGGGATATCAATACATTGGTTTTAAGATTCTTACTAGTCAGATATATTCTTGGGCGGTGAACAGGGGGTGTTGAGTCCAGTTCACTGAGCAAGGAGTAGGTCTTGTCTATTACATATTGGGTTTATGGAACGGTATCTGAGCTAATTTGAAACCCTTGTTTTATGCATCACCCACCTCACCTTTCTCGTTAAGCAGCCATAGTGTGTCTTCTAAACGTGTGACGCTGTTCTGTTTTGTAATTCCGTTCAAGTGTAGTGGTTTTTGCATTCCCTCTATAAGTGATATCTTATGATAAGTGTCTTTTTCTGTGTGACTTATTTCACTTAGAATCGTCGTACCTAAATCCTCTCATCATGCTGCTACTAGCCTTATGACGTTAATTTCATGGCTGAGTGATATGCCATTGTACATAAGGACCACAACTTCCTTATCCATTTTTCTCTTTCCTGGGATATTTAAGGTGTAACGAAGTGGAGGTTCTTGTCAACAGAGCAGCCCTAAACTTTGGGGTGCCTGTGTCTTGCTGATTTTTAGTTTTCCCAATTTATACGCCCATGAGTGGAAGTGCCCTATGCTCTCTAAGCTGAGTTTTTTAGAGGTTTCAGGACACACCGTACACTTCTCCAGAGTGGCTGTTGGCAATTTACATCCCGCCCATCAGCGTAGCAAGGCTCCCGTTTCTCCATGGCCTGTCCTGCATTTCTGGTTTTGACACTTTATTCAGCATGGCCCTTTTGACCGATGGGAAGCGAGACTACTTTGTAGCGCTGATTTGCCTTTCCAGGTTGCTTGGTTGGCCAAAAAGGGCGTATGCGTTTTTTCCTAAATATATTCAGGAAAAAACGTATACGCCCTTTTTGGCCAAGGGCATCATGGTCGAGGTTTTGCCGCTTTTCCTGTGCTTTAAAGGCGATTCGAATCTACCTCCTGAAATCTGTTTCCTGCAATTCTGCCTTGCTTTCAAATCCTCTTCGTTGCCTTCCCTCAATATATTTGTGGACGAGAGTTATCATTTCTAACTCTGCAGGTCTGTGAATTGCAGTGCCCCTGAGCTCCATTTTTCAACTCGCTTTCTTCGGTGCTGGCCGCAAAAGCGCAGGATTGCTTCAGGCCCTATTCTGGTTCCGGGCGGCAGGCTGAGCCTGTGGTTAATTCTTCTTCCTGATGGGAAAATAGAGTGACCTGTGCCTGTCCCAACACCTAGAGCTAGTCTATCATTGGTTCCACCTCTTCCCTTTCATCCTCAGGACAGATTGCAACCTGTACGTAACAGGAGGTTAAAGGTGCTGATTCTCCATGGAGGGAGATTGCTACTAACTCGGTTGGAATGGCGAACCAGAGCACAAGGAGATGAGAAATGAGGTGCGTTTTAGAAACCTTTCCCGATCGCACGGTGTACCGTCTTCTGGGTTTCTCATGCATGTTTTTGATATAGGAAGATGCCCTTGAACTTGGAGATTTGGGACCCATGGGATGGGTACCACGCAGTATTACTTTAAAGGGTCTGCGTTTGCTCACCCAACCTCAACAAATCTCTCAGTCCCACGAGTGTCCACCCTTATGTCTCAATCAGCTGTGGGTCTAGAGATGGTCAATAAAGGTGTCATCACAGCCCCTGAACGAATTCTGTATGAATTTCTCTCTCTTTCACTGTCTTTGTTTCACGGGTTTTTAAAAGTAATTGATTTTTATAATGGGGTTTAGCTGCTTTTCACTGCTGTGTTTATGCCGCTTTACACCCACTTGACTCACTTACAGAGAGATATCAATACATTGGTTTTAAGAGTCTTACTAGTCTGATATATTCTTGGGCGGTGAACAGGGGGCGTTGAGTCCACTTCACTGAGCAAGGAGTAGGTCTTGTCTATTACATATTGGGTTTATGGAACGGTATCTGAGCTAATTTGAAACCCTTGTTTTCTGCCTCACCCGACCTCACCTTTCCCGTTAAGCAGCCATAGTGTGTTTTGTAAACGTGTGTCTCTGTTCTGTTTTGTAATTCAGTTCAAGTGTAGCGGTTTTTACATTCCCTCTATAAGTGATATCTTATGATAAGTGTCGTTTTCTGGTTGACTTATTTCACTTAGAATCGTCGTACCTAAATCCACTCATCATGCTGCTACTAGCCTTATGACGTTGATTTCATGGCTGAGTGATATTCCATTGTACATAAGGACCACAACTTCTTTATCCATTTTTCTCTTTCCTGGGATATTTAAGGTGTAACGAAGTGGAGGTTCTTGTCAACAGAGCAGCCCTAAACTTTGGGGTGCCTGTGTCTTGCTGATTTTTAGTTTTCCCAATTTATACGCCCATGAGTGGAAGTGCCCTATGCTCTCTAAGCTGAGTTTTTTAGAGGTTTCAGGACACACCGTACACTTCTCCAGAGTGGCTGTTGGCAATTTACATCACGCCCATCAGCGTAGCAACGCTCCTGTTTCTCCATGGCCTGTCCTGCATTTCTGGTTTTGACACTTTATTCAGCATGGCCCTTTTGACCGATGGGAAGCGAGACTTCTTTGTAGCGCTGATTTGCCTTTCCAGGTTGCTTGGTTGGCCAAAAAGGGCGTCTGCGTTTTTTCCTGAATATATTCAGGAAAAAACGCAGACGCCCTTTTTGGCCAAGGGCATCATGGTCGAGGTTTTGCCGCTTTTCCTGTGCTTTAAAGGCGATACGAATCTACCTCCTGAAATCTGTTTCCTGCAATTCTGCCTTGCTTTCAAATCCTCTTCGTTGCCTTTCCTCAATATATTTGTGGACGAGAGTTATCATTTCTAACTCTGCAGGTTTGTGAATTGCAGTGCCCCTGAGCTCCATTTTTCAACTCGTTTTCTTGGGAGCTGGCCACAAAAGCGAAGGATTGCTACAGGCCCTATTCTGGTTCCGGGCGGCAGGCTGAGCCTGTGGTTAATTCTTCTTCCTGATTGGAAAATAGAGTGACCTGTGCTTGTCCCAACACCTAGACCTGGTCTCTCATTGGTTCCCCCTCTTCCCGTTCATCCTCAGGACAAATTGCAACCTGTACGGAACAGGAGGTTAAAGGTGCTGATTCTCCACGGAGGGAGATTGCTACTAACGCGGCTGGAATGGCGAACCCGAGCACAAGGAGATGAGAAATGAGGTGCGTTTTAGAAACCTTTCCCGATCACACGGTGTACCATCTTCTGGGTTTCTCATGCATGTTTTCGATGTAGGAAGATGCCCTTGAACCTGGAGATTTGGGACCCATGAGATGGGTACCACACAGTATTACTTTAAAGGGTCTGTGTTTGCTCACCCAACCTCACCAAACCTCTCAGCCCCAAGAGTGTCCACCCTTATGTCTCAATCAGCTGTGGGTCTAGATATGGTCAATCCAGGTGGCATCACAGCCCCTGAACGAATTTTGTAAGAATTTCTCTCCCTTTCACTGTCTTTGTTTCATGGGATTTTAAAAGTAATTGATTTTTATAATGGGGTTTAGCTGCTTTTCACTGCTGGGTTTATGCTGCTTTACACCCACTTGACTCATTTACAGAGGGATATCAATACATAGCTTTGAAGATTGTTCCTAGTCAGATATATTCTTGGGCGGTGAATAGGGGGTGTTGAGTCCAGTTCACTGAGCAAGGAGTAGGTCTTGTCTATTACATATTGGGTTTATGGAACGGTATCTGAGCTAATTTGAAACCCCTGTTTTCTACCTCACCCGACCTCACCTTTCCCGTCAAGCAGCCATAGTGTGTTTTGTAAACGTGTGTCTCTGTTCTGTTTTGTAATTCAGTTCAAGTGTAGCGGTTTTTACATTCCCTCTATAAGTCATATCTTATGATAAGTGTTGTTTTCTGGTTGACTTATTTCACTTAGAATCGTCGTACCTAAATCCACTCATCATGCTGCTACTAGCCTTATGACGTTGATTTCATGGCTGAGTGATATGCCATTGTACATAAGGACCACAACTTCCTTATCCATTTTTCTCTTTCCTGGGATATTTAAGGTGTAACGAAGTGGAGGTTCTTGTCAACAGAGCAGCCCTAAACTTTGGGGTGCCTGTGTCTTGCTGATTTTTAGTTTTCCCAATTTATACGCCCATGAGTGGAAGTGCCTTATGCTCTCTATGCTGAGTTCTTTAGATGTTTCAGGAAACACCGTACACTTCTCCAGAGTGGCTGTTGGCAATTTACATCCCGCCCATCAGCGTAGTAAGGCTCCCGTTTCTCCATGGCCTGTCCTGCATTTCTGGTTTTGACACTTTATTCAGCATGGCCCTTTTGACCGATGGGAAGCGAGACTTCTTTGTAGCGCTGATTTGCCTTTCCAGGTTGCTTGGTTGGCCAAAAAGGGCGTATGCGTTTTTTCCTGAATATATTCAGGAAAAAACGCATACGCCCTTTTTGGCCAAGGGCATCATGGTCGAGGTTTTGCCGCTTTTCCTGTGCTTTAAAGGCGATTCGACTCTACCTCCTGAAATCTGTTTCCTGCAATTCTCCCTTGCTTTCAAATCCTCCTCGTTGCCTTCCCTCAATATATTTGTGGACGAGAGTTATCATTTCTAACTCTGTAGGTTTGTGAATTGCAGTGCCCCTGAGCTCGATTTTTCAACTCGCTTTTTTGGGAGCTGGCCGCAAAAGCGCAGGATTGCTTCAGGCCCTGTTCTGCTTCCGGGCGGCAGGCTGAGCCTGTGGTTAATTCTTCTTCCTGATGGGAAAATAGAGTGACCTGTGCCTGTCCCAACACCTAGAGCTAGTCTCTCACTGGTTCCCCCTCTTCCCGTTCATCCTCAGGACAAATTGCAACCTGTACGGAACAGGAGGTTAAAGGTGCTGATTCTCGAAGGAGGGAGATTGCTAGTAAAGCGGCTGTAATGGCCAACCCGAGCACAAGGAGATGAGAAATGAGGTGCGTTTTAGAAACCTTTCCCGATCACACGGTGTACCATCTTCTGGGTTTCTCATGCATGTTTTCGATGTAGGAAGATGCCCTTGAACCTGGAGATTTTGGACCCATGGGATGGATACCACGCAGTATTACTTTAAAGGGTCTGCGTTTGCTCACCCAACCTCACCCAACCTCTCAGCCCCAAGAGTGTCCACCCTTATGTCTCAATCAGCTGTGGGTCTAGAGATGGTCAATAAAGGTGGCATCACAGCCCCTGAACGAATTTTGTAAGAATTTCTCTCTCTTTCACTGTCTTTGTTTCACGGGTTTTTAAAAGTAATTGATTTTTATAATGGGGTTTAGCTGCTTTTCACTGCTGTGTTTATGCCGCTTTACACCCACTTGACTCACTTACAGAGAGATATCAATACATAGCTTTGAAGATTCTTCCTAGTCAGATATATTCTTGGGCGGTGAATAGGGGGTGTCGAGTCCAGTTCACTGAGCAAGGAGTAGGTCTTGTCTATTACATATTGGGTTTATTGAACGGTATCTGAGCTAATTTGAAACCCTTGTTTTCTGCCTCACCCGACCTCACCTTTCCCGTTAAGCAGCCATAGTGTGTTTTGTAAACGTGTGTCTCTGTTCTGTTTTGTAATTCAGTTCAAGTGTAGCGGTTTTTACATTCCCTCTATAAGTAATATCTTATGATAAGTGTCGTTTTCTGGTTGACTTATTTCACTTAGAATCGTCGTACCTAAATCCACTCATCATGCTGCTACTAGCCTTATGACGTTGATTTCATGGCTGAGTGATATTCCCTTGTACATAAGGACCACAACTTCTTTATCCATTTTTTTCTTTCCTGGGATATTTAAGATGTAACGAAGTGGAGGTTCTTGTCAACAGAGCAGCCCTAAACTTTGGGGTGCCTGTGTCTTGCTGATTTTTAGTTTTCCCAATTTATATGCCCATGAGTGGAAGTGCCCTATGCTCTCTAAGCTGAGTTTTTTAGAGGTTTCAGGACACACCGTACACTTCTCCAGAGTGGCTGTTGGCAATTTACATCCCGCCCATCAGCGTAGCAAGGCTCCCGTTTCTCCATGGCCTGTCCTGCATTTCTGGTTTTGACACTTTATTCAGCATGGCCCTTTTGACCGATGGGAAGCGAGACTTCTTTGTAGCACTGATTTGCCTTTCCAGGTTGCTTGGTTGGCCAAAAAGGGCGTATGCGTTTTTTCCTGAATATATTCAGGAAAAAACGCATACGCCCTTTTTGGCCAAGGGCATCATGGTCGAGGTTTTGCCGCTTTTCCTGTGCTTTAAAGGCGATTCGAATCTACCTCCTGAAATCTGTTTCCTGCAATTCTGCCTTGCTTTCAAATCCTCCTCGTTGCCTTCCCTCAATATATTTGTGGACGAGAGTTATCATTTATAACTCTGCAGGTTTGTGAATTGCAGTGCCCCTGAGCTCGATTTTTCAACTCGCTTTTTTGGGAGCTGGCCGCAAAAGCGCAGGATTGCTTCAGGCCCTGTTCTGCTTCCGGGCGGCAGGCTGAGCCTGTGGTTAATTCTTCTTCCTGATGGGAAAATAGAGTGACCTGTGCCTGTCCCAACACCTAGAGCTAGTCTCTCACTGGTTCCCCCTCTTCCCGTTCATCCTCAGGACAAATTGCAACCTGTACGGAACAGGAGGTTAAAGGTGCTGATTCTCGAAGGAGGAAGATTGCTAGTAAAGCGGCTGTAATGGCCAACCCGAGCACAAGGAGATGAGAAATGAGGTGCGTTTTCGAAACCTTTCCCGATCACTCGGTGTACCATCTTCTGGGTTTCTCATGCATGTTTTCGATGTAGGAAGATGCCCTTGAACCTGGAGATTTTGGACCCATGGGATGGATACCACGCAGTATTACTTTAAAGGGTCTGCGTTTGCTCACCCAACCTCACCAAACCTCTCAGCCCCAAGAGTATCCACCCTTATGTCTCAATCAGCTGTGGGTCTAGAGATGGTCAATCCAGGTGGCATCACAGCCCCTGAACGAATTTTGTAAGAATTTCTCTCTCTTTCACTGTCTTTGTTTCACGGGTTTTTAAAAGTAATTGATTTTTATAATGGGGTTTAGCTGCTTTTCACTGCTGTGTTTATGCCGCTTTACACCCACTTGACTCACTTACAGAGGGATATCAATACATTGGTTTTAAGAGTCTTACTAGTCAGATATATTCTTGGGCGGTGAACAGGGGGTGTTGAGTCCAGTTCACTGAGCAAGGAGTAGGTCTTGTCTATTACATATTGGGTTTATGGAACGGTATCTGAGCTAATTTGAAACCCTTGTTTTATGCATCACCCACCTCACCTTTCTCGTTAAGCAGCCATAGTGTGTCTTCTAAACGTGTGACGCTGTTCTGTTTTGTAATTCCGTTCAAGTGTAGTGGTTTTTGCATTCCCTCTATAAGTGATATCTTATGATAAGTGTCTTTTTCTGTGTGACTTATTTCACTTAGAATCGTCGTACCTAAATCCTCTCATCATGCTGCTACTAGCCTTATGACGTTAATTTCATGGCTGAGTGATATGCCATTGTACATAAGGACCACAACTTCCTTATCCATTTTTCTCTTTCCTGGGATATTTAAGGTGTAACGAAGTGGAGGTTCTTGTCAACAGAGCAGCCCTAAACTTTGGGGTGCCTGTGTCTTGCTGATTTTTAGTTTTCCCAATTTATATGCCCATGAGTGGAAGTGCCCTATGCTCTCTAAGCTGAGTTTTTTAGAGGTTTCAGGACACACCGTACACTTCTCCAGAGTGGCTGTTGGCAATTTACATCACGCCAATCAGCGTAGCAAGGCTCCCGTTTCTCCATGGCCTGTCCTGCATTTCTGGTTTTGACACTTTATTCAGCATGGCCCTTTTGACCGATGGGAAGCGAGACTTCTTTGTAGCGCTGATTTGCCTTTCCAGGTTGCTTGGTTGGCCAAAAAGGGCGTCTGCGTTTTTTCCTGAATATATTCAGGAAAAAACGCAGACGCCCTTTTTGGCCAAGGGCATCATGGTCGAGGTTTTGCCGCTTTTCCTGTGCTTTAAAGGCGATTCGAATCTACCTCCTGAAATCTGTTTCCTGTAATTCTGCCTTGCTTTCAAATCCTCTTCGTTGCCTTTCCTCAATATATTTGTGGACGAGAGTTATCATTTCTAACTCTGCAGGTTTGTGAATTGCAGTGCCCCTGAGCTCCATTTTTCAACTCGTTTTCTTGGGAGCTGGCCACAAAAGCGTAGGATTGCTACAGGCCCTATTCTGGTTCCGGGCGGCAGGCTGAGCCTGTGGTTAATTCTTCTTCCTGATTGGAAAATAGAGTGACCTGTGCTTGTCCCAACACCTAGACCTAGTCTCTCATTGGTTCCCCCTCTTCCCGTTCATCCTCAGGACAAATTGCAACCTGTACGGAACAGGAGGTTAAAGGTGCTGATTCTCCACGGAGGGAGATTGCTACTAACGCGGCTGGAATGGCGAACCCGAGCACAAGGAGATGAGAAATGAGGTGCGTTTTAGAAACCTTTCCCGATCACACGGTGTACCATCTTCTGGGTTTCTCATGCATGTTTTCGATGTAGGAAGATGCCCTTGAACCTGGAGATTTGGGACCCATGAGATGGGTACCACACAGTATTACTTTAAAGGGTCTGTGTTTGCTCACCCAACCTCACCAAACCTCTCAGCCCCAAGAGTGTCCACCCTTATGTCTCAATCAGCTGTGGGTCTAGATATGGTCAATCCAGGTGGCATCACAGCCCCTGAACGAATTTTGTAAGAATTTCTCTCCCTTTCACTGTCTTTGTTTCATGGGATTTTAAAAGTAATTGATTTTTATAATGGGGTTTAGCTGCTTTTCACTGCTGGGTTTATGCTGCTTTACACCCACTTGACTCATTTACAGAGGGATATCAATACATAGCTTTGAAGATTGTTCCTAGTCAGATATATTCTTGGGCGGTGAATAGGGGGTGTTGAGTCCAGTTCACTGAGCAAGGAGTAGGTCTTGTGTATTACATATTGGGTTTATGGAACGGTATCTGAGCTAATTTGAAACCCCTGTTTTCTACCTCACCCGACCTCACCTTTCCCGTCAAGCAGCCATAGTGTGTTTTGTAAACGTGTGTCTCTGTTCTGTTTTGTAATTCAGTTCAAGTGTAGCGGTTTTTACATTCCCTCTATAAGTCATATCTTATGATAAGTGTTGTTTTCTGGTTGACTTATTTCACTTAGAATCGTCGTACCTAAATCCACTCATCATGCTGCTACTAGCCTTATGACGTTGATTTCATGGCTGAGTGATATGCCATTGTACATAAGGACCACAACTTCCTTATCCATTTTTCTCTTTCCTGGGATATTTAAGGTGTAACGAAGTGGAGGTTCTTGTCAACAGAGCAGCCCTAAACTTTGGGGTGCCTGTGTCTTGCTGATTTTTAGTTTTCCCAATTTATACGCCCATGAGTGGAAGTGCCTTATGCTCTCTATGCTGAGTTCTTTAGATGTTTCAGGAAACACCGTACACTTCTCCAGAGTGGCTGTTGGCAATTTACATCCCGCCCATCAGCGTAGTAAGGCTCCCGTTTCTCCATGGCCTGTCCTGCATTTCTGGTTTTGACACTTTATTCAGCATGGCCCTTTTGACCGATGGGAAGCGAGACTTCTTTGTAGCGCTGATTTGCCTTTCCAGGTTGCTTGGTTGGCCAAAAAGGGCGTATGCGTTTTTTCCTGAATATATTCAGGAAAAAACGCATACGCCCTTTTTGGCCAAGGGCATCATGGTCGAGGTTTTGCCGCTTTTCCTGTGCTTTAAAGGCGATTCGACTCTACCTCCTGAAATCTGTTTCCTGCAATTCTCCCTTGCTTTCAAATCCTCCTCGTTGCCTTCCCTCAATATATTTGTGGACGAGAGTTATCATTTCTAACTCTGTAGGTTTGTGAATTGCAGTGCCCCTGAGCTCCATTTTTCAACTCGCTTTTTTGGGAGCTGGCCGCAAAAGCACAGGATTGCTTCAGGGCCTGTTCTGCTTCCGGGCGGCAGGCTGAGCCTGTGGTTAATTCTTCTTCCTGATGGGAAAATAGAGTGACCTGTGCCTGTACCAACACCTAGAGCTAGTCTCTCACTGGTTCCCCCTCTTCCCGTTCATCCTCAGGACAAATTGCAACCTGTACGGAACAGGAGGTTAAAGGTGCTGATTCTCGAAGAAGGGAGATTGCTAGTAAAGCGGCTGTAATGGCCAACCCGAGCACAAGGAGATGAGAAATGAGGTGCGTTTTAGAAACCTTTCCCGATCACACGGTGTACCATCTTCTGGGTTTCTCATGCATGTTTTCGATGTAGGAAGATGCCCTTGAACCTGGAGATTTTGGACCCATGTGATGGATACCACGCAGTATTACTTTAAAGAGTCTGCGTTTGCTCACCCAACCTCACCAAACCTCTCAGCCCCAAGAGTGTCCACCCTTATGTCTCAATCAGCTGTGGGTCTAGAGATGGTCAATCCAGGTGGCATCACAGCCCCTGAACGAATTTTGTAAGAATTTCTCTCTCTTTCACTGTCTTTGTTTCACGGGTTTTTAAAAGTAATTGATTTTTATAATGGGGTTTAGCTGCTTTTCACTGCTGTGTTTATGCCGCTTTACACCCACTTGACTCACTTACAGAGGGATATCAATACATTGGTTTTAAGATTCTTACTAGTCAGATATATTCTTGGGCGGTGAACAGGGGGTGTTTAGTCCACTTCACTGAGCAAGGAGTAGGTCTTGTGTATTACATATTGGGTGTATGGAACGGTGTCTGAGCCTATTTGAAACCCTTGTTTTATGCATCACCCCACCTCACCTTTCCTGTTAAGCAGCCATAGTGTGTCTTCTAAACGTGTGACGCTGTTCTGTTTTGTAATTCAGTTCAAGTGTAGCGGTTTTTACATTCCCTCTATAAGTGATATCTTATGATAAGTGTCTTTTTCTGTGTGACTTATTTCACTTAGAATCGTCGTACCTAAATCCTCTCATCATGCTGCTACTAGCCTTATGACGTTAATTTCATGGCTGAGTGATATGCCATTGTACATAAGGACCACAACTTCCTTATCCATTTTTCTCTTTCCTGGGATATTTAAGGTGTAACGAAGTGGAGGTTCTTGTCAACAGAGCAGCCCTAAACTTTGGGGTGCCTGTGTCTTGCTGATTTTTAGTTTTCCCAATTTATACGCCCATGAGTGGAAGTGCCCTATGCTCTCTAAGCTGAGTTTTTTAGATGTTTCAGGACACACCGTACACTTCTCCAGAGTGGCTGTTGGCAATTTACATCCCGCGCATCAGCGTAGCAAGGCTCCCGTTTCTCCATGGCCTGTCCTGCATTTCTGGTTTTGACACTTTATTCAGCATGGCCCTTTTGACCGATGGGAAGCGAGACTTCTTTGTAGCGCTGATTTGCCTTTCCAGGTTGCTTGGTTGGCCAAAAAGGGCGTTTGCGTTTTTTCCTGAATATATTCAGGAAAAAACGCAAACGCCCTTTTTGGCCAAGGGCATCATTGTCGAGGTTTTGCCGCTTTTCCCGAGCTTTAAAGGCGATTCAACTGTACCTCCTGAAATCTCTTTCCTGCAATTCTGCCTTGCTTTCAAATCCTCTGTGTTGCCTTCCCTCAATATATTTGTGGACGAGAGTTATCATTTATAACTCTGCATGTTTGTGAATTGCAGTGCCCCTGAGCTCGATTTTTCAACTCGCTTTTTTGGGAGCTGGCGGCAAAAGCACAGGATTGCTTCAGGCCCTGTTCTGCTTCCGTGCGGCAGGCTGAGCCTGTGGTTAATTCTTCTTCCTGATGGGAAAATAGAGTGACCTGTGCCTGTCCCAACACCTAGAGCTAGTTTCTCATTGGTTCCCCCTCTTCCCGTTCATCCTCAGGACAAATTGCAACCTGTACGGAACAGGAGGTTAAAGGTGCTGATTCTCGAAGGAGGGAGATTGCTAGTAAAGCGGCTGTAATGGCCAACCCGAGCACAAGGAGATGAGAAATGAGGTGCGTTTTAGAAACCTTTCCCGATCACACGGTGTACCATCTTCTGGGTTTCTCATGCATGTTTTCGATGTAGGAAGATGCCCTTGAACCTGGAGATTTTGGACCCATGGGATGGATACCACGCAGTATTACTTTAAAAGGTCTGCGTTTGCTCACCCAACCTCACCAAACCTCTCAGCCCCAAGAGTGTCCACCCTTATGTCTCAATCAGCTGTGGGTCTAGAGATGGTCAATCCAGGTGGCATCACAGCCCCTGAACGAATTTTGTAAGAATTTCTCTCTCTTTCACTGTCTTTGTTTCACGGGTTTTTAAAAGTAATTGATTTTTATAATGGGGTTTAGCTGCTTTTCACTGCTGTGTTTATGCCGCTTTACACCCACTTGACTCACTTACAGAGGGATATCAATACATTGGTTTTAAGATTCTTACTAGTCAGATATATTCTTGGGCGGTGAACAGGGGGTGTTTAGTCCACTTCACTGAGCAAGGAGTAGGTCTTGTCTATTACATATTGGGTTTATTGAACGGTATCTGAGCTAATTTGAAACCCTTGTTTTCTGCCTCACCCGACCTCACCTTTCCCGTTAAGCAGCCATAGTGTGTTTTGTAAACGTGTGTCTCTGTTCTGTTTTGTAATTCAGTTCAAGTGTAGCGGTTTTTACATTCCCTCTATAAGTGATATCTTATGATAAGTGTCTTTTTCTGTGTGACTTATTTCACTTAGAATCGTCGTACCTAAATCCTCTCATCATGCTGCTACTAGCCTTATGACGTTAATTTCATGGCTGAGTGATATGCCATTGTACATAAGGACCACAACTTCCTTATCCATTTTTCTCTTTCCTGGGATATTTAAGGTGTAACGAAGTGGAGGTTCTTGTCAACAGAGCAGCCCTAAACTTTGGGGTGCCTGTGTCTTGCTGATTTTTAGTTTTCCCAATTTATACGCCCATGAGTGGAAGTGCCCTATGCTCTCTAAGCTGAGTTTTTTAGATGTTTCAGGACACACCGTACACTTCTCCAGAGTGGCTGTTGGCAATTTACATCCCGCGCATCAGCGTAGTAAGGCTCCCGTTTCTCCATGGCCTGTCCTGCATTTCTGGTTTTGACACTTTATTCAGCATGGCCCTTTTGACCGATGGGAAGCGAGACTTCTTTGTAGCGCTGATTTGCCTTTCCAGGTTGCTTGGTTGGCCAAAAAGGGCGTATGCATTTTTTCCTGAATATATTCAGGAAAAAACGTATACGCCCTTTTTGGCCAAGGGCATCATGGTCGAGGTTTTGCCGCTTTTCCTGTGCTTTAAAGGCGATTCGACTCTACCTCCTGAAATCTGTTTCCTGCAATTCTGCCTTGCTTTCAAATCCTCTTCGTTGCCTTCCCTCAATATATTTGTGGACGAGAGTTATCATTTCTAACTCTGCAGGTTTGTGAATTGCAGTGCCCCTGAGCTCCATTTTTCAACTCGTTTTCTTGGGAGCTGGCCACAAAAGCGAAGGATTGCTACAGGCCCTATTCTGGTTCCGGGCGGCAGGCTGAGCCTGTGGTTAATTCTTCTTCCTGATTGGAAAATAGAGTGACCTGTGCTTGTCCCAACACCTAGACCTGGTCTCTCATTGGTTCCCCCTCTTCCCGTTCATCCTCAGGACAAATTGCAACCTGTACGGAACAGGAGGTTAAAGGTGCTGATTCTCCACGGAGGGAGATTGCTACTAACGCGGCTGGAATGGCGAACCCGAGCACAAGGAGATGAGAAATGAGGTGCGTTTTAGAAACCTTTCCCGATCACACGGTGTACCATCTTCTGGGTTTCTCATGCATGTTTTCGATGTAGGAAGATGCCCTTGAACCTGGAGATTTGGGACCCATGAGATGGGTACCACACAGTATTACTTTAAAGGGTCTGTGTTTGCTCACCCAACCTCACCAAACCTCTCAGCCCCAAGAGTGTCCACCCTTATGTCTCAATCAGCTGTGGGTCTAGATATGGTCAATCCAGGTGGCATCACAGCCCCTGAACGAATTTTGTAAGAATTTCTCTCCCTTTCACTGTCTTTGTTTCATGGGATTTTAAAAGTAATTGATTTTTATAATGGGGTTTAGCTGCTTTTCACTGCTGGGTTTATGCTGCTTTACACCCACTTGACTCATTTACAGAGGGATATCAATACATAGCTTTGAAGATTGTTCCTAGTCAGATATATTCTTGGGCGGTGAATAGGGGGTGTTGAGTCCAGTTCACTGAGCAAGGAGTAGGTCTTGTCTATTACATATTGGGTTTATGGAACGGTATCTGAGCTAATTTGAAACCCCTGTTTTCTACCTCACCCGACCTCACCTTTCCCGTCAAGCAGCCATAGTGTGTTTTGTAAACGTGTGTCTCTGTTCTGTTTTGTAATTCAGTTCAAGTGTAGCGGTTTTTACATTCCCTCTATAAGTCATATCTTATGATAAGTGTTGTTTTCTGGTTGACTTATTTCACTTAGAATCGTCGTACCTAAATCCACTCATCATGCTGCTACTAGCCTTATGACGTTGATTTCATGGCTGAGTGATATGCCATTGTACATAAGGACCACAACTTCCTTATCCATTTTTCTCTTTCCTGGGATATTTAAGGTGTAACGAAGTGGAGGTTCTTGTCAACAGAGCAGCCCTAAACTTTGGGGTGCCTGTGTCTTGCTGATTTTTAGTTTTCCCAATTTATACGCCCATGAGTGGAAGTGCCTTATGCTCTCTATGCTGAGTTCTTTAGATGTTTCAGGAAACACCGTACACTTCTCCAGAGTGGCTGTTGGCAATTTACATCCCGCCCATCAGCGTAGTAAGGCTCCCGTTTCTCCATGGCCTGTCCTGCATTTCTGGTTTTGACACTTTATTCAGCATGGCCCTTTTGACCGATGGGAAGCGAGACTTCTTTGTAGCGCTGATTTGCCTTTCCAGGTTGCTTGGTTGGCCAAAAAGGGCGTATGCGTTTTTTCCTGAATATATTCAGGAAAAAACGCATACGCCCTTTTTGGCCAAGGGCATCATGGTCGAGGTTTTGCCGCTTTTCCTGTGCTTTAAAGGCGATTCGACTCTACCTCCTGAAATCTGTTTCCTGCAATTCTCCCTTGCTTTCAAATCCTCCTCGTTGCCTTCCCTCAATATATTTGTGGACGAGAGTTATCATTTCTAACTCTGTAGGTTTGTGAATTGCAGTGCCCCTGAGCTCGATTTTTCAACTCGCTTTTTTGGGAGCTGGCCGCAAAAGCGCAGGATTGCTTCAGGCCCTGTTCTGCTTCCGGGCGGCAGGCTGAGCCTGTGGTTAATTCTTCTTCCTGATGGGAAAATAGAGTGACCTGTGCCTGTCCCAACACCTAGAGCTAGTCTCTCACTGGTTCCCCCTCTTCCCGTTCATCCTCAGGACAAATTGCAACCTGTACGGAACAGGAGGTTAAAGGTGCTGATTCTCGAAGGAGGGAGATTGCTAGTAAAGCGGCTGTAATGGCCAACCCGAGCACAAGGAGATGAGAAATGAGGTGCGTTTTAGAAACCTTTCCCGATCACACGGTGTACCATCTTCTGGGTTTCTCATGCATGTTTTCGATGTAGGAAGATGCCCTTGAACCTGGAGATTTTGGACCCATGGGATGGATACCACGCAGTATTACTTTAAAGGGTCTGCGTTTGCTCACCCAACCTCACCCAACCTCTCAGCCCCAAGAGTGTCCACCCTTATGTCTCAATCAGCTGTGGGTCTAGAGATGGTCAATAAAGGTGGCATCACAGCCCCTGAACGAATTTTGTAAGAATTTCTCTCTCTTTCACTGTCTTTGTTTCACGGGTTTTTAAAAGTAATTGATTTTTATAATGGGGTTTAGCTGCTTTTCACTGCTGTGTTTATGCCGCTTTACACCCACTTGACTCACTTACAGAGAGATATCAATACATAGCTTTGAAGATTCTTCCTAGTCAGATATATTCTTGGGCGGTGAATAGGGGGTGTCGAGTCCAGTTCACTGAGCAAGGAGTAGGTCTTGTCTATTACATATTGGGTTTATTGAACGGTATCTGAGCTAATTTGAAACCCTTGTTTTCTGCCTCACCCGACCTCACCTTTCCCGTTAAGCAGCCATAGTGTGTTTTGTAAACGTGTGTCTCTGTTCTGTTTTGTAATTCAGTTCAAGTGTAGCGGTTTTTACATTCCCTCTATAAGTAATATCTTATGATAAGTGTCGTTTTCTGGTTGACTTATTTCACTTAGAATCGTCGTACCTAAATCCACTCATCATGCTGCTACTAGCCTTATGACGTTGATTTCATGGCTGAGTGATATTCCATTGTACATAAGGACCACAACTTCTTTATCCATTTTTTTCTTTCCTGGGATATTTAAGATGTAACGAAGTGGAGGTTCTTGTCAACAGAGCAGCCCTAAACTTTGGGGTGCCTGTGTCTTGCTGATTTTTAGTTTTCCCAATTTATATGCCCATGAGTGGAAGTGCCCTATGCTCTCTAAGCTGAGTTTTTTAGAGGTTTCAGGACACACCGTACACTTCTCCAGAGTGGCTGTTGGCAATTTACATCCCGCCCATCAGCGTAGCAAGGCTCCCGTTTCTCCATGGCCTGTCCTGCATTTCTGGTTTTGACACTTTATTCAGCATGGCCCTTTTGACCGATGGGAAGCGAGACTTCTTTGTAGCACTGATTTGCCTTTCCAGGTTGCTTGGTTGGCCAAAAAGGGCGTATGCGTTTTTTCCTGAATATATTCAGGAAAAAACGCATACGCCCTTTTTGGCCAAGGGCATCATGGTCGAGGTTTTGCCGCTTTTCCTGTGCTTTAAAGGCGATTCGAATCTACCTCCTGAAATCTGTTTCCTGCAATTCTGCCTTGCTTTCAAATCCTCCTCGTTGCCTTCCCTCAATATATTTGTGGACGAGAGTTATCATTTATAACTCTGCAGGTTTGTGAATTGCAGTGCCCCTGAGCTCGATTTTTCAACTCGCTTTTTTGGGAGCTGGCCGCAAAAGCGCAGGATTGCTTCAGGCCCTGTTCTGCTTCCGGGCGGCAGGCTGAGCCTGTGGTTAATTCTTCTTCCTGATGGGAAAATAGAGTGACCTGTGCCTGTCCCAACACCTAGAGCTAGTCTCTCACTGGTTCCCCCTCTTCCCGTTCATCCTCAGGACAAATTGCAACCTGTACGGAACAGGAGGTTAAAGGTGCTGATTCTCGAAGGAGGAAGATTGCTAGTAAAGCGGCTGTAATGGCCAACCCGAGCACAAGGAGATGAGAAATGAGGTGCGTTTTCGAAACCTTTCCCGATCACTCGGTGTACCATCTTCTGGGTTTCTCATGCATGTTTTCGATGTAGGAAGATGCCCTTGAACCTGGAGATTTTGGACCCATGGGATGGATACCACGCAGTATTACTTTAAAGGGTCTGCGTTTGCTCACCCAACCTCACCAAACCTCTCAGCCCCAAGAGTATCCACCCTTATGTCTCAATCAGCTGTGGGTCTAGAGATGGTCAATCCAGGTGGCATCACAGCCCCTGAACGAATTTTGTAAGAATTTCTCTCTCTTTCACTGTCTTTGTTTCACGGGTTTTTAAAAGTAATTGATTTTTATAATGGGGTTTAGCTGCTTTTCACTGCTGTGTTTATGCCGCTTTACACCCACTTGACTCACTTACAGAGGGATATCAATACATTGGTTTTAAGAGTCTTACTAGTCAGATATATTCTTGGGCGGTGAACAGGGGGTGTTGAGTCCAGTTCACTGAGCAAGGAGTAGGTCTTGTCTATTACATATTGGGTTTATGGAACGGTATCTGAGCTAATTTGAAACCCTTGTTTTATGCATCACCCACCTCACCTTTCTCGTTAAGCAGCCATAGTGTGTCTTCTAAACGTGTGACGCTGTTCTGTTTTGTAATTCCGTTCAAGTGTAGTGGTTTTTGCATTCCCTCTATAAGTGATATCTTATGATAAGTGTCTTTTTCTGTGTGACTTATTTCACTTAGAATCGTCGTACCTAAATCCTCTCATCATGCTGCTACTAGCCTTATGACGTTAATTTCATGGCTGAGTGATATGCCATTGTACATAAGGACCACAACTTCCTTATCCATTTTTCTCTTTCCTGGGATATTTAAGGTGTAACGAAGTGGAGGTTCTTGTCAACAGAGCAGCCCTAAACTTTGGGGTGCCTGTGTCTTGCTGATTTTTAGTTTTCCCAATTTATACGCCCATGAGTGGAAGTGCCCTATGCTCTCTAAGCTGAGTTTTTTAGAGGTTTCAGGACACACCGTACACTTCTCCAGAGTGGCTGTTGGCAATTTACATCACGCCAATCAGCGTAGCAACGCTCCTGTTTCTCCATGGCCTGTCCTGCATTTCTGGTTTTGACACTTTATTCAGCATGGCCCTTTTGACCGATGGGAAGCGAGACTTCTTTGTAGCGCTGATTTGCCTTTCCAGGTTGCTTGGTTGGCCAAAAAGGGCGTCTGCGTTTTTTCCTGAATATATTCAGGAAAAAACGCAGACGCCCTTTTTGGCCAAGGGCATCATGGTCGAGGTTTTGCCGCTTTTCCTGTGCTTTAAAGGCGATTCGAATCTACCTCCTGAAATCTGTTTCCTGTAATTCTGCCTTGCTTTCAAATCCTCTTCGTTGCCTTTCCTCAATATATTTGTGGACGAGAGTTATCATTTCTAACTCTGCAGGTTTGTGAATTGCAGTGCCCCTGAGCTCCATTTTTCAACTCGTTTTCTTGGGAGCTGGCCACAAAAGCGTAGGATTGCTACAGGCCCTATTCTGGTTCCGGGCGGCAGGCTGAGCCTGTGGTTAATTCTTCTTCCTGATTGGAAAATAGAGTGACCTGTGCTTGTCCCAACACCTAGACCTAGTCTCTCATTGGTTCCCCCTCTTCCCGTTCATCCTCAGGACAAATTGCAACCTGTACGGAACAGGAGGTTAAAGGTGCTGATTCTCCACGGAGGGAGATTGCTACTAACGCGGCTGGAATGGCGAACCCGAGCACAAGGAGATGAGAAATGAGGTGCGTTTTAGAAACCTTTCCCGATCACACGGTGTACCATCTTCTGGGTTTCTCATGCATGTTTTCGATGTAGGAAGATGCCCTTGAACCTGGAGATTTGGGACCCATGAGATGGGTACCACACAGTATTACTTTAAAGGGTCTGTGTTTGCTCACCCAACCTCACCAAACCTCTCAGCCCCAAGAGTGTCCACCCTTATGTCTCAATCAGCTGTGGGTCTAGATATGGTCAATCCAGGTGGCATCACAGCCCCTGAACGAATTTTGTAAGAATTTCTCTCCCTTTCACTGTCTTTGTTTCATGGGATTTTAAAAGTAATTGATTTTTATAATGGGGTTTAGCTGCTTTTCACTGCTGGGTTTATGCTGCTTTACACCCACTTGACTCATTTACAGAGGGATATCAATACATAGCTTTGAAGATTGTTCCTAGTCAGATATATTCTTGGGCGGTGAATAGGGGGTGTTGAGTCCAGTTCACTGAGCAAGGAGTAGGTCTTGTCTATTACATATTGGGTTTATGGAACGGTATCTGAGCTAATTTGAAACCCCTGTTTTCTACCTCACCCGACCTCACCTTTCCCGTCAAGCAGCCATAGTGTGTTTTGTAAACGTGTGTCTCTGTTCTGTTTTGTAATTCAGTTCAAGTGTAGCGGTTTTTACATTCCCTCTATAAGTCATATCTTATGATAAGTGTTGTTTTCTGGTTGACTTATTTCACTTAGAATCGTCGTACCTAAATCCACTCATCATGCTGCTACTAGCCTTATGACGTTGATTTCATGGCTGAGTGATATGCCATTGTACATAAGGACCACAACTTCCTTATCCATTTTTCTCTTTCCTGGGATATTTAAGGTGTAACGAAGTGGAGGTTCTTGTCAACAGAGCAGCCCTAAACTTTGGGGTGCCTGTGTCTTGCTGATTTTTAGTTTTCCCAATTTATACGCCCATGAGTGGAAGTGCCTTATGCTCTCTATGCTGAGTTCTTTAGATGTTTCAGGAAACACCGTACACTTCTCCAGAGTGGCTGTTGGCAATTTACATCCCGCCCATCAGCGTAGTAAGGCTCCCGTTTCTCCATGGCCTGTCCTGCATTTCTGGTTTTGACACTTTATTCAGCATGGCCCTTTTGACCGATGGGAAGCGAGACTTCTTTGTAGCGCTGATTTGCCTTTCCAGGTTGCTTGGTTGGCCAAAAAGGGCGTCTGCGTGTTTTCCTGAATATATTCAGGAAAAAACGCATACGCCCTTTTTGGCCAAGGGCATCATGGTCGAGGTTTTGCCGCTTTTCCTGTGCTTTAAAGGCGATTCGACTCTACCTCCTGAAATCTGTTTCCTGCAATTCTCCCTTGCTTTCAAATCCTCCTCGTTGCCTTCCCTCAATATATTTGTGGACGAGAGTTATCATTTCTAACTCTGTAGGTTTGTGAATTGCAGTGCCCCTGAGCTCCATTTTTCAACTCGCTTTTTTGGGAGCTGGCCGCAAAAGCACAGGATTGCTTCAGGGCCTGTTCTGCTTCCGGGCGGCAGGCTGAGCCTGTGGTTAATTCTTCTTCCTGATGGGAAAATAGAGTGACCTGTGCCTGTACCAACACCTAGAGCTAGTCTCTCACTGGTTCCCCCTCTTCCCGTTCATCCTCAGGACAAATTGCAACCTGTACGGAACAGGAGGTTAAAGGTGCTGATTCTCGAAGAAGGGAGATTGCTAGTAAAGCGGCTGTAATGGCCAACCCGAGCACAAGGAGATGAGAAATGAGGTGCGTTTTAGAAACCTTTCCCGATCACACGGTGTACCATCTTCTGGGTTTCTCATGCATGTTTTCGATGTAGGAAGATGCCCTTGAACCTGGAGATTTTGGACCCATGTGATGGATACCACGCAGTATTACTTTAAAGAGTCTGCGTTTGCTCACCCAACCTCACCAAACCTCTCAGCCCCAAGAGTGTCCACCCTTATGTCTCAATCAGCTGTGGGTCTAGAGATGGTCAATCCAGGTGGCATCACAGCCCCTGAACGAATTTTGTAAGAATTTCTCTCTCTTTCACTGTCTTTGTTTCACGGGTTTTTAAAAGTAATTGATTTTTATAATGGGGTTTAGCTGCTTTTCACTGCTGTGTTTATGCCGCTTTACACCCACTTGACTCACTTACAGAGGGATATCAATACATTGGTTTTAAGATTCTTACTAGTCAGATATATTCTTGGGCGGTGAACAGGGGGTGTTTAGTCCACTTCACTGAGCAAGGAGTAGGTCTTGTGTATTACATATTGGGTGTATGGAACGGTGTCTGAGCCTATTTGAAACCCTTGTTTTATGCATCACCCCACCTCACCTTTCCTGTTAAGCAGCCATAGTGTGTCTTCTAAACGTGTGACGCTGTTCTGTTTTGTAATTCAGTTCAAGTGTAGCGGTTTTTACATTCCCTCTATAAGTGATATCTTATGATAAGTGTCTTTTTCTGTGTGACTTATTTCACTTAGAATCGTCGTACCTAAATCCTCTCATCATGCTGCTACTAGCCTTATGACGTTAATTTCATGGCTGAGTGATATGCCATTGTACATAAGGACCACAACTTCCTTATCCATTTTTCTCTTTCCTGGGATATTTAAGGTGTAACGAAGTGGAGGTTCTTGTCAACAGAGCAGCCCTAAACTTTGGGGTGCCTGTGTCTTGCTGATTTTTAGTTTTCCCAATTTATACGCCCATGAGTGGAAGTGCCCTATGCTCTCTAAGCTGAGTTTTTTAGATGTTTCAGGACACACCGTACACTTCTCCAGAGTGGCTGTTGGCAATTTACATCCCGCGCATCAGCGTAGCAAGGCTCCCGTTTCTCCATGGCCTGTCCTGCATTTCTGGTTTTGACACTTTATTCAGCATGGCCCTTTTGACCGATGGGAAGCGAGACTTCTTTGTAGCGCTGATTTGCCTTTCCAGGTTGCTTGGTTGGCCAAAAAGGGCGTTTGCGTTTTTTCCTGAATATATTCAGGAAAAAACGCAAACGCCCTTTTTGGCCAAGGGCATCATTGTCGAGGTTTTGCCGCTTTTCCCGAGCTTTAAAGGCGATTCAACTGTACCTCCTGAAATCTCTTTCCTGCAATTCTGCCTTGCTTTCAAATCCTCTGTGTTGCCTTCCCTCAATATATTTGTGGACGAGAGTTATCATTTATAACTCTGCATGTTTGTGAATTGCAGTGCCCCTGAGCTCGATTTTTCAACTCGCTTTTTTGGGAGCTGGCGGCAAAAGCACAGGATTGCTTCAGGCCCTGTTCTGCTTCCGTGCGGCAGGCTGAGCCTGTGGTTAATTCTTCTTCCTGATGGGAAAATAGAGTGACCTGTGCCTGTCCCAACACCTAGAGCTAGTTTCTCATTGGTTCCCCCTCTTCCCGTTCATCCTCAGGACAAATTGCAACCTGTACGGAACAGGAGGTTAAAGGTGCTGATTCTCGAAGGAGGGAGATTGCTAGTAAAGCGGCTGTAATGGCCAACCCGAGCACAAGGAGATGAGAAATGAGGTGCGTTTTAGAAACCTTTCCCGATCACACGGTGTACCATCTTCTGGGTTTCTCATGCATGTTTTCGATGTAGGAAGATGCCCTTGAACCTGGAGATTTTGGACCCATGGGATGGATACCACGCAGTATTACTTTAAAAGGTCTGCGTTTGCTCACCCAACCTCACCAAACCTCTCAGCCCCAAGAGTGTCCACCCTTATGTCTCAATCAGCTGTGGGTCTAGAGATGGTCAATCCAGGTGGCATCACAGCCCCTGAACGAATTTTGTAAGAATTTCTCTCTCTTTCACTGTCTTTGTTTCACGGGTTTTTAAAAGTAATTGATTTTTATAATGGGGTTTAGCTGCTTTTCACTGCTGTGTTTATGCCGCTTTACACCCACTTGACTCACTTACAGAGGGATATCAATACATTGGTTTTAAGATTCTTACTAGTCAGATATATTCTTGGGCGGTGAACAGGGGGTGTTTAGTCCACTTCACTGAGCAAGGAGTAGGTCTTGTCTATTACATATTGGGTTTATTGAACGGTATCTGAGCTAATTTGAAACCCTTGTTTTCTGCCTCACCCGACCTCACCTTTCCCGTTAAGCAGCCATAGTGTGTTTTGTAAACGTGTGTCTCTGTTCTGTTTTGTAATTCAGTTCAAGTGTAGCGGTTTTTACATTCCCTCTATAAGTGATATCTTATGATAAGTGTCTTTTTCTGTGTGACTTATTTCACTTAGAATCGTCGTACCTAAATCCTCTCATCATGCTGCTACTAGCCTTATGACGTTAATTTCATGGCTGAGTGATATGCCATTGTACATAAGGACCACAACTTCCTTATCCATTTTTCTCTTTCCTGGGATATTTAAGGTGTAACGAAGTGGAGGTTCTTGTCAACAGAGCAGCCCTAAACTTTGGGGTGCCTGTGTCTTGCTGATTTTTAGTTTTCCCAATTTATACGCCCATGAGTGGAAGTGCCCTATGCTCTCTAAGCTGAGTTTTTTAGAGGTTTCAGGACACACCGTACACTTCTCCAGAGTGGCTGTTGGCAATTTACATCCCGCCCATCAGCGTAGCAAGGCTCCCGTTTCTCCATGGCCTGTCCTGCATTTCTGGTTTTGACACTTTATTCAGCATGGCCCTTTTGACCGATGGGAAGCGAGACTTCTTTGTAGCGCTGATTTGCCTTTCCAGGTTGCTTGGTTGGCCAAAAAGGGCGTTTGCGTTTTTTCCTGAATATATTCAGGAAAAAACGCAAACGCCCTTTTTGGCCAAGGGCATCAATGTCGAGGTTTTGCCGCTTTTCCCGAGCTTTAAAGGCGATTCAACTGTACCTCCTGAAATCTCTTTCCTGCAATTCTGCCTTGCTTTCAAATCCTCTGTGTTGCCTTCCCTCAATATATTTGTGGACGAGAGTTATCATTTATAACTCTGCATGTTTGTGAATTGCAGTGCCCCTGAGCTCGATTTTTCAACTCGCTTTTTTGGGAGCTGGCCGCAAAAGCACAGGATTGCTTCAGGCCCTGTTCTGCTTCCGGGCGGCAGGCTGAGCCTGTGGTTAATTCTTCTTCCTGATGGGAAAATAGAGTGACCTGTGCCTGTCCCAACACCTAGAGCTAGTTTCTCATTGGTTCCCCCTCTTCCCGTTCATCCTCAGGACAAATTGCAACCTGTACGGAACAGGAGGTTAAAGGTGCTGATTCTCGAAGGAGGGAGATTGCTAGTAAAGCGGCTGTAATGGCCAACCCGAGCACAAGGAGATGAGAAATGAGGTGCGTTTTAGAAACCTTTCCCGATCACACGGTGTACCATCTTCTGGGTTTCTCATGCATGTTTTCGATGTAGGAAGATGCCCTTGAACCTGGAGATTTTGGACCCATGGGATGGATACCACGCAGTATTACTTTAAAGGGTCTGCGTTTGCTCACCCAACCTCACCAAACCTCTCAGCCCCAAGAGTGTCCACCCTTATGTCTCAATCAGCTGTGGGTCTAGAGATGGTCAATCCAGGTGGCATCACAGCCCCTGAACGAATTTTGTAAGAATTTCTCTCTCTTTCACTGTCTTTGTTTCACGGGTTTTTAAAAGTAATTGATTTTTATAATGGGGTTTAGCTGCTTTTCACTGCTGTGTTTATGCCGCTTTACACCCACTTGACTCACTTACAGAGGGATATCAATACATTGGTTTTAAGATTCTTACTAGTCAGATATATTCTTGGGCGGTGAACAGGGGGTGTTTAGTCCACTTCACTGAGCAAGGAGTAGGTCTTGTCTATTACATATTGGGTTTATTGAACGGTATCTGAGCTAATTTGAAACCCTTGTTTTCTACCTCACCCGACCTCACCTTTCCCGTTAAGCAGCCATAGTGTGTTTTGTAAACGTGTGTCTCTGTTCTGTTTTGTAATTCAGTTCAAGTGTAGCGGTTTTTACATTCCCTCTATAAGTAATATCTTATGATAAGTGTCGTTTTCTGGTTGACTTATTTCACTTAGAATCGTCGTACCTAAATCCACTCATCATGCTGCTACTAGCCTTATGACGTTGATTTCATGGCTGAGTGATACTCCATTGTACATAAGGACCACAACTTCTTTATCCATTTTTTTCTTTCCTGGGATATTTAAGGTGTAACGAAGTGGAGGTTCTTGTCAACAGAGCAGCCCTAAACTTTGGGGTGCCTGTGTCTTGCTGATTTTTAGTTTTCCCAATTTATATGCCCATGAGTGGAAGTGCCCTATGCTCTCTAAGCTGAGTTTTTTAGAGGTTTCAGGACACACCGTACACTTCTCCAGAGTGGCTGTTGGCAATTTACATCCCGCCCATCAGCGTAGCAAGGCTCCCGTTTCTCCATGGCCTGTCCTGCATTTCTGGTTTTGACACTTTATTCAGCATGGCCCTTTTGACCGATGGGAAGCGAGACTTCTTTGTAGCGCTGATTTGCCTTTCCAGGTTGCTTGGTTGGCCAAAAAGGGCGTCTGCGTTTTTTCCTGAATATATTCAGGAAAAAACGCATACGCCCTTTTTGGCCAAGGGCATCATGGTCGAGGTTTTGCCGCCTTTCCTGTGCTTTAAAGGCGATTCGACTCTACCTCCTGAAATCTGTTTCCTGCAATTCTGCCTTGCTTTCAAATCCTCTGCGTTGCCTTCCCTCAATATATTTGTGGACGAGAGTTATCATTTCTAACTCTGCAGGTTTGTGAATTGCAGTGCCCCTGAGCTCGATTTTTCAACTCGCTTTTTTGGGAGCTGGCCGCAAAAGCGTAGGATTGCTTCAGGCCCTGTTCTGCTTCCGGGCGGCAGGCTGAGCCTGTGGTTAATTCTTCTTCCTGATGGGAAAATAGAGTGACCTGTGCCTGTCCCAACACCTAGAGCTAGTCTCTCACTGGTTCCCCCTCTTCCCGTTCATCCTCAGGACAAATTGCAACCTGTACGGAACAGGAGGTTAAAGGTGCTGATTCTCGAAGGAGGGAGATTGCTAGTAAAGCGGCTGTAATGGCCAACCCGAGCACAAGGAGATGAGAAATGAGGTGCGTTTTCGAAACCTTTCCCGATCACACGGTGTACCATCTTCTGGGTTTCTCATGCATGTTTTCGATGTAGGAAGATGCCCTTGAACCTGGAGATTTTGGACCCATGGGATGGATACCACGCAGTATTACTTTAAAGGGTCTGCGTTTGCTCACCCAACCTGACCAAACCTCTCAGCCCCAAGAGTGTCCACCCTTATGTCTCAATCAGCTGTGGGTCTAGAGATGGTCAATCCAGGTGGCATCACAGCCTCTGAACGAATTTTGTAAGAATTTCTCTCTCTTTCACTGTCTTTGTTTCACGGGTTTTTAAAAGTAATTGATTTTTATAATGGGGTTTAGCTGCTTTTCACTGCTGTGTTTATGCTGCTTTACACCCACTTGACTCACTTACAGAGGGATATCAATACATTGGTTTTAAGATTCTTACTAGTCAGATATATTCTTGGGCGGTGAACAGGGGGTGTTTAGTCCACTTCACTGAGCAAGGAGTAGGTCTTGTCTATTACATATTGGGTGTATGGAACGGTATCTGAGCCTATTTGAAACCCTTGTTTTATGCATCACCCCACCTCACCTTTCCCGTTAAGCAGCCATAGTGTGTCTTCTAAACGTGTGACGCTGTTCTGTTTTGTAATTCAGTTCAAGTGTAGCGGTTTTTACATTCCCTCTATAAGTGATATCTTATGATAAGTGTCTTTTTCTGTGTGACTTATTTCACTTAGAATCGTCATACCTAAATCCTCTCATCATGCTGCTACTAGCCTTATGACGTTAATTTCATGGCTGAGTGATATGCCATTGTACATAAGGACCACAACTTCCTTATCCATTTTTCTCTTTCCTGGGATATTTAAGGTGTAACGAAGTGGAGGTTCTTGTCAACAGAGCAGCCCTAAACTTTGGGGTGCCTGTGTCTTGCTGATTTTTAGTTTTCCCAATTTATACGCCCATGAGTGGAAGTGCCCTATGCTCTCTAAGCTGAGTTTTTTAGATGTTTCAGGACACACCGTACACTTCTCCAGAGTGGCTGTTGGCAATTTACATCCCGCGCATCAGCGTAGCAAGGCTCCCGTTTCTCCATGGCCTGTCCTGCATTTCTGGTTTTGACACTTTATTCAGCATGGCCCTTTTGACCGATGGGAAGCGAGACTTCTTTGTAGCACTGATTTGCCTTTCCAGGTTGCTTGGTTGGCCAAAAAGGGCGTTTGCGTTTTTTCCTGAATATATTCAGGAAAAAACGCAAACGCCCTTTTTGGCCAAGGGCATCATTGTCGAGGTTTTGCCGCTTTTCCCGAGCTTTAAAGGCGATTCAACTGTACCTCCTGAAATCTCTTTCCTGCAATTCTGCCTTGCTTTCAAATCCTCTGCGTTGCCTTCCCTCAATATATTTGTGGACGAGAGTTATCATTTATAACTCTGCATGTTTGTGAATTGCAGTGCCCCTGAGCTCGATTTTTCAACTCGCTTTTTTGGGAGCTGGCGGCAAAAGCACAGGATTGCTTCAGGCCCTGTTCTGCTTCCGGGCGGCAGGCTGAGCCTGTGGTTAATTCTTCTTCCTGATGGGAAAATAGAGTGACCTGTGCCTGTCCCAACACCTAGAGCTAGTCTCTCACTGGTTCCCCCTCTTCCCGTTCATCCTCAGGACATATTGCAACCTGTACGGAACAGGAGGTTAAAGGTGCTGATTCTCGAAGGAGGGAGATTGCTAGTAAAGCGGCTGTAATGGCCAACCCGAGCACAAGGAGATGAGAAATGAGGTGCGTTTTCGAAACCTTTCCCGATCACACGGTGTACCATCTTCTGGGTTTCTCATGCATGTTTTCGATGTAGGAAGATGCCCTTGAACCTGGAGATTTTGGACCCATGGGATGGATACCACGCAGTATTACTTTAAAGGGTCTGCGTTTGCTCACCCAACCTCACCAAACCTCTCAGCCCCAAGAGTGTCCACCCTTATGTCTCAATCAGCTGTGGGTCTAGAGATGGTCAATCCAGGTGGCATCACAGCCCCTGAACGAATTTTGTAAGAATTTCTCTCTCTTTCACTGTCTTTGTTTCACGGGTTTTTAAAAGTAATTGATTTTTATAATGGGGTTTAGCTGCTTTTCACTGCTGTGTTTATGCCGCTTTACACCCACTTGACTCACTTACAGAGGGATATCAATACATTGGTTTTAAGATTCTTACTAGTCAGATATATTCTTGGGCGGTGAACAGGGGGTGTTGAGTCCAGTTCACTGAGCAAGGAGTAGGTCTTGCCTATTACATATTGGGTTTATGGAACGGTATCTGAGCTAATTTGAAACCCTTGTTTTATGCATCACCCACCTCACCTTTCCCGTTAAGCAGCCATAGTGTGTCTTCTAAACATGTGACGCTGTTCTGTTTTGTAATTCCGTTCAAGTGTAGCGGTTTTTACATTCCCTCTATAAGTGATATCTTATGATAAGTGTCTTTTTCTGTGTGACTTATTTCACTTAGAATCGTCGTACCTAAATCCTCTCATCATGCTGCTACTAGCCTTATGACGTTAATTTCATGGCTGAGTGATATGCCATTGTACATAAGGACCACAACTTCCTTATCCATTTTTCTCTTTCCTGGGATATTTAAGGTGTAACGAAGTGGAGGTTCTTGTCAACAGAGCAGCCCTAAACTTTGGGGTGCCTGTGTCTTGCTGATTTTTAGTTTTCCCAATTTATACGCCCATGAGTGGAAGTGCCTTATGCTCTCTATGCTGAGTTTTTTAGATGTTTCAGGAAACACCGTACACTTCTCCAGAGTGGCTGTTGGCAATTTACATCCCGCCCATCAGCGTAGTAAGGCTCCCATTTCTCCATGGCCTGTCCTGCATTTCTGGTTTTGACACTTTATTCAGCATGGCCCTTTTGACCGATGGGAAGCGAGACTTCTTTGTAGCGCTGATTTGCCTTTCCAGGTTGCTTTGTTGGCCAAAAAGCGCGTATGCGTTTTTTCCTGAATATATTCAGGAAAAAACGCATACGCCCTTTTTGGCCAAGGGCATCATGGTCGAGGTTTTGCCGCTTTTCCTGTGCTTTAAAGGCGATTCGACTCTACCTCCTGAAATCTGTTTCCTGCAATTCTGCCTTGCTTTCAAATCCTCCTCGTTGCCTTCCCTCAATATATTTGTGGACGAGAGTTATCATTTATAACTCTGCAGGTTTGTGAATTGCAGTGCCCCTGAGCTCGATTTTTCAACTCGCTTTTTTGGGAGCTGGCCGCAAAAGCGCAGGATTGCTTCAGGCCCTGTTCTGCTTCCGGGTGGCAGGCTGAGCCTGTGGTTAATTCTTCTTCCTGATGGGAAAATAGAGTGACCTGTGCCTGTCCCAACACCTAGATCTAGTCTCTCACTGGTTCCCCCTCTTCCCGTTCATCCTCAGGACAAATTGCAACCTGTACGGATCAGGAGGTGAAAGGTGCTGATTCTCGAAGGAGGGAGATTGCTAGTAAAGCGGCTGTAATGGCCAACCCGAGCACAAGGAGATGAGAAATGAGGTGCGTTTTAGAAACCTTTCCCGATCACACGGTGTACCATCTTCTGGGTTTCTCATGCATGTTTTCGATGTAGGAAGATGCCCTTGAACCTGGAGATTTTGGCCCCATGGGATGGATACCACGCAGTATTACTTTAAAGGGTCTGCGTTTGCTCACCCAACCTCACCAAACCTCTCAGCCCCACGAGTTTCCACCCTTATATCTCAATCAGCTGTGGGTCTAGAGATGGTCAATAAAGGTGGCATCACAGCCCCTGAACGAATTTTGTAAGAATTTCTCTCTCTTTCACTGTCTTTGTTTCACGGGATTTTAAAAGTAATTGATTTTTATAATGGGGTTTAGCTGCTTTTCACTGCTCTGTTTATGCTGCTTTACACCCACTTGACTCATTTACAGAGAGATATCAATACATAGCTTTGAAGATTCTTCCTAGTCAGATATATTCTTGGGCGGTGAATAGGGGGTGTCGAGTCCAGTTCACTGAGCAAGGAGTAGGTCTTGTCTATTACATATTGGGTTTATTGAACGGTATCTGAGCTAATTTGAAACCCTTGTTTTCTGCCTCACCCGACCTCACCTTTCCCGTTAAGCAGCCATAGTGTGTTTTGTAAACGTGTGTCTCTGTTCTGTTTTGTAATTCAGTTCAAGTGTAGCGGTTTTTACATTCCCTCTATAAGTAATATCTTATGATAAGTGTCGTTTTCTGGTTGACTTATTTCACTTAGAATCGTCGTACCTAAATCCACTCATCATGCTGCTACTAGCCTTATGACGTTGATTTCATGGCTGAGTGATATTCCATTGTACATAAGGACCACAACTTCTTTATCCATTTTTTTCTTTCCTGGGATATTTAAGGTGTAACGAAGTGGAGGTTCTTGTCAACAGAGCAGCCCTAAACTTTGGGGTGCCTGTGTCTTGCTGATTTTTAGTTTTCCCAATTTATATGCCCATGAGTGGAAGTGCCCTATGCTCTCTAAGCTGAGTTTTTTAGAGGTTTCAGGACACCCCGTACCCTTCTCCAGAGTGGCTGTTGGCAATTTACATCCCGCCCATCAGCGTAGCAAGGCTCCCGTTTCTCCATGGCCTGTCCTGCATTTCTGGTTTTGACACTTTATTCAGCATGGCCCTTTTGACCGATGGGAAGCGAGACTTCTTTGTAGCGCTGATTTGCCTTTCCAGGTTGCTTGGTTGGCCAAAAAGCGCGTATGCGTTTTTTCCTGAATATATTCAGGAAAAAACGCATACGCCCTTTTTGGCCAAGGGCATCATGGTCGAGGTTTTGCCGCTTTTCCTGTGCTTTAAAGGCGATTCGACTCTACCTCCTGAAATCTGTTTCCTGCAATTCTGCCTTGCTTTCAAATCCTCCTCGTTGCCTTCCCTCAATATATTTGTGGACGAGAGTTATCATTTATAACTCTGCAGGTTTGTGAATTGCAGTGCCCCTGAGCTCGATTTTTCAACTCGCTTTTTTGGGAGCTGGCCGCAAAAGCGCAGGATTGCTTCAGGCCCTGTTCTGCTTCCGGGTGGCAGGCTGAGCCTGTGGTTAATTCTTCTTCCTGATGGGAAAATAGAGTGACCTGTGCCTGTCCCAACACCTAGATCTAGTCTCTCACTGGTTCCCCCTCTTCCCGTTCATCCTCAGGACAAATTGCAACCTGTACGGATCAGGAGGTTAAAGGTGCTGATTCTCGAAGGAGGGAGATTGCTAGTAAAGCGGCTGTAATGGCCAACCCGAGCACAAGGAGATGAGAAATGAGGTGCGTTTTAGAAACCTTTCCCGATCACACGGTGTACCATCTTCTGGGTTTCTGATGCATGTTTTCGATGTAGGAAGATGCCCTTGAACCTGGAGATTTTGGCCCCATGGGATGGATACCACGCAGTATTACTTTAAAGGGTCTGCGTTTGCTCACCCAACCTCACCAAACCTCTCAGCCCCACGAGTGTCCACCCTTATGTCTCAATCAGCTGTGGGTCTAGAGATGGTCAATAAAGGTGGCATCACAGCCCCTGAACGAATTTTGTAAGAATTTCTCTCTCTTTCACTGTCTTTGTTTCACGGGATTTTAAAAGTAATTGATTTTTATAATGGGGTTTAGCTGCTTTTCACTGCTCTGTTTATGCTGCTTTACACCCACTTGACTCATTTACAGAGAGATATCAATACATAGCTTTGAAGATTCTTCCTAGTCAGATATATTCTTGGGCGGTGAATAGGGGGTGTCGAGTCCAGTTCACTGAGCAAGGAGTAGGTCTTGTCTATTACATATTGGGTTTATTGAACGGTATCTGAGCTAATTTGAAACCCTTGTTTTCTGCCTCACCCGACCTCACCTTTCCCGTTAAGCAGCCATAGTGTGTTTTGTAAACGTGTGTCTCTGTTCTGTTTTGTAATTCAGTTCAAGTGTAGCGGTTTTTACATTCCCTCTATAAGTAATATCTTATGATAAGTGTCGTTTTCTGGTTGACTTATTTCACTTAGAATCGTCGTACCTAAATCCACTCATCATGCTGCTACTAGCCTTATGACGTTGATTTCATGGCTGAGTGATATTCCATTGTACATAAGGACCACAACTTCTTTATCCATTTTTTTCTTTCCTGGGATATTTAAGGTGTAACGAAGTGGAGGTTCTTGTCAACAGAGCAGCCCTAAACTTTGGGGTGCCTGTGTCTTGCTGATTTTTAGTTTTCCCAATTTATATGCCCATGAGTGGAAGTGCCCTATGCTCTCTAAGCTGAGTTTTTTAGAGGTTTCAGGACACACTGTACACTTCTCCAGAGTGGCTGTTGGCAATTTACATCCCGCCCATCAGCGTAGCAAGGCTCCCGTTTCTCCATGGCCTGTCCTGCATTTCTGGTTTTGACACTTTATTCAGCATGGCCCTTTTGACCGATGGGAAGCGAGACTTCTTTGTAGCGCTGATTTGCCTTTCCAGGTTGCTTGGTTGGCCAAAAAGGGCGTATGCGTTTTTTCCTGAATATATTCAGGAAAAAACGCATACGCCCTTTTTGGCCAAGGGCATCATGGTCGAGGTTTTGCCGCTTTTCCTGTGCTTTAAAGGCGATTCGACTCTACCTCCTGAAATCTGTTTCCTGCAATTCTGCCTTGCTTTCAAATCCTCCTCGTTGCCTTCCCTCAATATATTTGTGGACGAGAGTTATCATTTATAACTCTGCAGGTTTGTGAATTGCAGTGCCCCTGAGCTCTATTTTTCAACTCACTTTTTTGGGAGCTGGCCGCAAAAGCGTAGGATTGCTTCAGGCCCTGTTCTGCTTCCGGGCGGCAGGCTGAGCCTGTGGTTAATTCTTCTTCCTGATGGGAAAATAGAGTGACCTGTGCCTGTCCCAACACCTAGAGCTAGTCTCTCACTGGTTCCCCCTCTTCCCGTTCATCCTCAGGACAAATTGCAACCTGTACGGAACAGGAGGTTAAAGGTGCTGATTCTCGAAGGAGGGAGATTGCTAGTAAAGCGGCTGTAATGGCCAACCCGAGCACAAGGAGATGAGAAATGAGGTGCGTTTTCGAAACCTTTCCCGATCACACGGTGTACCATCTTCTGGGTTTCTCATGCATGTTTTCGATGTAGGAAGATGCCCTTGAACCTGGAGATTTTGGACCCATGGGATGGATACCACGCAGTATTACTCTAAAGGGTCTGCGTTTGCTCACCCAACCTCACCAAACCTCTCAGCCCCAAGAGTGTCCACCCTTATGTCTCAATCAGCTGTGGGTCTAGAGATGGTCAATAAAGGTGGCATCACAGCCCCTGAACGAATTTTGTAAGAATTTCTCTCTCTTTCACTGTCTTTGTTTCACGGGTTTTTAAAAGTAATTGATTTTTATAATGGGGTTTAGCTGCTTTTCACTGCTGTGTTTATGCCGCTTTACACCCACTTGACTCACTTACAGAGAGATATCAATACATAGCTTTGAAGATTCTTCCTAGTCAGATATATTCTTGGGCGGTGAATAGGGGGTGTCGAGTCCAGTTCACTGAGCAAGGAGTAGGTCTTGTCTATTACATATTGGGTTTATTGAACGGTATCTGAGCTAATTTGAAACCCTTGTTTTCTGCCTCACCCGACCTCACCTTTCCCGTTAAGCAGCCATAGTGTGTTTTGTAAACGTGTGTCTCTGTTCTGTTTTGTAATTCAGTTCAAGTGTAGCGGTTTTTACATTCCCTCTATAAGTAATATCTTATGATAAGTGTCGTTTTCTGGTTGACTTATTTCACTTAGAATCGTCGTACCTAAATCCACTCATCATGCTGCTACTAGCCTTATGACGTTGATTTCATGGCTGAGTGATATTCCATTGTACATAAGGACCACAACTTCTTTATCCATTTTTTTCTTTCCTGGGATATTTAAGGTGTAACGAAGTGGAGGTTCTTGTCAACAGAGCAGCCCTAAACTTTGGGGTGCCTGTGTCTTGCTGATTTTTAGTTTTCCCAATTTATATGCCCATGAGTGGAAGTGCCCTATGCTCTCTAAGCTGAGTTTTTTAGAGGTTTCAGGACACACCGTACACTTCTCCAGAGTGGCTGTTGGCAATTTACATCCCGCCCATCAGCGTAGCAAGGCTCCCGTTTCTCCATGGCCTGTCCTGCATTTCTGGTTTTGACACTTTATTCAGCATGGCCCTTTTGACCGATGGGAAGCGAGACTTCTTTGTAGCGCTGATTTGCCTTTCCAGGTTGCTTGGTTGGCCAAAAAGGGCGTATGCGTTTTTTCCTGAATATATTCAGGAAAAAACGCATACGCCCTTTTTGGCCAAGGGCATCATGGTCGAGGTTTTGCCGCTTTTCCTGTGCTTTAAAGGCGATTCGACTCTACCTCCTGAAATCTGTTTCCTGCAATTCTGCCTTGCTTTCAAATCCTCCTCGTTGCCTTCCCTCAATATATTTGTGGACGAGAGTTATCATTTATAACTCTGCAGGTTTGTGAATTGCAGTGCCCCTGAGCTCGATTTTTCAACTCGCTTTTTTGGGAGCTGGCCGCAAAAGCGCAGGATTGCTTCAGGCCCTGTTCTGCTTCCGGGCGGCAGGCTGAGCCTGTGGTTAATTCTTCTTCCTGATGGGAAAATAGAGTGACCTGTGCCTGTCCCAACACCTAGAGCTAGTCTCTCACTGGTTCCCCCTCTTCCCGTTCATCCTCAGGACAAATTGCAACCTGTACGGAACAGGAGGTTAAAGGTGCTGATTCTCGAAGGAGGGAGATTGCTAGTAAAGCGTCTGTAATGGCCAACCCGAGCACAAGGAGATGAGAAATGAGGTGCGTTTTAGAAACCTTTCCCGATCACACGGTGTACCATCTTCTGGGTTTCTCATGCATGTTTTCGATGTAGGAAGATGCCCTTGAACCTGGAGATTTTGGACCCATGGGATGGATACCACGCAGTATTACTTTAAAGGGTCTGCGTTTGCTCACCCAACCTCACCAAACCTCTCAGCCCCAAGAGTGTCCACCCTTATGTCTCAATCAGCTGTGGGTCTAGAGATGGTCAATCCAGGTGGCATCACAGCCCCTGAACGAATTTTGTAAGAATTTCTCTCTCTTTCACTGTCTTTGTTTCACGGGTTTTTAAAAGTAATTGATTTTTATAATGGGGTTTAGCTGCTTTTCACTGCTGTGTTTATGCCGCTTTACACCCACTTGACTCACTTACAGAGGGATATCAATACATTGGTTTTAAGATTCTTACTAGTCAGATATATTCTTGGGCGGTGAACAGGGGGTGTTGAGTCCAGTTCACTGAGCAAGGAGTAGGTCTTGCCTATTACATATTGGGTTTATGGAACGGTATCTGAGCTAATTTGAAACCCTTGTTTTATGCATCACCCACCTCACCTTTCCCGTTAAGCAGCCATAGTGTGTCTTCTAAACATGTGACGCTGTTCTGTTTTGTAATTCCGTTCAAGTGTAGCGGTTTTTACATTCCCTCTATAAGTGATATCTTATGATAAGTGTCTTTTTCTGTGTGACTTATTTCACTTAGAATCGTCGTACCTAAATCCTCTCATCATGCTGCTACTAGCCTTATGACGTTAATTTCATGGCTGAGTGATATGCCATTGTACATAAGGACCACAACTTCCTTATCCATTTTTCTCTTTCCTGGGATATTTAAGGTGTAACGAAGTGGAGGTTCTTGTCAACAGAGCAGCCCTAAACTTTGGGGTGCCTGTGTCTTGCTGATTTTTAGTTTTCCCAATTTATACGCCCATGAGTGGAAGTGCCTTATGCTCTCTATGCTGAGTTTTTTAGATGTTTCAGGAAACACCGTACACTTCTCCAGAGTGGCTGTTGGCAATTTACATCCCGCCCATCAGCGTAGTAAGGCTCCCATTTCTCCATGGCCTGTCCTGCATTTCTGGTTTTGACACTTTATTCAGCATGGCCCTTTTGACCGATGGGAAGCGAGACTTCTTTGTAGCGCTGATTTGCCTTTCCAGGTTGCTTTGTTGGCCAAAAAGCGCGTATGCGTTTTTTCCTGAATATATTCAGGAAAAAACGCATACGCCCTTTTTGGCCAAGGGCATCATGGTCGAGGTTTTGCCGCTTTTCCTGTGCTTTAAAGGCGATTCGACTCTACCTCCTGAAATCTGTTTCCTGCAATTCTGCCTTGCTTTCAAATCCTCCTCGTTGCCTTCCCTCAATATATTTGTGGACGAGAGTTATCATTTATAACTCTGCAGGTTTGTGAATTGCAGTGCCCCTGAGCTCGATTTTTCAACTCGCTTTTTTGGGAGCTGGCCGCAAAAGCGCAGGATTGCTTCAGGCCCTGTTCTGCTTCCGGGTGGCAGGCTGAGCCTGTGGTTAATTCTTCTTCCTGATGGGAAAATAGAGTGACCTGTGCCTGTCCCAACACCTAGATCTAGTCTCTCACTGGTTCCCCCTCTTCCCGTTCATCCTCAGGACAAATTGCAACCTGTACGGATCAGGAGGTTAAAGGTGCTGATTCTCGAAGGAGGGAGATTGCTAGTAAAGCGGCTGTAATGGCCAACCCGAGCACAAGGAGATGAGAAATGAGGTGCGTTTTAGAAACCTTTCCCGATCACACGGTGTACCATCTTCTGGGTTTCTGATGCATGTTTTCGATGTAGGAAGATGCCCTTGAACCTGGAGATTTTGGCCCCATGGGATGGATACCACGCAGTATTACTTTAAAGGGTCTGCGTTTGCTCACCCAACCTCACCAAACCTCTCAGCCCCACGAGTGTCCACCCTTATATCTCAATCAGCTGTGGGTCTAGAGATGGTCAATAAAGGTGGCATCACAGCCCCTGAACGAATTTTGTAAGAATTTCTCTCTCTTTCACTGTCTTTGTTTCACGGGATTTTAAAAGTAATTGATTTTTATAATGGGGTTTAGCTGCTTTTCACTGCTCTGTTTATGCTGCTTTACACCCACTTGACTCATTTACAGAGAGATATCAATACATAGCTTTGAAGATTCTTCCTAGTCAGATATATTCTTGGGCGGTGAATAGGGGGTGTCGAGTCCAGTTCACTGAGCAAGGAGTAGGTCTTGTCTATTACATATTGGGTTTATTGAACGGTATCTGAGCTAATTTGAAACCCTTGTTTTCTGCCTCACCCGACCTCACCTTTCCCGTTAAGCAGCCATAGTGTGTTTTGTAAACGTGTGTCTCTGTTCTGTTTTGTAATTCAGTTCAAGTGTAGCGGTTTTTACATTCCCTCTATAAGTAATATCTTATGATAAGTGTCGTTTTCTGGTTGACTTATTTCACTTAGAATCGTCGTACCTAAATCCACTCATCATGCTGCTACTAGCCTTATGACGTTGATTTCATGGCTGAGTGATATTCCATTGTACATAAGGACCACAACTTCTTTATCCATTTTTTTCTTTCCTGGGATATTTAAGGTGTAACGAAGTGGAGGTTCTTGTCAACAGAGCAGCCCTAAACTTTGGGGTGCCTGTGTCTTGCTGATTTTTAGTTTTCCCAATTTATATGCCCATGAGTGGAAGTGCCCTATGCTCTCTAAGCTGAGTTTTTTAGAGGTTTCAGGACACACCGTACACTTCTCCAGAGTGGCTGTTGGCAATTTACATCCCGCCCATCAGCGTAGCAAGGCTCCCGTTTCTCCATGGCCTGTCCTGCATTTCTGGTTTTGACACTTTATTCAGCATGGCCCTTTTGACCGATGGGAAGCGAGACTTCTTTGTAGCGCTGATTTGCCTTTCCAGGTTGCTTGGTTGGCCAAAAAGGGCGTATGCGTTTTTTCCTGAATATATTCAGGAAAAAACGCATACGACCTTTTTGGCCAAGGGCATCATGGTCGAGGTTTTGCCGCTTTTCCTGTGCTTTAAAGGCGATTCGACTCTACCTCCTGAAATCTGTTTCCTGCAATTCTGCCTTGCTTTCAAATCCTCCTCGTTGCCTTCCCTCAATATATTTGTGGACGAGAGTTATCATTTATAACTCTGCAGGTTTGTGAATTGCAGTGCCCCTGAGCTCTATTTTTCAACTCACTTTTTTGGGAGCTGGCCGCAAAAGCGTAGGATTGCTTCAGGCCGTGTTCTGCTTCCGGGCGGCAGGCTGAGCCTGTGGTTAATTCTTCTTCCTGATGGGAAAATAGAGTGACCTGTGCCTGTCCCAACACCTAGAGCTAGTCTCTCACTGGTTCCCCCTCTTCCCGTTCATCCTCAGGACAAATTGCAACCTGTACGGAACAGGAGGTTAAAGGTGCTGATTCTCGAAGGAGGGAGATTGCTAGTAAAGCGGCTGTAATGGCCAACCCGAGCACAAGGAGATGAGAAATGAGGTGCGTTTTCGAAACCTTTCCCGATCACACGGTGTACCATCTTCTGGGTTTCTCATGCATGTTTTCGATGTAGGAAGATGCCCTTGAACCTGGAGATTTTGGACCCATGGGATGGATACCACGCAGTATTACTTTAAAGGGTCTGCGTTTGCTCACCCAACCTCACCAAACCTCTCAGCCCCAAGAGTGTCCACCCTTATGTCTCAATCAGCTGTGGGTCTAGAGATGGTCAATAAAGGTGGCATCACAGCCCCTGAACGAATTTTGTAAGAATTTCTCTCTCTTTCACTGTCTTTGTTTCACGGGTTTTTAAAAGTAATTGATTTTTATAATGGGGTTTAGCTGCTTTTCACTGCTGTGTTTATGCCGCTTTACACCCACTTGACTCACTTACAGAGAGATATCAATACATAGCTTTGAAGATTCTTCCTAGTCAGATATATTCTTGGGCGGTGAATAGGGGGTGTCGAGTCCAGTTCACTGAGCAAGGAGTAGGTCTTGTCTATTACATATTGGGTTTATTGAACGGTATCTGAGCTAATTTGAAACCCTTGTTTTCTGCCTCACCCGACCTCACCTTTCCCGTTAAGCAGCCATAGTGTGTCTTCTAAACGTGTGTCTCTGTTCTGTTTTGTAATTCAGTTCAAGTGTAGCGGTTTTTACATTCCCTCTATAAGTAATATCTTATGATAAGTGTCGTTTTCTGGTTGACTTATTTCACTTAGAATCGTCGTACCTAAATCCACTCATCATGCTGCTACTAGCCTTATGACGTTGATTTCATGGCTGAGTGATATTCCATTGTACATAAGGACCACAACTTCTTTATCCATTTTTTTCTTTCCTGGGATATTTAAGGTGTAACGAAGTGGAGGTTCTTGTCAACAGAGCAGCCCTAAACTTTGGGGTGCCTGTGTCTTGCTGATTTTTAGTTTTCCCAATTTATATGCCCATGAGTGGAAGTGCCCTATGCTCTCTAAGCTGAGTTTTTTAGAGGTTTCAGGACACACCGTACACTTCTCCAGAGTGGCTGTTGGCAATTTACATCCCGCCCATCAGCGTAGCAAGGCTCCCGTTTCTCCATGGCCTGTCCTGCATTTCTGGTTTTGACACTTTATTCAGCATGGCCCTTTTGACCGATGGGAAGCGAGACTTCTTTGTAGCGCTGATTTGCCTTTCCAGGTTGCTTGGTTGGCCAAAAAGGGCGTATGCGTTTTTTCCTGAATATATTCAGGAAAAAACGCATACGCCCTTTTTGGCCAAGGGCATCATGGTCGAGGTTTTGCCGCTTTTCCTGTGCTTTAAAGGCGATTCGACTCTACCTCCTGAAATCTGTTTCCTGCAATTCTGCCTTGCTTTCAAATCCTCCTCGTTGCCTTCCCTCAATATATTTGTGGACGAGAGTTATCATTTATAACTCTGCAGGTTTGTGAATTGCAGTGCCCCTGAGCTCGATTTTTCAACTCGCTTTTTTGGGAGCTGGCCGCAAAAGCGCAGGATTGCTTCAGGCCCTGTTCTGCTTCCGGGCGGCAGGCTGAGCCTGTGGTTAATTCTTCTTCCTGATGGGAAAATAGAGTGACCTGTGCCTGTCCCAACACCTAGAGCTAGTCTCTCACTGGTTCCCCCTCTTCCCGTTCATCCTCAGGACAAATTGCAACCTGTACGGAACAGGAGGTTAAAGGTGCTGATTCTCGAAGGAGGGAGATTGCTAGTAAAGCGGCTGTAATGGCCAACCCGAGCACAAGGAGATGAGAAATGAGGTGCGTTTTAGAAACCTTTCCCGATCACACGGTGTACCATCTTCTGGGTTTCTCATGCATGTTTTCGATGTAGGAAGATGCCCTTGAACCTGGAGATTTTGGACCCATGGGATGGATACCACGCAGTATTACTTTAAAGGGTCTGCGTTTGCTCACCCAACCTCACCAAACCTCTCAGCCCCAAGAGTGTCCACCCTTATGTCTCAATCAGCTGTGGGTCTAGAGATGGTCAATCCAGGTGGCATCACAGCCCCTGAACGAATTTTGTAAGAATTTCTCTCTCTTTCACTGTCTTTGTTTCACGGGTTTTTAAAAGTAATTGATTTTTATAATGGGGTTTAGCTGCTTTTCACTGCTGTGTTTATGCCGCTTTACACCCACTTGACTCACTTACAGAGGGATATCAATACATTGGTTTTAAGATTCTTACTAGTCAGATATATTCTTGGGCGGTGAACAGGGGGTGTTTAGTCCACTTCACTGAGCAAGGAGTAGGTCTTGTCTATTACATATTGGGTGTATGGAACGGTATCTGAGCCTATTTGAAACCCTTGTTTTATGCATCACCCCACCTCACCTTTCCTGTTAAGCAGCCATAGTGTGTCTTCTAAACGTGTGACGCTGTTCTGTTTTGTAATTCAGTTCAAGTGTAGCGGTTTTTACATTCCCTCTATAAGTGATATCTTATGATAAGTGTCTTTTTCTGTGTGACTTATTTCACTTAGAATCGTCGTACCTAAATCCTCTCATCATGCTGCTACTAGCCTTATGACGTTAATTTCATGGCTGAGTGATATGCCATTGTACATAAGGACCACAACTTCCTTATCCATTTTTCTCTTTCCTGGGATATTTAAGGTGTAACGAAGTGGAGGTTCTTGTCAACAGAGCAGCCCTAAACTTTGGGGTGCCTGTGTCTTGCTGATTTTTAGTTTTCCCAATTTATACGCCCATGAGTGGAAGTGCCCTATGCTCTCTAAGCTGAGTTTTTTAGATGTTTCAGGACACACCGTACACTTCTCCAGAGTGGCTGTTGGCAATTTACATCCCGCGCATCAGCGTAGCAAGGCTCCCGTTTCTCCATGGCCTGTCCTGCATTTCTGGTTTTGACACTTTATTCAGCATGGCCCTTTTGACCGATGGGAAGCGAGACTTCTTTGTAGCGCTGATTTGCCTTTCCAGGTTGCTTGGTTGGCCAAAAAGGGCGTTTGCGTTTTTTCCTGAATATATTCAGGAAAAAACGCAAACGCCCTTTTTGGCCAAGGGCATCATTGTCGAGGTTTTGCCGCTTTTCCCGAGCTTTAAAGGCGATTCAACTGTACCTCCTGAAATCTCTTTCCTGCAATTCTGCCTTGCTTTCAAATCCTCTGCGTTGCCTTCCCTCAATATATTTGTGGACGAGAGTTATCATTTATAACTCTGCATGTTTGTGAATTGCAGTGCCCCTGAGCTCGATTTTTCAACTCGCTTTTTTGGGAGCTGGCGGCAAAAGCACAGGATTGCTTCAGGCCCTGTTCTGCTTCCGTGCGGCAGGCTGAGCCTGTGGTTAATTCTTCCTCCTGATGGGAAAATAGAGTGACCTGTGCCTGTCCCAACACCTAGAGCTAGTCTCTCACTGGTTCCCCCTTTTCCCGTTCATCCTCAGGACAAATTGCAACCTGTACGGAACAGGAGGTTAAAGGTGCTGATTCTCGAAGGAGGGAGATTGCTAGTAAAGCGGCTGTAATGGCCAACCCGAGCACAAGGAGATGAGAAATGAGGTGCGTTTTAGAAACCTTTCCCTATCACACGGTGTACCATCTTCTGGGTTTCTCATGCATGTTTTCGATGTAGGAAGATGCCCTTGAACCTGGAGATTTTGGACCCATGGGATGGATACCACGCAGTATTACTTTAAAGGGTCTGCGTTTGCTCACCCAACCTCACCAAACCTCTCAGCCCCAAGAGTGTCCACCCTTATGTCTCAATCAGCTGTGGGTCTAGAGATGGTCAATCCAGGTGGCATCACAGCCCCTGAACGAATTTTGTAAGAATTTCTCTCTCTTTCACTGTCTTTGTTTCACGGGTTTTTAAAAGTAATTGATTTTTATAATGGGGTTTAGCTGCTTTTCACTGCTGTGTTTATGCCGCTTTACACCCACTTGACTCACTTACAGAGGGATATCAATACATTGGTTTTAAGATTCTTACTAGTCAGATATATTCTTGGGCGGTGAACAGGGGGTGTTTAGTCCACTTCACTGAGCAAGGAGTAGGTCTTGTCTATTACATATTGGGTGTATGGAACGGTATCTGAGCCTATTTGAAACCCTTGTTTTATGCATCACCCCACCTCACCTTTCCCGTTAAGTAGCCATAGTGTGTCTTCTAAACGTGTGACGCTGTTCTGTTTTGTAATTCAGTTCAAGTGTAGCGGTTTTTACATTCCCTCTATAAGTAATATCTTATGATAAGTGTCGTTTTCTGGTTGACTTATTTCACTTAGAATCGTCGTACCTAAATCCACTCATCATGCTGCTACTAGCCTTATGACGTTGATTTCATGGCTGAGTGATATTCCATTGTACATAAGGACCACAACTTCTTTATCCATTTTTTTCTTTCCTGGGATATTTAAGGTGTAACGAAGTGGAGGTTCTTGTCAACAGAGCAGCCCTAAACTTTGGGGTGCCTGTGTCTTGCTGATTTTTAGTTTTCCCAATTTATATGCCCATGAGTGGAAGTGCCCTATGCTCTCTAAGCTGAGTTTTTTAGAGGTTTCAGGACACACCGTACACTTCTCCAGAGTGGCTGTTGGCAATTTACATCCCGCCCATCAGCGTAGCAAGGCTCCCGTTTCTCCATGGCCTGTCCTGCATTTCTGGTTTTGACACTTTATTCAGCATGGCCCTTTTGACCGATGGGAAGCGAGACTTCTTTGTAGCGCTGATTTGCCTTTCCAGGTTGCTTGGTTGGCCAAAAAGGGCGTATGCGTTTTTTCCTGAATATATTCAGGAAAAAACGCATACGCCCTTTTTGGCCAAGGGCATCATGGTCGAGGTTTTGCCGCTTTTCCTGTGCTTTAAAGGCGATTCGACTCTACCTCCTGAAATCTGTTTCCTGCAATTCTGCCTTGCTTTCAAATCCTCCTCGTTGCCTTCCCTCAATATATTTGTGGACGAGAGTTATCATTTATAACTCTGCAGGTTTGTGAATTGCAGTGCCCGTGAGCTCGATTTTTCAACTCGCTTTTTTGGGAGCTGGCCGCAAAAGCGCAGGATTGCTTCAGGCCCTGTTCTGCTTCCGGGCGGCAGGCTGAGCCTGTGGTTAATTCTTCTTCCTGATGGGAAAATAGAGTGACCTGTGCCTGTCCCAACACCTAGAGCTAGTCTCTCACTGGTTCCCCCTCTTCCCGTTCATCCTCAGGACAAACTGCAACCTGTACGGAACAGGAGGTTAAAGGTGCTGATTCTCGAAGGAGGGAGATTGCTAGTAAAGCGGCTGTAATGGCCAACCCGAGCACAAGGAGATGAGAAATGAGGTGCGTTTTCGAAACCTTTCCCGATCACACGGTGTACCATCTTCTGGGTTTCTCATGCATGTTTTCGATGTAGGAAGATGCCCTTGAACCTGGAGATTTTGGACCCATGGGATGGATACCACGCAGTATTACTTTAAAGGGTCTGCGTTTGCTCACCCAACCTCACCAAACCTCTCAGCCCCAAGAGTGTCCATCCTTATGTCTCAATCAGCTGTGGGTCTAGAGATGGTCAATAAAGGTGGCATCACAGCCCCTGAACGAATTTTGTAAGAATTTCTCTCTCTTTCACTGTCTTTGTTTCACGGGTTTTTAAAAGTAATTGATTTTTATAATGGGGTTTAGCTGCTTTTCACTGCTGTGTTTATGCCGCTTTACACCCACTTGACTCACTTACAGAGAGATATCAATACATAGCTTTGAAGATTCTTCCTAGTCAGATATATTCTTGGGCGGTGAATAGGGGGTGTCGAGTCCAGTTCACTGAGCAAGGAGTAGGTCTTGTCTATTACATATTGGGTTTATTGAACGGTATCTGAGCTAATTTGAAACCCTTGTTTTCTGCCTCACCCGACCTCACCTTTCCCGTTAAGCAGCCATAGTGTGTTTTGTAAACGTGTGTCTCTGTTCTGTTTTGTAATTCAGTTCAAGTGTAGCGGTTTTTACATTCCCTCTATAAGTAATATCTTATGATAAGTGTCGTTTTCTGGTTGACTTATTTCACTTAGAATCGTCGTACCTAAATCCACTCATCATGCTGCTACTAGCCTTATGACGTTGATTTCATGGCTGAGTGATATTCCATTGTACATAAGGACCACAACTTCTTTATCCATTTTTTTCTTTCCTGGGATATTTAAGGTGTAACGAAGTGGAGGTTCTTGTCAACAGAGCAGCCCTAAACTTTGGGGTGCCTGTGACTTGCTGATTTTTAGTTTTCCCAATTTATATGCCCATGAGTGGAAGTGCCCTATGCTCTCTAAGCTGAGTTTTTTAGAGGTTTCAGGACACACCGTACACTTCTCCAGAGTGGCTGTTGGCAATTTACATCCCGCCCATCAGCGTAGCAAGGCTCCCGTTTCTCCATGGCCTGTCCTGCATTTCTGGTTTTGACACTTTATTCAGCATGGCCCTTTTGACCGATGGGAAGCGAGACTTCTTTGTAGCGCTGATTTGCCTTTCCAGGTTGCTTGGTTGGCCAAAAAGGGCGTATGCGTTTTTTCCTGAATATATTCAGGAAAAAACGCATACGCCCTTTTTGGCCAAGGGCATCATGGTCGAGGTTTTGCCGCTTTTCCTGTGCTTTAAAGGCGATTCGACTCTACCTCCTGAAATCTGTTTCCTGCAATTCTGCCTTGCTTTCAAATCCTCCTCGTTGCCTTCCCTCAATATATTTGTGGACGAGAGTTATCATTTATAACTCTGCAGGTTTGTGAATTGCAGTGCCCCTGAGCTCGATTTTTCAACTCGCTTTTTTGGGAGCTGGCCGCAAAAGCGCAGGATTGCTTCAGGCCCTGTTCTGCTTCCGGGCGGCAGGCTGAGCCTGTGGTTAATTCTTCTTCCTGATGGGAAAATAGAGTGACCTGTGCCTGTCCCAACACCTAGAGCTAGTCTCTCACTGGTTCCCCCTCTTCCCGTTCATCCTCAGGACAAATTGCAACCTGTATGGAACAGGAGGTTAAAGGTGCTGATTCTCGAAGGAGGAAGATTGCTAGTAAAGCGGCTGTAATGGCCAACCCGAGCACAAGGAGATGAGAAATGAGGTGCGTTTTCGAAACCTTTCCCGATCACACGGTGTACCATCTTCTGGGTTTCTCATGCATGTTTTCGATGTAGGAAGATGCCCTTGAACCTGGAGATTTTGGACCCATGGGATGGATACCACGCAGTATTACTTTAAAGGGTCTGCGTTTGCTCACCCAACCTCACCAAACCTCTCAGGCCCAAGAGTGTCCACCCTTATGTCTCAATCAGCTGTGGGTCTAGAGATGGTCAATAAAGGTGGCATCACAGCCCCTGAACGAATTTTGTAAGAATTTCTCTCTCTTTCACTGTCTTTGTTTCACGGGTTTTTAAAAGTAATTGATTTTTATAATGGGGTTTAGCTGCTTTTCACTGCTGTGTTTATGCCGCTTTACACCCACTTGACTCACTTACAGAGGGATATCAATACATTGGTTTTAAGATTCTTACTAGTCAGATATATTCTTGGGCGGTGAACAGGGGGTGTTTAGTCCACTTCACTGAGCAAGGAGTAGGTCTTGTCTATTACATATTGGGTTTATGGAACGGTATCTGAGCTAATTTGAAACCCTTGTTTTATGCATCACCCACCTCACCTTTCTCGTTAAGCAGCCATAGTGTGTCTTCTAAACGTGTGACGCTGTTCTGTTTTGTAATTCCGTTCAAGTGTAGTGGTTTTTGCATTCCCTCTATAAGTGATATCTTATGATAAGTGTCTTTTTCTGTGTGACTTATTTCACTTAGAATCGTCGTACCTAAATCCTCTCATCATGCTGCTACTAGCCTTATGACGTTAATTTCATGGCTGAGTGATATGCCATTGTACATAAGGACCACAACTTCCTTATCCATTTTTCTCTTTCCTGGGATATTTAAGGTGTAACGAAGTGGAGGTTCTTGTCAACAGAGCAGCCCTAAACTTTGGGGTGCCTGTGTCTTGCTGATTTTTAGTTTTCCCAATTTATATGCCCATGAGTGGAAGTGCCCTATGCTCTCTAAGCTGAGTTTTTTAGAGGTTTCAGGACACACCGTACACTTCTCCAGAGTGGCTGTTGGCAATTTACATCCCGCCCATCAGCGTAGCAAGGCTCCCGTTTCTCCATGGCCTGTCCTGCATTTCTGGTTTTGACACTTTATTCAGCATGGCCCTTTTGACCGATGGGAAGCGAGACTTCTTTGTAGCGCTGATTTGCCTTTCCAGGTTGCTTGGTTGGCCAAAAAGGGCGTATGCGTTTTTTCCTAAATATATTCAGGAAAAAACGTATACGCCCTTTTTGGCCAAGGGCATCATGGTCGAGGTTTTGCCGCTTTTCCTGTGCTTTAAAGGCGATTCGAATCTACCTCCTGAAATCTGTTTCCTGCAATTCTGCCTTGCTTTCAAATCCTCTTCGTTGCCTTCCCTCAATATATTTGTGGACGAGAGTTATCATTTCTAACTCTGCAGGTCTGTGAATTGCAGTGCCCCTGAGCTCCATTTTTAACTCGCTTTCTTCGGAGTTGGCCGCAAAAGCGCAGGATTGCTTCAAGCCCTATTCTGGTTCCGGGCGGCAGGCTGAGCCTGTGGTTAATTCTTCTTCCTGATGGGAAAATAGAGTGATCTGTGCCTGTCCCAACACCTAGAGCTAGTCTATCATTGGTTCCACCTCTTCCTTTTCATCCTCAGGACAGATTGCAACCTGTACGTAACAGGAGGTTAAAGGTGCTGATTCTCCATGGAGGGAGATTGCTACTAACTCGGTTGGAATGGCGAACCAGAGCACAAGGAGATGAGAAATGAGGTGCGTTTTAGAAACCTTTCCCGATCGCACGGTGTACCGTCTTCTGGGTTTCTCATGCATGTTTTTGATATAGGAAGATGCCCTTGAACTTGGAGATTTGGGACCCATGGGATGGGTACCACGCAGTATTACTTTAAAGGGTCTGCGTTTGCTCACCCAACCTCAACAAATCTCTCAGTCCCACGAGTGTCCACCCTTATGTCTCAATCAGCTGTGGGTCTAGAGATGGTCAATAAAGGTGTCATCACAGCCCCTGAACGAATTCTGTATGAATTTCTCTCTCTTTCACTGTCTTTGTTTCACGGGTTTTTAAAAGTAATTGATTTTTATAATGGGGTTTAGCTGCTTTTCACTGCTGTGTTTATGCCGCTTTACACCCACTTGACTCACTTACAGAGAGATATCAATACATTGGTTTTAAGAGTCTTACTAGTCTGATATATTCTTGGGCGGTGAACAGGGGGCGTTGAGTCCACTTCACTGAGCAAGGAGTAGGTCTTGTCTATTACATATTGGGTTTATGGAACGGTATCTGAGCTAATTTGAAACCCTTGTTTTCTGCCTCACCCGACCTCACCTTTCCCGTTAAGCAGCCATAGTGTGTTTTGTAAACGTGTGTCTCTGTTCTGTTTTGTAATTCAGTTAAAGTGTAGCGGTTTTTACATTCCCTCTATAAGTGATATCTTATGATAAGTGTCGTTTTCTGGTTGACTTATTTCACTTAGAATCGTCGTACCTAAATCCACTCATCATGCTGCTACTAGCCTTATGACGTTGATTTCATGGCTGAGTGATATTCCATTGTACATAAGGACCACAACTTCTTTATCCATTTTTCTCTTTCCTGGGATATTTAAGGTGTAACGAAGTGGAGGTTCTTGTCAACAGAGCAGCCCTAAACTTTGGGGTGCCTGTGACTTGCTGATTTTTAGTTTTCCCAATTTATACGCCCATGAGTGGAAGTGCCCTATGCTCTCTAAGCTGAGTTTTTTAGAGGTTTCAGGACACACCGTACACTTCTCCAGAGTGGCTGTTGGCAATTTACATCCCGCCCATCAGCGTAGCAAGGCTCCCGTTTCTCCATGGCCTGTCCTGCATTTCTGGTTTTGACACTTTATTCAGCATGGCCCTTTTGACCGATGGGAAGCGAGACTTCTTTGTAGCGCTGATTTGCCTTTCCAGGTTGCTTGGTTGGCCAAAAAGGGCGTATGCGTTTTTTCCTGAATATATTCAGGAAAAAACGCATACGCCCTTTTTGGCCAAGGGCATCATGGTCGAGGTTTTGCCGCTTTTCCTGTGCTTTAAAGGCGATTCGACTCTACCTCCTGAAATCTGTTTCCTGCAATTCTGCCTTGCTTTCAAATCCTCCTCGTTGCCTTCCCTCAATATATTTGTGGACGAGAGTTATCATTTATAACTCTGCAGGTTTGTGAATTGCAGTGCCCCTGAGCTCGATTTTTCAACTCGCTTTTTTGGGAGCTGGCCGCAAAAGCGCAGGATTGCTTCAGGCCCTGTTCTGCTTCCGGGCGGCAGGCTGAGCCTGTGGTTAATTCTTCTTCCTGATGGGAAAATAGAGTGACCTGTGCCTGTCCCAACACCTAGAGCTAGTCTCTCACTGGTTCCCCCTCTTCCCGTTCATCCTCAGGACAAATTGCAACCTGTACGGAACAGGAGGTTAAAGGTGCTGATTCTCGAAGGAGGGAGATTGCTAGTAAAGCGGCTGTAATGGCCAACCCGAGCACAAGGAGATGAGAAATGAGGTGCGTTTTCGAAACCTTTCCCGATCACACGGTGTACCATCTTCTGGGTTTCTCATGCATGTTTTCGATGTAGGAAGATGCCCTTGAACCTGGAGATTTTGGACCCATGGGATGGATACCACGCAGTATTACTTTAAAGGGTCTGCGTTTGCTCACCCAACCTCACCAAACCTCTCAGGCCCAAGAGTGTCCACCCTTATGTCTCAATCAGCTGTGGGTCTAGAGATGGTCAATAAAGGTGGCATCACAGCCCATGAACGAATTTTGTAAGAATTTCTCTCTCTTTCACTGTCTTTGTTTCACGGGTTTTTAAAAGTAATTGATTTTTATAATGGGGTTTAGCTGCTTTTCACTGCTGTGTTTATGCCGCTTTACACCCACTTGACTCACTTACAGAGGGATATCAATACATTGGTTTTAAGATTCTTACTAGTCAGATATATTCTTGGGCGGTGAACAGGGGGTGTTGAGTCCAGTTCACTGAGCAAGGAGTAGGTCTTGTCTATTACATATTGGGTTTATGGAACGGTATCTGAGCTAATTTGAAACCCTTGTTTTATGCATCACCCACCTCACCTTTCTCGTTAAGCAGCCATAGTGTGTCTTCTAAACGTGTGACGCTGTTCTGTTTTGTAATTCCGTTCAAGTGTAGTGGTTTTTGCATTCCCTCTATAAGTGATATCTTATGATAAGTGTCTTTTTCTGTGTGACTTATTTCACTTAGAATCGTCGTACCTAAATCCTCTCATCATGCTGCTACTAGCCTTATGACGTTAATTTCATGGCTGAGTGATATGCCATTGTACATAAGGACCACAACTTCCTTATCCATTTTTCTCTTTCCTGGGATATTTAAGGTGTAACGAAGTGGAGGTTCTTGTCAACAGAGCAGCCCTAAACTTTGGGGTGCCTGTGTCTTGCTGATTTTTAGTTTTCCCAATTTATATGCCCATGAGTGGAAGTGCCCTATGCTCTCTAAGCTGAGTTTTTTAGAGGTTTCAGGACACACCGTACACTTCTCCAGAGTGGCTGTTGGCAATTTACATCCCGCCCATCAGCGTAGCAAGGCTCCCGTTTCTCCATGGCCTGTCCTGCATTTCTGGTTTTGACACTTTATTCAGCATGGCCCTTTTGACCGATGGGAAGCGAGACTTCTTTGTAGCGCTGATTTGCCTTTCCAGGTTGCTTGGTTGGCCAAAAAGGGCGTATGCGTTTTTTCCTAAATATATTCAGGAAAAAACGTATACGCCCTTTTTGGCCAAGGGCATCATGGTCGAGGTTTTGCCGCTTTTCCTGTGCTTTAAAGGCGATTCGAATCTACCTCCTGAAATCTGTTTCCTGCAATTCTGCCTTGCTTTCAAATCCTCTTCGTTGCCTTCCCTCAATATATTTGTGGACGAGAGTTATCATTTCTAACTCTGCAGGTCTGTGAATTGCAGTGCCCCTGAGCTCCATTTTTCAACTCGCTTTCTTCGGAGTTGGCCGCAAAAGCGCAGGATTGCTTCAAGCCCTATTCTGGTTCCGGGCGGCAGGCTGAGCCTGTGGTTAATTCTTCTTCCTGATGGGAAAATAGAGTGATCTGTGCCTGTCCCAACACCTAGAGCTAGTCTATCATTGGTTCCACCTCTTCCCTTTCATCCTCAGGACAGATTGCAACCTGTACGTAACAGGAGGTTAAAGGTGCTGATTCTCCATGGAGGGAGATTGCTACTAACTCGGTTGGAATGGCGAACCAGAGCACAAGGAGATGAGAAATGAGGTGCGTTTTAGAAACCTTTCCCGATCGCACGGTGTACCGTCTTCTGGGTTTCTCATGCATGTTTTTGATATAGGAAGATGCCCTTGAACTTGGAGATTTGGGACCCATGGGATGGGTACCACGCAGTATTACTTTAAAGGGTCTGCGTTTGCTCACCCAACCTCAACAAATCTCTCAGTCCCACGAGTGTCCACCCTTATGTCTCAATCAGCTGTGGGTCTAGAGATGGTCAATAAAGGTGTCATCACAGCCCCTGAACGAATTCTGTATGAATTTCTCTCTCTTTCACTGTCTTTGTTTCACGGGTTTTTAAAAGTAATTGATTTTTATAATGGGGTTTAGCTGCTTTTCACTGCTGTGTTTATGCCGCTTTACACCCACTTGACTCACTTACAGAGAGATATCAATACATTGGTTTTAAGAGTCTTACTAGTCTGATATATTCTTGGGCGGTGAACAGGGGGCGTTGAGTCCACTTCACTGAGCAAGGAGTAGGTCTTGTCTATTACATATTGGGTTTATGGAACGGTATCTGAGCTAATTTGAAACCCTTGTTTTCTGCCTCACCCGACCTCACCTTTCCCGTTAAGCAGCCATAGTGTGTTTTGTAAACGTGTGTCTCTGTTCTGTTTTGTAATTCAGTTCAAGTGTAGCGGTTTTTACATTCCCTCTATAAGTGATATCTTATGATAAGTGTCGTTTTCTGGTTGACTTATTTCACTTAGAATCGTCGTACCTAAATCCACTCATCATGCTGCTACTAGCCTTATGACGTTGATTTCATGGCTGAGTGATATTCCATTGTACATAAGGACCACAACTTCTTTATCCATTTTTCTCTTTCCTGGGATATTTAAGGTGTAACGAAGTGGAGGTTCTTGTCAACAGAGCAGCCCTAAACTTTGGGGTGCCTGTGACTTGCTGATTTTTAGTTTTCCCAATTTATACGCCCATGAGTGGAAGTGCCCTATGCTCTCTAAGCTGAGTTTTTTAGAGGTTTCAGGACACACCGTACACTTCTCCAGAGTGGCTGTTGGCAATTTACATCCCGCCCATCAGCGTAGCAAGGCTCCCGTTTCTCCATGGCCTGTCCTGCATTTCTGGTTTTGACACTTTATTCAGCATGGCCCTTTTGACCGATGGGAAGCGAGACTTCTTTGTAGCGCTGATTTGCCTTTCCAGGTTGCTTGGTTGGCCAAAAAGGGCGTATGCGTTTTTTCCTGAATATATTCAGGAAAAAACGCATACGCCCTTTTTGGCCAAGGGCATCATGGTCGAGGTTTTGCCGCTTTTCCTGTGCTTTAAAGGCGATTCGACTCTACCTCCTGAAATCTGTTTCCTGCAATTCTGCCTTGCTTTCAAATCCACCTCGTTGCCTTCCCTCAATATATTTGTGGACGAGAGTTATCATTTATAACTCTGCAGGTTTGTGAATTGCAGTGCCCCTGAGCTCGATTTTTCAACTCGCTTTTTTGGGAGCTGGCCGCAAAAGCGCAGGATTGCTTCAGGCCCTGTTCTGCTTCCGGGCGGCAGGCTGAGCCTGTGGTTAATTCTTCTTCCTGATGGGAAAATAGAGTGACCTGTGCCTGTCCCAACACCTAGAGCTAGTCTCTCACTGGTTCCCCCTCTTCCCGTTCATCCTCAGGACAAATTGCAACCTGTACGGAACAGGAGGTTAAAGGTGCTGATTCTCGAAGGAGGAAGATTGCTAGTAAAGCGGCTGTAATGGCCAACCCGAGCACAAGGAGATGAGAAATGAGGTGCGTTTTCGAAACCTTTCCCGATCACACGGTGTACCATCTTCTGGGTTTCTCATGCATGTTTTCGATGTAGGAAGATGCCCTTGAACCTGGAGATTTTGGACCCATGGGATGGATACCACGCAGTATTACTTTAAAGGGTCTGCGTTTGCTCACCCAACCTCACCAAACCTCTCAGGCCCAAGAGTGTCCACCCTTATGTCTCAATCAGCTGTGGGTCTAGAGATGGTCAATAAAGGTGGCATCACAGCCCCTGAACGAATTTTGTAAGAATTTCTCTCTCTTTCACTGTCTTTGTTTCACGGGTTTTTAAAAGTAATTGATTTTTATAATGGGGTTTAGCTGCTTTTCACTGCTGTGTTTATGCCGCTTTACACCCACTTGACTCACTTACAGAGGGATATCAATACATTGGTTTTAAGATTCTTACTAGTCAGATATATTCTTGGGCGGTGAACAGGGGGTGTTGAGTCCAGTTCACTGAGCAAGGAGTAGGTCTTGTCTATTACATATTGGGTTTATGGAACGGTATCTGAGCTAATTTGAAACCCTTGTTTTATGCATCACCCACCTCACCTTTCTCGTTAAGCAGCCATAGTGTGTCTTCTAAACGTGTGACGCTGTTCTGTTTTGTAATTCCGTTCAAGTGTAGTGGTTTTTGCATTCCCTCTATAAGTGATATCTTATGATAAGTGTCTTTTTCTGTGTGACTTATTTCACTTAGAATCGTCGTACCTAAATCCTCTCATCATGCTGCTACTAGCCTTATGACGTTAATTTCATGGCTGAGTGATATGCCATTGTACATAAGGACCACAACTTCCTTATCCATTTTTCTCTTTCCTGGGATATTTAAGGTGTAACGAAGTGGAGGTTCTTGTCAACAGAGCAGCCCTAAACTTTGGGGTGCCTGTGTCTTGCTGATTTTTAGTTTTCCCAATTTATACGCCCATGAGTGGAAGTGCCCTATGCTCTCTAAGCTGAGTTTTTTAGAGGTTTCAGGACACACCGTACACTTCTCCAGAGTGGCTGTTGGCAATTTACATCCCGCCCATCAGCGTAGCAAGGCTCCCGTTTCTCCATGGCCTGTCCTGCATTTCTGGTTTTGACACTTTATTCAGCATGGCCCTTTTGACCGATGGGAAGCGAGACTACTTTGTAGCGCTGATTTGCCTTTCCAGGTTGCTTGGTTGGCCAAAAAGGGCGTATGCGTTTTTTCCTAAATATATTCAGGAAAAAACGTATACGCCCTTTTTGGCCAAGGGCATCATGGTCGAGGTTTTGCCGCTTTTCCTGTGCTTTAAAGGCGATTCGAATCTACCTCCTGAAATCTGTTTCCTGCAATTCTGCCTTGCTTTCAAATCCTCTTCGTTGCCTTCCCTCAATATATTTGTGGACGAGAGTTATCATTTCTAACTCTGCAGGTCTGTGAATTGCAGTGCCCCTGAGCTCCATTTTTCAACTCGCTTTCTTCGGTGCTGGCCGCAAAAGCGCAGGATTGCTTCAGGCCCTATTCTGGTTCCGGGCGGCAGGCTGAGCCTGTGGTTAATTCTTCTTCCTGATGGGAAAATAGAGTGACCTGTGCCTGTCCCAACACCTAGAGCTAGTCTATCATTGGTTCCACCTCTTCCCTTTCATCCTCAGGACAGATTGCAACCTGTACGTAACAGGAGGTTAAAGGTGCTGATTCTCCATGGAGGGAGATTGCTACTAACTCGGTTGGAATGGCGAACCAGAGCACAAGGAGATGAGAAATGAGGTGCGTTTTAGAAACCTTTCCCGATCGCACGGTGTACCGTCTTCTGGGTTTCTCATGCATGTTTTTGATATAGGAAGATGCCCTTGAACTTGGAGATTTGGGACCCATGGGATGGGTACCACGCAGTATTACTTTAAAGGGTCTGCGTTTGCTCACCCAACCTCAACAAATCTCTCAGTCCCACGAGTGTCCACCCTTATGTCTCAATCAGCTGTGGGTCTAGAGATGGTCAATAAAGGTGTCATCACAGCCCCTGAACGAATTCTGTATGAATTTCTCTCTCTTTCACTGTCTTTGTTTCACGGGTTTTTAAAAGTAATTGATTTTTATAATGGGGTTTAGCTGCTTTTCACTGCTGTGTTTATGCCGCTTTACACCCACTTGACTCACTTACAGAGAGATATCAATACATTGGTTTTAAGAGTCTTACTAGTCTGATATATTCTTGGGCGGTGAACAGGGGGCGTTGAGTCCACTTCACTGAGCAAGGAGTAGGTCTTGTCTATTACATATTGGGTTTATGGAACGGTATCTGAGCTAATTTGAAACCCTTGTTTTCTGCCTCACCCGACCTCACCTTTCCCGTTAAGCAGCCATAGTGTGTTTTGTAAACGTGTGTCTCTGTTCTGTTTTGTAATTCAGTTCAAGTGTAGCGGTTTTTACATTCCCTCTATAAGTGATATCTTATGATAAGTGTCGTTTTCTGGTTGACTTATTTCACTTAGAATCGTCGTACCTAAATCCACTCATCATGCTGCTACTAGCCTTATGACGTTGATTTCATGGCTGAGTGATATTCCATTGTACATAAGGACCACAACTTCTTTATCCATTTTTCTCTTTCCTGGGATATTTAAGGTGTAACGAAGTGGAGGTTCTTGTCAACAGAGCAGCCCTAAACTTTGGGGTGCCTGTGTCTTGCTGATTTTTAGTTTTCCCAATTTATACGCCCATGAGTGGAAGTGCCCTATGCTCTCTAAGCTGAGTTTTTTAGAGGTTTCAGGACACACCGTACACTTCTCCAGAGTGGCTGTTGGCAATTTACATCACGCCCATCAGCGTAGCAACGCTCCTGTTTCTCCATGGCCTGTCCTGCATTTCTGGTTTTGACACTTTATTCAGCATGGCCCTTTTGACCGATGGGAAGCGAGACTTCTTTGTAGCGCTGATTTGCCTTTCCAGGTTGCTTGGTTGGCCAAAAAGGGCGTCTGCGTTTTTTCCTGAATATATTCAGGAAAAAACGCAGACGCCCTTTTTGGCCAAGGGCATCATGGTCGAGGTTTTGCCGCTTTTCCTGTGCTTTAAAGGCGATACGAATCTACCTCCTGAAATCTGTTTCCTGCAATTCTGCCTTGCTTTCAAATCCTCTTCGTTGCCTTTCCTCAATATATTTGTGGACGAGAGTTATCATTTCTAACTCTGCAGGTTTGTGAATTGCAGTGCCCCTGAGCTCCATTTTTCAACTCGTTTTCTTGGGAGCTGGCCACAAAAGCGAAGGATTGCTACAGGCCCTATTCTGGTTCCGGGCGGCAGGCTGAGCCTGTGGTTAATTCTTCTTCCTGATTGGAAAATAGAGTGACCTGTGCTTGTCCCAACACCTAGACCTGGTCTCTCATTGGTTCCCCCTCTTCCCGTTCATCCTCAGGACAAATTGCAACCTGTACGGAACAGGAGGTTAAAGGTGCTGATTCTCCACGGAGGGAGATTGCTACTAACGCGGCTGGAATGGCGAACCCGAGCACAAGGAGATGAGAAATGAGGTGCGTTTTAGAAACCTTTCCCGATCACACGGTGTACCATCTTCTGGGTTTCTCATGCATGTTTTCGATGTAGGAAGATGCCCTTGAACCTGGAGATTTGGGACCCATGAGATGGGTACCACACAGTATTACTTTAAAGGGTCTGTGTTTGCTCACCCAACCTCACCAAACCTCTCAGCCCCAAGAGTGTCCACCCTTATGTCTCAATCAGCTGTGGGTCTAGATATGGTCAATCCAGGTGGCATCACAGCCCCTGAACGAATTTTGTAAGAATTTCTCTCCCTTTCACTGTCTTTGTTTCATGGGATTTTAAAAGTAATTGATTTTTATAATGGGGTTTAGCTGCTTTTCACTGCTGGGTTTATGCTGCTTTACACCCACTTGACTCATTTACAGAGGGATATCAATACATAGCTTTGAAGATTGTTCCTAGTCAGATATATTCTTGGGCGGTGAATAGGGGGTGTTGAGTCCAGTTCACTGAGCAAGGAGTAGGTCTTGTCTATTACATATTGGGTTTATGGAACGGTATCTGAGCTAATTTGAAACCCCTGTTTTCTACCTCACCCGACCTCACCTTTCCCGTCAAGCAGCCATAGTGTGTTTTGTAAACGTGTGTCTCTGTTCTGTTTTGTAATTCAGTTCAAGTGTAGCGGTTTTTACATTCCCTCTATAAGTCATATCTTATGATAAGTGTTGTTTTCTGGTTGACTTATTTCACTTAGAATCGTCGTACCTAAATCCACTCATCATGCTGCTACTAGCCTTATGACGTTGATTTCATGGCTGAGTGATATGCCATTGTACATAAGGACCACAACTTCCTTATCCATTTTTCTCTTTCCTGGGATATTTAAGGTGTAACGAAGTGGAGGTTCTTGTCAACAGAGCAGCCCTAAACTTTGGGGTGCCTGTGTCTTGCTGATTTTTAGTTTTCCCAATTTATACGCCCATGAGTGGAAGTGCCTTATGCTCTCTATGCTGAGTTCTTTAGATGTTTCAGGAAACACCGTACACTTCTCCAGAGTGGCTGTTGGCAATTTACATCCCGCCCATCAGCGTAGTAAGGCTCCCGTTTCTCCATGGCCTGTCCTGCATTTCTGGTTTTGACACTTTATTCAGCATGGCCCTTTTGACCGATGGGAAGCGAGACTTCTTTGTAGCGCTGATTTGCCTTTCCAGGTTGCTTGGTTGGCCAAAAAGGGCGTATGCGTTTTTTCCTGAATATATTCAGGAAAAAACGCATACGCCCTTTTTGGCCAAGGGCATCATGGTCGAGGTTTTGCCGCTTTTCCTGTGCTTTAAAGGCGATTCGACTCTACCTCCTGAAATCTGTTTCCTGCAATTCTCCCTTGCTTTCAAATCCTCCTCGTTGCCTTCCCTCAATATATTTGTGGACGAGAGTTATCATTTCTAACTCTGTAGGTTTGTGAATTGCAGTGCCCCTGAGCTCGATTTTTCAACTCGCTTTTTTGGGAGCTGGCCGCAAAAGCGCAGGATTGCTTCAGGCCCTGTTCTGCTTCCGGGCGGCAGGCTGAGCCTGTGGTTAATTCTTCTTCCTGATGGGAAAATAGAGTGACCTGTGCCTGTCCCAACACCTAGAGCTAGTCTCTCACTGGTTCCCCCTCTTCCCGTTCATCCTCAGGACAAATTGCAACCTGTACGGAACAGGAGGTTAAAGGTGCTGATTCTCGAAGGAGGGAGATTGCTAGTAAAGCGGCTGTAATGGCCAACCCGAGCACAAGGAGATGAGAAATGAGGTGCGTTTTAGAAACCTTTCCCGATCACACGGTGTACCATCTTCTGGGTTTCTCATGCATGTTTTCGATGTAGGAAGATGCCCTTGAACCTGGAGATTTTGGACCCATGGGATGGATACCACGCAGTATTACTTTAAAGGGTCTGCGTTTGCTCACCCAACCTCACCCAACCTCTCAGCCCCAAGAGTGTCCACCCTTATGTCTCAATCAGCTGTGGGTCTAGAGATGGTCAATAAAGGTGGCATCACAGCCCCTGAACGAATTTTGTAAGAATTTCTCTCTCTTTCACTGTCTTTGTTTCACGGGTTTTTAAAAGTAATTGATTTTTATAATGGGGTTTAGCTGCTTTTCACTGCTGTGTTTATGCCGCTTTACACCCACTTGACTCACTTACAGAGAGATATCAATACATAGCTTTGAAGATTCTTCCTAGTCAGATATATTCTTGGGCGGTGAATAGGGGGTGTCGAGTCCAGTTCACTGAGCAAGGAGTAGGTCTTGTCTATTACATATTGGGTTTATTGAACGGTATCTGAGCTAATTTGAAACCCTTGTTTTCTGCCTCACCCGACCTCACCTTTCCCGTTAAGCAGCCATAGTGTGTTTTGTAAACGTGTGTCTCTGTTCTGTTTTGTAATTCAGTTCAAGTGTAGCGGTTTTTACATTCCCTCTATAAGTAATATCTTATGATAAGTGTCGTTTTCTGGTTGACTTATTTCACTTAGAATCGTCGTACCTAAATCCACTCATCATGCTGCTACTAGCCTTATGACGTTGATTTCATGGCTGAGTGATATTCCCTTGTACATAAGGACCACAACTTCTTTATCCATTTTTTTCTTTCCTGGGATATTTAAGATGTAACGAAGTGGAGGTTCTTGTCAACAGAGCAGCCCTAAACTTTGGGGTGCCTGTGTCTTGCTGATTTTTAGTTTTCCCAATTTATATGCCCATGAGTGGAAGTGCCCTATGCTCTCTAAGCTGAGTTTTTTAGAGGTTTCAGGACACACCGTACACTTCTCCAGAGTGGCTGTTGGCAATTTACATCCCGCCCATCAGCGTAGCAAGGCTCCCGTTTCTCCATGGCCTGTCCTGCATTTCTGGTTTTGACACTTTATTCAGCATGGCCCTTTTGACCGATGGGAAGCGAGACTTCTTTGTAGCACTGATTTGCCTTTCCAGGTTGCTTGGTTGGCCAAAAAGGGCGTATGCGTTTTTTCCTGAATATATTCAGGAAAAAACGCATACGCCCTTTTTGGCCAAGGGCATCATGGTCGAGGTTTTGCCGCTTTTCCTGTGCTTTAAAGGCGATTCGAATCTACCTCCTGAAATCTGTTTCCTGCAATTCTGCCTTGCTTTCAAATCCTCCTCGTTGCCTTCCCTCAATATATTTGTGGACGAGAGTTATCATTTATAACTCTGCAGGTTTGTGAATTGCAGTGCCCCTGAGCTCGATTTTTCAACTCGCTTTTTTGGGAGCTGGCCGCAAAAGCGCAGGATTGCTTCAGGCCCTGTTCTGCTTCCGGGCGGCAGGCTGAGCCTGTGGTTAATTCTTCTTCCTGATGGGAAAATAGAGTGACCTGTGCCTGTCCCAACACCTAGAGCTAGTCTCTCACTGGTTCCCCCTCTTCCCGTTCATCCTCAGGACAAATTGCAACCTGTACGGAACAGGAGGTTAAAGGTGCTGATTCTCGAAGGAGGAAGATTGCTAGTAAAGCGGCTGTAATGGCCAACCCGAGCACAAGGAGATGAGAAATGAGGTGCGTTTTCGAAACCTTTCCCGATCACTCGGTGTACCATCTTCTGGGTTTCTCATGCATGTTTTCGATGTAGGAAGATGCCCTTGAACCTGGAGATTTTGGACCCATGGGATGGATACCACGCAGTATTACTTTAAAGGGTCTGCGTTTGCTCACCCAACCTCACCAAACCTCTCAGCCCCAAGAGTATCCACCCTTATGTCTCAATCAGCTGTGGGTCTAGAGATGGTCAATCCAGGTGGCATCACAGCCCCTGAACGAATTTTGTAAGAATTTCTCTCTCTTTCACTGTCTTTGTTTCACGGGTTTTTAAAAGTAATTGATTTTTATAATGGGGTTTAGCTGCTTTTCACTGCTGTGTTTATGCCGCTTTACACCCACTTGACTCACTTACAGAGGGATATCAATACATTGGTTTTAAGAGTCTTACTAGTCAGATATATTCTTGGGCGGTGAACAGGGGGTGTTGAGTCCAGTTCACTGAGCAAGGAGTAGGTCTTGTCTATTACATATTGGGTTTATGGAACGGTATCTGAGCTAATTTGAAACCCTTGTTTTATGCATCACCCACCTCACCTTTCTCGTTAAGCAGCCATAGTGTGTCTTCTAAACGTGTGACGCTGTTCTGTTTTGTAATTCCGTTCAAGTGTAGTGGTTTTTGCATTCCCTCTATAAGTGATATCTTATGATAAGTGTCTTTTTCTGTGTGACTTATTTCACTTAGAATCGTCGTACCTAAATCCTCTCATCATGCTGCTACTAGCCTTATGACGTTAATTTCATGGCTGAGTGATATGCCATTGTACATAAGGACCACAACTTCCTTATCCATTTTTCTCTTTCCTGGGATATTTAAGGTGTAACGAAGTGGAGGTTCTTGTCAACAGAGCAGCCCTAAACTTTGGGGTGCCTGTGTCTTGCTGATTTTTAGTTTTCCCAATTTATATGCCCATGAGTGGAAGTGCCCTATGCTCTCTAAGCTGAGTTTTTTAGAGGTTTCAGGACACACCGTACACTTCTCCAGAGTGGCTGTTGGCAATTTACATCACGCCAATCAGCGTAGCAAGGCTCCCGTTTCTCCATGGCCTGTCCTGCATTTCTGGTTTTGACACTTTATTCAGCATGGCCCTTTTGACCGATGGGAAGCGAGACTTCTTTGTAGCGCTGATTTGCCTTTCCAGGTTGCTTGGTTGGCCAAAAAGGGCGTCTGCGTTTTTTCCTGAATATATTCAGGAAAAAACGCAGACGCCCTTTTTGGCCAAGGGCATCATGGTCGAGGTTTTGCCGCTTTTCCTGTGCTTTAAAGGCGATTCGAATCTACCTCCTGAAATCTGTTTCCTGTAATTCTGCCTTGCTTTCAAATCCTCTTCGTTGCCTTTCCTCAATATATTTGTGGACGAGAGTTATCATTTCTAACTCTGCAGGTTTGTGAATTGCAGTGCCCCTGAGCTCCATTTTTCAACTCGTTTTCTTGGGAGCTGGCCACAAAAGCGTAGGATTGCTACAGGCCCTATTCTGGTTCCGGGCGGCAGGCTGAGCCTGTGGTTAATTCTTCTTCCTGATTGGAAAATAGAGTGACCTGTGCTTGTCCCAACACCTAGACCTAGTCTCTCATTGGTTCCCCCTCTTCCCGTTCATCCTCAGGACAAATTGCAACCTGTACGGAACAGGAGGTTAAAGGTGCTGATTCTCCACGGAGGGAGATTGCTACTAACGCGGCTGGAATGGCGAACCCGAGCACAAGGAGATGAGAAATGAGGTGCGTTTTAGAAACCTTTCCCGATCACACGGTGTACCATCTTCTGGGTTTCTCATGCATGTTTTCGATGTAGGAAGATGCCCTTGAACCTGGAGATTTGGGACCCATGAGATGGGTACCACACAGTATTACTTTAAAGGGTCTGTGTTTGCTCACCCAACCTCACCAAACCTCTCAGCCCCAAGAGTGTCCACCCTTATGTCTCAATCAGCTGTGGGTCTAGATATGGTCAATCCAGGTGGCATCACAGCCCCTGAACGAATTTTGTAAGAATTTCTCTCCCTTTCACTGTCTTTGTTTCATGGGATTTTAAAAGTAATTGATTTTTATAATGGGGTTTAGCTGCTTTTCACTGCTGGGTTTATGCTGCTTTACACCCACTTGACTCATTTACAGAGGGATATCAATACATAGCTTTGAAGATTGTTCCTAGTCAGATATATTCTTGGGCGGTGAATAGGGGGTGTTGAGTCCAGTTCACTGAGCAAGGAGTAGGTCTTGTGTATTACATATTGGGTTTATGGAACGGTATCTGAGCTAATTTGAAACCCCTGTTTTCTACCTCACCCGACCTCACCTTTCCCGTCAAGCAGCCATAGTGTGTTTTGTAAACGTGTGTCTCTGTTCTGTTTTGTAATTCAGTTCAAGTGTAGCGGTTTTTACATTCCCTCTATAAGTCATATCTTATGATAAGTGTTGTTTTCTGGTTGACTTATTTCACTTAGAATCGTCGTACCTAAATCCACTCATCATGCTGCTACTAGCCTTATGACGTTGATTTCATGGCTGAGTGATATGCCATTGTACATAAGGACCACAACTTCCTTATCCATTTTTCTCTTTCCTGGGATATTTAAGGTGTAACGAAGTGGAGGTTCTTGTCAACAGAGCAGCCCTAAACTTTGGGGTGCCTGTGTCTTGCTGATTTTTAGTTTTCCCAATTTATACGCCCATGAGTGGAAGTGCCTTATGCTCTCTATGCTGAGTTCTTTAGATGTTTCAGGAAACACCGTACACTTCTCCAGAGTGGCTGTTGGCAATTTACATCCCGCCCATCAGCGTAGTAAGGCTCCCGTTTCTCCATGGCCTGTCCTGCATTTCTGGTTTTGACACTTTATTCAGCATGGCCCTTTTGACCGATGGGAAGCGAGACTTCTTTGTAGCGCTGATTTGCCTTTCCAGGTTGCTTGGTTGGCCAAAAAGGGCGTATGCGTTTTTTCCTGAATATATTCAGGAAAAAACGCATACGCCCTTTTTGGCCAAGGGCATCATGGTCGAGGTTTTGCCGCTTTTCCTGTGCTTTAAAGGCGATTCGACTCTACCTCCTGAAATCTGTTTCCTGCAATTCTCCCTTGCTTTCAAATCCTCCTCGTTGCCTTCCCTCAATATATTTGTGGACGAGAGTTATCATTTCTAACTCTGTAGGTTTGTGAATTGCAGTGCCCCTGAGCTCCATTTTTCAACTCGCTTTTTTGGGAGCTGGCCGCAAAAGCACAGGATTGCTTCAGGGCCTGTTCTGCTTCCGGGCGGCAGGCTGAGCCTGTGGTTAATTCTTCTTCCTGATGGGAAAATAGAGTGACCTGTGCCTGTACCAACACCTAGAGCTAGTCTCTCACTGGTTCCCCCTCTTCCCGTTCATCCTCAGGACAAATTGCAACCTGTACGGAACAGGAGGTTAAAGGTGCTGATTCTCGAAGAAGGGAGATTGCTAGTAAAGCGGCTGTAATGGCCAACCCGAGCACAAGGAGATGAGAAATGAGGTGCGTTTTAGAAACCTTTCCCGATCACACGGTGTACCATCTTCTGGGTTTCTCATGCATGTTTTCGATGTAGGAAGATGCCCTTGAACCTGGAGATTTTGGACCCATGTGATGGATACCACGCAGTATTACTTTAAAGAGTCTGCGTTTGCTCACCCAACCTCACCAAACCTCTCAGCCCCAAGAGTGTCCACCCTTATGTCTCAATCAGCTGTGGGTCTAGAGATGGTCAATCCAGGTGGCATCACAGCCCCTGAACGAATTTTGTAAGAATTTCTCTCTCTTTCACTGTCTTTGTTTCACGGGTTTTTAAAAGTAATTGATTTTTATAATGGGGTTTAGCTGCTTTTCACTGCTGTGTTTATGCCGCTTTACACCCACTTGACTCACTTACAGAGGGATATCAATACATTGGTTTTAAGATTCTTACTAGTCAGATATATTCTTGGGCGGTGAACAGGGGGTGTTTAGTCCACTTCACTGAGCAAGGAGTAGGTCTTGTGTATTACATATTGGGTGTATGGAACGGTGTCTGAGCCTATTTGAAACCCTTGTTTTATGCATCACCCCACCTCACCTTTCCTGTTAAGCAGCCATAGTGTGTCTTCTAAACGTGTGACGCTGTTCTGTTTTGTAATTCAGTTCAAGTGTAGCGGTTTTTACATTCCCTCTATAAGTGATATCTTATGATAAGTGTCTTTTTCTGTGTGACTTATTTCACTTAGAATCGTCGTACCTAAATCCTCTCATCATGCTGCTACTAGCCTTATGACGTTAATTTCATGGCTGAGTGATATGCCATTGTACATAAGGACCACAACTTCCTTATCCATTTTTCTCTTTCCTGGGATATTTAAGGTGTAACGAAGTGGAGGTTCTTGTCAACAGAGCAGCCCTAAACTTTGGGGTGCCTGTGTCTTGCTGATTTTTAGTTTTCCCAATTTATACGCCCATGAGTGGAAGTGCCCTATGCTCTCTAAGCTGAGTTTTTTAGATGTTTCAGGACACACCGTACACTTCTCCAGAGTGGCTGTTGGCAATTTACATCCCGCGCATCAGCGTAGCAAGGCTCCCGTTTCTCCATGGCCTGTCCTGCATTTCTGGTTTTGACACTTTATTCAGCATGGCCCTTTTGACCGATGGGAAGCGAGACTTCTTTGTAGCGCTGATTTGCCTTTCCAGGTTGCTTGGTTGGCCAAAAAGGGCGTTTGCGTTTTTTCCTGAATATATTCAGGAAAAAACGCAAACGCCCTTTTTGGCCAAGGGCATCATTGTCGAGGTTTTGCCGCTTTTCCCGAGCTTTAAAGGCGATTCAACTGTACCTCCTGAAATCTCTTTCCTGCAATTCTGCCTTGCTTTCAAATCCTCTGTGTTGCCTTCCCTCAATATATTTGTGGACGAGAGTTATCATTTATAACTCTGCATGTTTGTGAATTGCAGTGCCCCTGAGCTCGATTTTTCAACTCGCTTTTTTGGGAGCTGGCGGCAAAAGCACAGGATTGCTTCAGGCCCTGTTCTGCTTCCGTGCGGCAGGCTGAGCCTGTGGTTAATTCTTCTTCCTGATGGGAAAATAGAGTGACCTGTGCCTGTCCCAACACCTAGAGCTAGTTTCTCATTGGTTCCCCCTCTTCCCGTTCATCCTCAGGACAAATTGCAACCTGTACGGAACAGGAGGTTAAAGGTGCTGATTCTCGAAGGAGGGAGATTGCTAGTAAAGCGGCTGTAATGGCCAACCCGAGCACAAGGAGATGAGAAATGAGGTGCGTTTTAGAAACCTTTCCCGATCACACGGTGTACCATCTTCTGGGTTTCTCATGCATGTTTTCGATGTAGGAAGATGCCCTTGAACCTGGAGATTTTGGACCCATGGGATGGATACCACGCAGTATTACTTTAAAAGGTCTGCGTTTGCTCACCCAACCTCACCAAACCTCTCAGCCCCAAGAGTGTCCACCCTTATGTCTCAATCAGCTGTGGGTCTAGAGATGGTCAATCCAGGTGGCATCACAGCCCCTGAACGAATTTTGTAAGAATTTCTCTCTCTTTCACTGTCTTTGTTTCACGGGTTTTTAAAAGTAATTGATTTTTATAATGGGGTTTAGCTGCTTTTCACTGCTGTGTTTATGCCGCTTTACACCCACTTGACTCACTTACAGAGGGATATCAATACATTGGTTTTAAGATTCTTACTAGTCAGATATATTCTTGGGCGGTGAACAGGGGGTGTTTAGTCCACTTCACTGAGCAAGGAGTAGGTCTTGTCTATTACATATTGGGTTTATTGAACGGTATCTGAGCTAATTTGAAACCCTTGTTTTCTGCCTCACCCGACCTCACCTTTCCCGTTAAGCAGCCATAGTGTGTTTTGTAAACGTGTGTCTCTGTTCTGTTTTGTAATTCAGTTCAAGTGTAGCGGTTTTTACATTCCCTCTATAAGTGATATCTTATGATAAGTGTCTTTTTCTGTGTGACTTATTTCACTTAGAATCGTCGTACCTAAATCCTCTCATCATGCTGCTACTAGCCTTATGACGTTAATTTCATGGCTGAGTGATATGCCATTGTACATAAGGACCACAACTTCCTTATCCATTTTTCTCTTTCCTGGGATATTTAAGGTGTAACGAAGTGGAGGTTCTTGTCAACAGAGCAGCCCTAAACTTTGGGGTGCCTGTGTCTTGCTGATTTTTAGTTTTCCCAATTTATACGCCCATGAGTGGAAGTGCCCTATGCTCTCTAAGCTGAGTTTTTTAGATGTTTCAGGACACACCGTACACTTCTCCAGAGTGGCTGTTGGCAATTTACATCCCGCGCATCAGCGTAGTAAGGCTCCCGTTTCTCCATGGCCTGTCCTGCATTTCTGGTTTTGACACTTTATTCAGCATGGCCCTTTTGACCGATGGGAAGCGAGACTTCTTTGTAGCGCTGATTTGCCTTTCCAGGTTGCTTGGTTGGCCAAAAAGGGCGTATGCATTTTTTCCTGAATATATTCAGGAAAAAACGTATACGCCCTTTTTGGCCAAGGGCATCATGGTCGAGGTTTTGCCGCTTTTCCTGTGCTTTAAAGGCGATTCGACTCTACCTCCTGAAATCTGTTTCCTGCAATTCTGCCTTGCTTTCAAATCCTCTTCGTTGCCTTCCCTCAATATATTTGTGGACGAGAGTTATCATTTCTAACTCTGCAGGTTTGTGAATTGCAGTGCCCCTGAGCTCCATTTTTCAACTCGTTTTCTTGGGAGCTGGCCACAAAAGCGAAGGATTGCTACAGGCCCTATTCTGGTTCCGGGCGGCAGGCTGAGCCTGTGGTTAATTCTTCTTCCTGATTGGAAAATAGAGTGACCTGTGCTTGTCCCAACACCTAGACCTGGTCTCTCATTGGTTCCCCCTCTTCCCGTTCATCCTCAGGACAAATTGCAACCTGTACGGAACAGGAGGTTAAAGGTGCTGATTCTCCACGGAGGGAGATTGCTACTAACGCGGCTGGAATGGCGAACCCGAGCACAAGGAGATGAGAAATGAGGTGCGTTTTAGAAACCTTTCCCGATCACACGGTGTACCATCTTCTGGGTTTCTCATGCATGTTTTCGATGTAGGAAGATGCCCTTGAACCTGGAGATTTGGGACCCATGAGATGGGTACCACACAGTATTACTTTAAAGGGTCTGTGTTTGCTCACCCAACCTCACCAAACCTCTCAGCCCCAAGAGTGTCCACCCTTATGTCTCAATCAGCTGTGGGTCTAGATATGGTCAATCCAGGTGGCATCACAGCCCCTGAACGAATTTTGTAAGAATTTCTCTCCCTTTCACTGTCTTTGTTTCATGGGATTTTAAAAGTAATTGATTTTTATAATGGGGTTTAGCTGCTTTTCACTGCTGGGTTTATGCTGCTTTACACCCACTTGACTCATTTACAGAGGGATATCAATACATAGCTTTGAAGATTGTTCCTAGTCAGATATATTCTTGGGCGGTGAATAGGGGGTGTTGAGTCCAGTTCACTGAGCAAGGAGTAGGTCTTGTCTATTACATATTGGGTTTATGGAACGGTATCTGAGCTAATTTGAAACCCCTGTTTTCTACCTCACCCGACCTCACCTTTCCCGTCAAGCAGCCATAGTGTGTTTTGTAAACGTGTGTCTCTGTTCTGTTTTGTAATTCAGTTCAAGTGTAGCGGTTTTTACATTCCCTCTATAAGTCATATCTTATGATAAGTGTTGTTTTCTGGTTGACTTATTTCACTTAGAATCGTCGTACCTAAATCCACTCATCATGCTGCTACTAGCCTTATGACGTTGATTTCATGGCTGAGTGATATGCCATTGTACATAAGGACCACAACTTCCTTATCCATTTTTCTCTTTCCTGGGATATTTAAGGTGTAACGAAGTGGAGGTTCTTGTCAACAGAGCAGCCCTAAACTTTGGGGTGCCTGTGTCTTGCTGATTTTTAGTTTTCCCAATTTATACGCCCATGAGTGGAAGTGCCTTATGCTCTCTATGCTGAGTTCTTTAGATGTTTCAGGAAACACCGTACACTTCTCCAGAGTGGCTGTTGGCAATTTACATCCCGCCCATCAGCGTAGTAAGGCTCCCGTTTCTCCATGGCCTGTCCTGCATTTCTGGTTTTGACACTTTATTCAGCATGGCCCTTTTGACCGATGGGAAGCGAGACTTCTTTGTAGCGCTGATTTGCCTTTCCAGGTTGCTTGGTTGGCCAAAAAGGGCGTATGCGTTTTTTCCTGAATATATTCAGGAAAAAACGCATACGCCCTTTTTGGCCAAGGGCATCATGGTCGAGGTTTTGCCGCTTTTCCTGTGCTTTAAAGGCGATTCGACTCTACCTCCTGAAATCTGTTTCCTGCAATTCTCCCTTGCTTTCAAATCCTCCTCGTTGCCTTCCCTCAATATATTTGTGGACGAGAGTTATCATTTCTAACTCTGTAGGTTTGTGAATTGCAGTGCCCCTGAGCTCGATTTTTCAACTCGCTTTTTTGGGAGCTGGCCGCAAAAGCGCAGGATTGCTTCAGGCCCTGTTCTGCTTCCGGGCGGCAGGCTGAGCCTGTGGTTAATTCTTCTTCCTGATGGGAAAATAGAGTGACCTGTGCCTGTCCCAACACCTAGAGCTAGTCTCTCACTGGTTCCCCCTCTTCCCGTTCATCCTCAGGACAAATTGCAACCTGTACGGAACAGGAGGTTAAAGGTGCTGATTCTCGAAGGAGGGAGATTGCTAGTAAAGCGGCTGTAATGGCCAACCCGAGCACAAGGAGATGAGAAATGAGGTGCGTTTTAGAAACCTTTCCCGATCACACGGTGTACCATCTTCTGGGTTTCTCATGCATGTTTTCGATGTAGGAAGATGCCCTTGAACCTGGAGATTTTGGACCCATGGGATGGATACCACGCAGTATTACTTTAAAGGGTCTGCGTTTGCTCACCCAACCTCACCCAACCTCTCAGCCCCAAGAGTGTCCACCCTTATGTCTCAATCAGCTGTGGGTCTAGAGATGGTCAATAAAGGTGGCATCACAGCCCCTGAACGAATTTTGTAAGAATTTCTCTCTCTTTCACTGTCTTTGTTTCACGGGTTTTTAAAAGTAATTGATTTTTATAATGGGGTTTAGCTGCTTTTCACTGCTGTGTTTATGCCGCTTTACACCCACTTGACTCACTTACAGAGAGATATCAATACATAGCTTTGAAGATTCTTCCTAGTCAGATATATTCTTGGGCGGTGAATAGGGGGTGTCGAGTCCAGTTCACTGAGCAAGGAGTAGGTCTTGTCTATTACATATTGGGTTTATTGAACGGTATCTGAGCTAATTTGAAACCCTTGTTTTCTGCCTCACCCGACCTCACCTTTCCCGTTAAGCAGCCATAGTGTGTTTTGTAAACGTGTGTCTCTGTTCTGTTTTGTAATTCAGTTCAAGTGTAGCGGTTTTTACATTCCCTCTATAAGTAATATCTTATGATAAGTGTCGTTTTCTGGTTGACTTATTTCACTTAGAATCGTCGTACCTAAATCCACTCATCATGCTGCTACTAGCCTTATGACGTTGATTTCATGGCTGAGTGATATTCCATTGTACATAAGGACCACAACTTCTTTATCCATTTTTTTCTTTCCTGGGATATTTAAGATGTAACGAAGTGGAGGTTCTTGTCAACAGAGCAGCCCTAAACTTTGGGGTGCCTGTGTCTTGCTGATTTTTAGTTTTCCCAATTTATATGCCCATGAGTGGAAGTGCCCTATGCTCTCTAAGCTGAGTTTTTTAGAGGTTTCAGGACACACCGTACACTTCTCCAGAGTGGCTGTTGGCAATTTACATCCCGCCCATCAGCGTAGCAAGGCTCCCGTTTCTCCATGGCCTGTCCTGCATTTCTGGTTTTGACACTTTATTCAGCATGGCCCTTTTGACCGATGGGAAGCGAGACTTCTTTGTAGCACTGATTTGCCTTTCCAGGTTGCTTGGTTGGCCAAAAAGGGCGTATGCGTTTTTTCCTGAATATATTCAGGAAAAAACGCATACGCCCTTTTTGGCCAAGGGCATCATGGTCGAGGTTTTGCCGCTTTTCCTGTGCTTTAAAGGCGATTCGAATCTACCTCCTGAAATCTGTTTCCTGCAATTCTGCCTTGCTTTCAAATCCTCCTCGTTGCCTTCCCTCAATATATTTGTGGACGAGAGTTATCATTTATAACTCTGCAGGTTTGTGAATTGCAGTGCCCCTGAGCTCGATTTTTCAACTCGCTTTTTTGGGAGCTGGCCGCAAAAGCGCAGGATTGCTTCAGGCCCTGTTCTGCTTCCGGGCGGCAGGCTGAGCCTGTGGTTAATTCTTCTTCCTGATGGGAAAATAGAGTGACCTGTGCCTGTCCCAACACCTAGAGCTAGTCTCTCACTGGTTCCCCCTCTTCCCGTTCATCCTCAGGACAAATTGCAACCTGTACGGAACAGGAGGTTAAAGGTGCTGATTCTCGAAGGAGGAAGATTGCTAGTAAAGCGGCTGTAATGGCCAACCCGAGCACAAGGAGATGAGAAATGAGGTGCGTTTTCGAAACCTTTCCCGATCACTCGGTGTACCATCTTCTGGGTTTCTCATGCATGTTTTCGATGTAGGAAGATGCCCTTGAACCTGGAGATTTTGGACCCATGGGATGGATACCACGCAGTATTACTTTAAAGGGTCTGCGTTTGCTCACCCAACCTCACCAAACCTCTCAGCCCCAAGAGTATCCACCCTTATGTCTCAATCAGCTGTGGGTCTAGAGATGGTCAATCCAGGTGGCATCACAGCCCCTGAACGAATTTTGTAAGAATTTCTCTCTCTTTCACTGTCTTTGTTTCACGGGTTTTTAAAAGTAATTGATTTTTATAATGGGGTTTAGCTGCTTTTCACTGCTGTGTTTATGCCGCTTTACACCCACTTGACTCACTTACAGAGGGATATCAATACATTGGTTTTAAGAGTCTTACTAGTCAGATATATTCTTGGGCGGTGAACAGGGGGTGTTGAGTCCAGTTCACTGAGCAAGGAGTAGGTCTTGTCTATTACATATTGGGTTTATGGAACGGTATCTGAGCTAATTTGAAACCCTTGTTTTATGCATCACCCACCTCACCTTTCTCGTTAAGCAGCCATAGTGTGTCTTCTAAACGTGTGACGCTGTTCTGTTTTGTAATTCCGTTCAAGTGTAGTGGTTTTTGCATTCCCTCTATAAGTGATATCTTATGATAAGTGTCTTTTTCTGTGTGACTTATTTCACTTAGAATCGTCGTACCTAAATCCTCTCATCATGCTGCTACTAGCCTTATGACGTTAATTTCATGGCTGAGTGATATGCCATTGTACATAAGGACCACAACTTCCTTATCCATTTTTCTCTTTCCTGGGATATTTAAGGTGTAACGAAGTGGAGGTTCTTGTCAACAGAGCAGCCCTAAACTTTGGGGTGCCTGTGTCTTGCTGATTTTTAGTTTTCCCAATTTATACGCCCATGAGTGGAAGTGCCCTATGCTCTCTAAGCTGAGTTTTTTAGAGGTTTCAGGACACACCGTACACTTCTCCAGAGTGGCTGTTGGCAATTTACATCACGCCAATCAGCGTAGCAACGCTCCTGTTTCTCCATGGCCTGTCCTGCATTTCTGGTTTTGACACTTTATTCAGCATGGCCCTTTTGACCGATGGGAAGCGAGACTTCTTTGTAGCGCTGATTTGCCTTTCCAGGTTGCTTGGTTGGCCAAAAAGGGCGTCTGCGTTTTTTCCTGAATATATTCAGGAAAAAACGCAGACGCCCTTTTTGGCCAAGGGCATCATGGTCGAGGTTTTGCCGCTTTTCCTGTGCTTTAAAGGCGATTCGAATCTACCTCCTGAAATCTGTTTCCTGTAATTCTGCCTTGCTTTCAAATCCTCTTCGTTGCCTTTCCTCAATATATTTGTGGACGAGAGTTATCATTTCTAACTCTGCAGGTTTGTGAATTGCAGTGCCCCTGAGCTCCATTTTTCAACTCGTTTTCTTGGGAGCTGGCCACAAAAGCGTAGGATTGCTACAGGCCCTATTCTGGTTCCGGGCGGCAGGCTGAGCCTGTGGTTAATTCTTCTTCCTGATTGGAAAATAGAGTGACCTGTGCTTGTCCCAACACCTAGACCTAGTCTCTCATTGGTTCCCCCTCTTCCCGTTCATCCTCAGGACAAATTGCAACCTGTACGGAACAGGAGGTTAAAGGTGCTGATTCTCCACGGAGGGAGATTGCTACTAACGCGGCTGGAATGGCGAACCCGAGCACAAGGAGATGAGAAATGAGGTGCGTTTTAGAAACCTTTCCCGATCACACGGTGTACCATCTTCTGGGTTTCTCATGCATGTTTTCGATGTAGGAAGATGCCCTTGAACCTGGAGATTTGGGACCCATGAGATGGGTACCACACAGTATTACTTTAAAGGGTCTGTGTTTGCTCACCCAACCTCACCAAACCTCTCAGCCCCAAGAGTGTCCACCCTTATGTCTCAATCAGCTGTGGGTCTAGATATGGTCAATCCAGGTGGCATCACAGCCCCTGAACGAATTTTGTAAGAATTTCTCTCCCTTTCACTGTCTTTGTTTCATGGGATTTTAAAAGTAATTGATTTTTATAATGGGGTTTAGCTGCTTTTCACTGCTGGGTTTATGCTGCTTTACACCCACTTGACTCATTTACAGAGGGATATCAATACATAGCTTTGAAGATTGTTCCTAGTCAGATATATTCTTGGGCGGTGAATAGGGGGTGTTGAGTCCAGTTCACTGAGCAAGGAGTAGGTCTTGTCTATTACATATTGGGTTTATGGAACGGTATCTGAGCTAATTTGAAACCCCTGTTTTCTACCTCACCCGACCTCACCTTTCCCGTCAAGCAGCCATAGTGTGTTTTGTAAACGTGTGTCTCTGTTCTGTTTTGTAATTCAGTTCAAGTGTAGCGGTTTTTACATTCCCTCTATAAGTCATATCTTATGATAAGTGTTGTTTTCTGGTTGACTTATTTCACTTAGAATCGTCGTACCTAAATCCACTCATCATGCTGCTACTAGCCTTATGACGTTGATTTCATGGCTGAGTGATATGCCATTGTACATAAGGACCACAACTTCCTTATCCATTTTTCTCTTTCCTGGGATATTTAAGGTGTAACGAAGTGGAGGTTCTTGTCAACAGAGCAGCCCTAAACTTTGGGGTGCCTGTGTCTTGCTGATTTTTAGTTTTCCCAATTTATACGCCCATGAGTGGAAGTGCCTTATGCTCTCTATGCTGAGTTCTTTAGATGTTTCAGGAAACACCGTACACTTCTCCAGAGTGGCTGTTGGCAATTTACATCCCGCCCATCAGCGTAGTAAGGCTCCCGTTTCTCCATGGCCTGTCCTGCATTTCTGGTTTTGACACTTTATTCAGCATGGCCCTTTTGACCGATGGGAAGCGAGACTTCTTTGTAGCGCTGATTTGCCTTTCCAGGTTGCTTGGTTGGCCAAAAAGGGCGTCTGCGTGTTTTCCTGAATATATTCAGGAAAAAACGCATACGCCCTTTTTGGCCAAGGGCATCATGGTCGAGGTTTTGCCGCTTTTCCTGTGCTTTAAAGGCGATTCGACTCTACCTCCTGAAATCTGTTTCCTGCAATTCTCCCTTGCTTTCAAATCCTCCTCGTTGCCTTCCCTCAATATATTTGTGGACGAGAGTTATCATTTCTAACTCTGTAGGTTTGTGAATTGCAGTGCCCCTGAGCTCCATTTTTCAACTCGCTTTTTTGGGAGCTGGCCGCAAAAGCACAGGATTGCTTCAGGGCCTGTTCTGCTTCCGGGCGGCAGGCTGAGCCTGTGGTTAATTCTTCTTCCTGATGGGAAAATAGAGTGACCTGTGCCTGTACCAACACCTAGAGCTAGTCTCTCACTGGTTCCCCCTCTTCCCGTTCATCCTCAGGACAAATTGCAACCTGTACGGAACAGGAGGTTAAAGGTGCTGATTCTCGAAGAAGGGAGATTGCTAGTAAAGCGGCTGTAATGGCCAACCCGAGCACAAGGAGATGAGAAATGAGGTGCGTTTTAGAAACCTTTCCCGATCACACGGTGTACCATCTTCTGGGTTTCTCATGCATGTTTTCGATGTAGGAAGATGCCCTTGAACCTGGAGATTTTGGACCCATGTGATGGATACCACGCAGTATTACTTTAAAGAGTCTGCGTTTGCTCACCCAACCTCACCAAACCTCTCAGCCCCAAGAGTGTCCACCCTTATGTCTCAATCAGCTGTGGGTCTAGAGATGGTCAATCCAGGTGGCATCACAGCCCCTGAACGAATTTTGTAAGAATTTCTCTCTCTTTCACTGTCTTTGTTTCACGGGTTTTTAAAAGTAATTGATTTTTATAATGGGGTTTAGCTGCTTTTCACTGCTGTGTTTATGCCGCTTTACACCCACTTGACTCACTTACAGAGGGATATCAATACATTGGTTTTAAGATTCTTACTAGTCAGATATATTCTTGGGCGGTGAACAGGGGGTGTTTAGTCCACTTCACTGAGCAAGGAGTAGGTCTTGTGTATTACATATTGGGTGTATGGAACGGTGTCTGAGCCTATTTGAAACCCTTGTTTTATGCATCACCCCACCTCACCTTTCCTGTTAAGCAGCCATAGTGTGTCTTCTAAACGTGTGACGCTGTTCTGTTTTGTAATTCAGTTCAAGTGTAGCGGTTTTTACATTCCCTCTATAAGTGATATCTTATGATAAGTGTCTTTTTCTGTGTGACTTATTTCACTTAGAATCGTCGTACCTAAATCCTCTCATCATGCTGCTACTAGCCTTATGACGTTAATTTCATGGCTGAGTGATATGCCATTGTACATAAGGACCACAACTTCCTTATCCATTTTTCTCTTTCCTGGGATATTTAAGGTGTAACGAAGTGGAGGTTCTTGTCAACAGAGCAGCCCTAAACTTTGGGGTGCCTGTGTCTTGCTGATTTTTAGTTTTCCCAATTTATACGCCCATGAGTGGAAGTGCCCTATGCTCTCTAAGCTGAGTTTTTTAGATGTTTCAGGACACACCGTACACTTCTCCAGAGTGGCTGTTGGCAATTTACATCCCGCGCATCAGCGTAGCAAGGCTCCCGTTTCTCCATGGCCTGTCCTGCATTTCTGGTTTTGACACTTTATTCAGCATGGCCCTTTTGACCGATGGGAAGCGAGACTTCTTTGTAGCGCTGATTTGCCTTTCCAGGTTGCTTGGTTGGCCAAAAAGGGCGTTTGCGTTTTTTCCTGAATATATTCAGGAAAAAACGCAAACGCCCTTTTTGGCCAAGGGCATCATTGTCGAGGTTTTGCCGCTTTTCCCGAGCTTTAAAGGCGATTCAACTGTACCTCCTGAAATCTCTTTCCTGCAATTCTGCCTTGCTTTCAAATCCTCTGTGTTGCCTTCCCTCAATATATTTGTGGACGAGAGTTATCATTTATAACTCTGCATGTTTGTGAATTGCAGTGCCCCTGAGCTCGATTTTTCAACTCGCTTTTTTGGGAGCTGGCGGCAAAAGCACAGGATTGCTTCAGGCCCTGTTCTGCTTCCGTGCGGCAGGCTGAGCCTGTGGTTAATTCTTCTTCCTGATGGGAAAATAGAGTGACCTGTGCCTGTCCCAACACCTAGAGCTAGTTTCTCATTGGTTCCCCCTCTTCCCGTTCATCCTCAGGACAAATTGCAACCTGTACGGAACAGGAGGTTAAAGGTGCTGATTCTCGAAGGAGGGAGATTGCTAGTAAAGCGGCTGTAATGGCCAACCCGAGCACAAGGAGATGAGAAATGAGGTGCGTTTTAGAAACCTTTCCCGATCACACGGTGTACCATCTTCTGGGTTTCTCATGCATGTTTTCGATGTAGGAAGATGCCCTTGAACCTGGAGATTTTGGACCCATGGGATGGATACCACGCAGTATTACTTTAAAAGGTCTGCGTTTGCTCACCCAACCTCACCAAACCTCTCAGCCCCAAGAGTGTCCACCCTTATGTCTCAATCAGCTGTGGGTCTAGAGATGGTCAATCCAGGTGGCATCACAGCCCCTGAACGAATTTTGTAAGAATTTCTCTCTCTTTCACTGTCTTTGTTTCACGGGTTTTTAAAAGTAATTGATTTTTATAATGGGGTTTAGCTGCTTTTCACTGCTGTGTTTATGCCGCTTTACACCCACTTGACTCACTTACAGAGGGATATCAATACATTGGTTTTAAGATTCTTACTAGTCAGATATATTCTTGGGCGGTGAACAGGGGGTGTTTAGTCCACTTCACTGAGCAAGGAGTAGGTCTTGTCTATTACATATTGGGTTTATTGAACGGTATCTGAGCTAATTTGAAACCCTTGTTTTCTGCCTCACCCGACCTCACCTTTCCCGTTAAGCAGCCATAGTGTGTTTTGTAAACGTGTGTCTCTGTTCTGTTTTGTAATTCAGTTCAAGTGTAGCGGTTTTTACATTCCCTCTATAAGTGATATCTTATGATAAGTGTCTTTTTCTGTGTGACTTATTTCACTTAGAATCGTCGTACCTAAATCCTCTCATCATGCTGCTACTAGCCTTATGACGTTAATTTCATGGCTGAGTGATATGCCATTGTACATAAGGACCACAACTTCCTTATCCATTTTTCTCTTTCCTGGGATATTTAAGGTGTAACGAAGTGGAGGTTCTTGTCAACAGAGCAGCCCTAAACTTTGGGGTGCCTGTGTCTTGCTGATTTTTAGTTTTCCCAATTTATACGCCCATGAGTGGAAGTGCCCTATGCTCTCTAAGCTGAGTTTTTTAGAGGTTTCAGGACACACCGTACACTTCTCCAGAGTGGCTGTTGGCAATTTACATCCCGCCCATCAGCGTAGCAAGGCTCCCGTTTCTCCATGGCCTGTCCTGCATTTCTGGTTTTGACACTTTATTCAGCATGGCCCTTTTGACCGATGGGAAGCGAGACTTCTTTGTAGCGCTGATTTGCCTTTCCAGGTTGCTTGGTTGGCCAAAAAGGGCGTTTGCGTTTTTTCCTGAATATATTCAGGAAAAAACGCAAACGCCCTTTTTGGCCAAGGGCATCAATGTCGAGGTTTTGCCGCTTTTCCCGAGCTTTAAAGGCGATTCAACTGTACCTCCTGAAATCTCTTTCCTGCAATTCTGCCTTGCTTTCAAATCCTCTGTGTTGCCTTCCCTCAATATATTTGTGGACGAGAGTTATCATTTATAACTCTGCATGTTTGTGAATTGCAGTGCCCCTGAGCTCGATTTTTCAACTCGCTTTTTTGGGAGCTGGCCGCAAAAGCACAGGATTGCTTCAGGCCCTGTTCTGCTTCCGGGCGGCAGGCTGAGCCTGTGGTTAATTCTTCTTCCTGATGGGAAAATAGAGTGACCTGTGCCTGTCCCAACACCTAGAGCTAGTTTCTCATTGGTTCCCCCTCTTCCCGTTCATCCTCAGGACAAATTGCAACCTGTACGGAACAGGAGGTTAAAGGTGCTGATTCTCGAAGGAGGGAGATTGCTAGTAAAGCGGCTGTAATGGCCAACCCGAGCACAAGGAGATGAGAAATGAGGTGCGTTTTAGAAACCTTTCCCGATCACACGGTGTACCATCTTCTGGGTTTCTCATGCATGTTTTCGATGTAGGAAGATGCCCTTGAACCTGGAGATTTTGGACCCATGGGATGGATACCACGCAGTATTACTTTAAAGGGTCTGCGTTTGCTCACCCAACCTCACCAAACCTCTCAGCCCCAAGAGTGTCCACCCTTATGTCTCAATCAGCTGTGGGTCTAGAGATGGTCAATCCAGGTGGCATCACAGCCCCTGAACGAATTTTGTAAGAATTTCTCTCTCTTTCACTGTCTTTGTTTCACGGGTTTTTAAAAGTAATTGATTTTTATAATGGGGTTTAGCTGCTTTTCACTGCTGTGTTTATGCCGCTTTACACCCACTTGACTCACTTACAGAGGGATATCAATACATTGGTTTTAAGATTCTTACTAGTCAGATATATTCTTGGGCGGTGAACAGGGGGTGTTTAGTCCACTTCACTGAGCAAGGAGTAGGTCTTGTCTATTACATATTGGGTTTATTGAACGGTATCTGAGCTAATTTGAAACCCTTGTTTTCTACCTCACCCGACCTCACCTTTCCCGTTAAGCAGCCATAGTGTGTTTTGTAAACGTGTGTCTCTGTTCTGTTTTGTAATTCAGTTCAAGTGTAGCGGTTTTTACATTCCCTCTATAAGTAATATCTTATGATAAGTGTCGTTTTCTGGTTGACTTATTTCACTTAGAATCGTCGTACCTAAATCCACTCATCATGCTGCTACTAGCCTTATGACGTTGATTTCATGGCTGAGTGATACTCCATTGTACATAAGGACCACAACTTCTTTATCCATTTTTTTCTTTCCTGGGATATTTAAGGTGTAACGAAGTGGAGGTTCTTGTCAACAGAGCAGCCCTAAACTTTGGGGTGCCTGTGTCTTGCTGATTTTTAGTTTTCCCAATTTATATGCCCATGAGTGGAAGTGCCCTATGCTCTCTAAGCTGAGTTTTTTAGAGGTTTCAGGACACACCGTACACTTCTCCAGAGTGGCTGTTGGCAATTTACATCCCGCCCATCAGCGTAGCAAGGCTCCCGTTTCTCCATGGCCTGTCCTGCATTTCTGGTTTTGACACTTTATTCAGCATGGCCCTTTTGACCGATGGGAAGCGAGACTTCTTTGTAGCGCTGATTTGCCTTTCCAGGTTGCTTGGTTGGCCAAAAAGGGCGTCTGCGTTTTTTCCTGAATATATTCAGGAAAAAACGCATACGCCCTTTTTGGCCAAGGGCATCATGGTCGAGGTTTTGCCGCCTTTCCTGTGCTTTAAAGGCGATTCGACTCTACCTCCTGAAATCTGTTTCCTGCAATTCTGCCTTGCTTTCAAATCCTCTGCGTTGCCTTCCCTCAATATATTTGTGGACGAGAGTTATCATTTCTAACTCTGCAGGTTTGTGAATTGCAGTGCCCCTGAGCTCGATTTTTCAACTCGCTTTTTTGGGAGCTGGCCGCAAAAGCGTAGGATTGCTTCAGGCCCTGTTCTGCTTCCGGGCGGCAGGCTGAGCCTGTGGTTAATTCTTCTTCCTGATGGGAAAATAGAGTGACCTGTGCCTGTCCCAACACCTAGAGCTAGTCTCTCACTGGTTCCCCCTCTTCCCGTTCATCCTCAGGACAAATTGCAACCTGTACGGAACAGGAGGTTAAAGGTGCTGATTCTCGAAGGAGGGAGATTGCTAGTAAAGCGGCTGTAATGGCCAACCCGAGCACAAGGAGATGAGAAATGAGGTGCGTTTTCGAAACCTTTCCCGATCACACGGTGTACCATCTTCTGGGTTTCTCATGCATGTTTTCGATGTAGGAAGATGCCCTTGAACCTGGAGATTTTGGACCCATGGGATGGATACCACGCAGTATTACTTTAAAGGGTCTGCGTTTGCTCACCCAACCTGACCAAACCTCTCAGCCCCAAGAGTGTCCACCCTTATGTCTCAATCAGCTGTGGGTCTAGAGATGGTCAATCCAGGTGGCATCACAGCCTCTGAACGAATTTTGTAAGAATTTCTCTCTCTTTCACTGTCTTTGTTTCACGGGTTTTTAAAAGTAATTGATTTTTATAATGGGGTTTAGCTGCTTTTCACTGCTGTGTTTATGCTGCTTTACACCCACTTGACTCACTTACAGAGGGATATCAATACATTGGTTTTAAGATTCTTACTAGTCAGATATATTCTTGGGCGGTGAACAGGGGGTGTTTAGTCCACTTCACTGAGCAAGGAGTAGGTCTTGTCTATTACATATTGGGTGTATGGAACGGTATCTGAGCCTATTTGAAACCCTTGTTTTATGCATCACCCCACCTCACCTTTCCCGTTAAGCAGCCATAGTGTGTCTTCTAAACGTGTGACGCTGTTCTGTTTTGTAATTCAGTTCAAGTGTAGCGGTTTTTACATTCCCTCTATAAGTGATATCTTATGATAAGTGTCTTTTTCTGTGTGACTTATTTCACTTAGAATCGTCATACCTAAATCCTCTCATCATGCTGCTACTAGCCTTATGACGTTAATTTCATGGCTGAGTGATATGCCATTGTACATAAGGACCACAACTTCCTTATCCATTTTTCTCTTTCCTGGGATATTTAAGGTGTAACGAAGTGGAGGTTCTTGTCAACAGAGCAGCCCTAAACTTTGGGGTGCCTGTGTCTTGCTGATTTTTAGTTTTCCCAATTTATACGCCCATGAGTGGAAGTGCCCTATGCTCTCTAAGCTGAGTTTTTTAGATGTTTCAGGACACACCGTACACTTCTCCAGAGTGGCTGTTGGCAATTTACATCCCGCGCATCAGCGTAGCAAGGCTCCCGTTTCTCCATGGCCTGTCCTGCATTTCTGGTTTTGACACTTTATTCAGCATGGCCCTTTTGACCGATGGGAAGCGAGACTTCTTTGTAGCACTGATTTGCCTTTCCAGGTTGCTTGGTTGGCCAAAAAGGGCGTTTGCGTTTTTTCCTGAATATATTCAGGAAAAAACGCAAACGCCCTTTTTGGCCAAGGGCATCATTGTCGAGGTTTTGCCGCTTTTCCCGAGCTTTAAAGGCGATTCAACTGTACCTCCTGAAATCTCTTTCCTGCAATTCTGCCTTGCTTTCAAATCCTCTGCGTTGCCTTCCCTCAATATATTTGTGGACGAGAGTTATCATTTATAACTCTGCATGTTTGTGAATTGCAGTGCCCCTGAGCTCGATTTTTCAACTCGCTTTTTTGGGAGCTGGCGGCAAAAGCACAGGATTGCTTCAGGCCCTGTTCTGCTTCCGGGCGGCAGGCTGAGCCTGTGGTTAATTCTTCTTCCTGATGGGAAAATAGAGTGACCTGTGCCTGTCCCAACACCTAGAGCTAGTCTCTCACTGGTTCCCCCTCTTCCCGTTCATCCTCAGGACATATTGCAACCTGTACGGAACAGGAGGTTAAAGGTGCTGATTCTCGAAGGAGGGAGATTGCTAGTAAAGCGGCTGTAATGGCCAACCCGAGCACAAGGAGATGAGAAATGAGGTGCGTTTTCGAAACCTTTCCCGATCACACGGTGTACCATCTTCTGGGTTTCTCATGCATGTTTTCGATGTAGGAAGATGCCCTTGAACCTGGAGATTTTGGACCCATGGGATGGATACCACGCAGTATTACTTTAAAGGGTCTGCGTTTGCTCACCCAACCTCACCAAACCTCTCAGCCCCAAGAGTGTCCACCCTTATGTCTCAATCAGCTGTGGGTCTAGAGATGGTCAATCCAGGTGGCATCACAGCCCCTGAACGAATTTTGTAAGAATTTCTCTCTCTTTCACTGTCTTTGTTTCACGGGTTTTTAAAAGTAATTGATTTTTATAATGGGGTTTAGCTGCTTTTCACTGCTGTGTTTATGCCGCTTTACACCCACTTGACTCACTTACAGAGGGATATCAATACATTGGTTTTAAGATTCTTACTAGTCAGATATATTCTTGGGCGGTGAACAGGGGGTGTTGAGTCCAGTTCACTGAGCAAGGAGTAGGTCTTGCCTATTACATATTGGGTTTATGGAACGGTATCTGAGCTAATTTGAAACCCTTGTTTTATGCATCACCCACCTCACCTTTCCCGTTAAGCAGCCATAGTGTGTCTTCTAAACATGTGACGCTGTTCTGTTTTGTAATTCCGTTCAAGTGTAGCGGTTTTTACATTCCCTCTATAAGTGATATCTTATGATAAGTGTCTTTTTCTGTGTGACTTATTTCACTTAGAATCGTCGTACCTAAATCCTCTCATCATGCTGCTACTAGCCTTATGACGTTAATTTCATGGCTGAGTGATATGCCATTGTACATAAGGACCACAACTTCCTTATCCATTTTTCTCTTTCCTGGGATATTTAAGGTGTAACGAAGTGGAGGTTCTTGTCAACAGAGCAGCCCTAAACTTTGGGGTGCCTGTGTCTTGCTGATTTTTAGTTTTCCCAATTTATACGCCCATGAGTGGAAGTGCCTTATGCTCTCTATGCTGAGTTTTTTAGATGTTTCAGGAAACACCGTACACTTCTCCAGAGTGGCTGTTGGCAATTTACATCCCGCCCATCAGCGTAGTAAGGCTCCCATTTCTCCATGGCCTGTCCTGCATTTCTGGTTTTGACACTTTATTCAGCATGGCCCTTTTGACCGATGGGAAGCGAGACTTCTTTGTAGCGCTGATTTGCCTTTCCAGGTTGCTTTGTTGGCCAAAAAGCGCGTATGCGTTTTTTCCTGAATATATTCAGGAAAAAACGCATACGCCCTTTTTGGCCAAGGGCATCATGGTCGAGGTTTTGCCGCTTTTCCTGTGCTTTAAAGGCGATTCGACTCTACCTCCTGAAATCTGTTTCCTGCAATTCTGCCTTGCTTTCAAATCCTCCTCGTTGCCTTCCCTCAATATATTTGTGGACGAGAGTTATCATTTATAACTCTGCAGGTTTGTGAATTGCAGTGCCCCTGAGCTCGATTTTTCAACTCGCTTTTTTGGGAGCTGGCCGCAAAAGCGCAGGATTGCTTCAGGCCCTGTTCTGCTTCCGGGTGGCAGGCTGAGCCTGTGGTTAATTCTTCTTCCTGATGGGAAAATAGAGTGACCTGTGCCTGTCCCAACACCTAGATCTAGTCTCTCACTGGTTCCCCCTCTTCCCGTTCATCCTCAGGACAAATTGCAACCTGTACGGATCAGGAGGTGAAAGGTGCTGATTCTCGAAGGAGGGAGATTGCTAGTAAAGCGGCTGTAATGGCCAACCCGAGCACAAGGAGATGAGAAATGAGGTGCGTTTTAGAAACCTTTCCCGATCACACGGTGTACCATCTTCTGGGTTTCTCATGCATGTTTTCGATGTAGGAAGATGCCCTTGAACCTGGAGATTTTGGCCCCATGGGATGGATACCACGCAGTATTACTTTAAAGGGTCTGCGTTTGCTCACCCAACCTCACCAAACCTCTCAGCCCCACGAGTTTCCACCCTTATATCTCAATCAGCTGTGGGTCTAGAGATGGTCAATAAAGGTGGCATCACAGCCCCTGAACGAATTTTGTAAGAATTTCTCTCTCTTTCACTGTCTTTGTTTCACGGGATTTTAAAAGTAATTGATTTTTATAATGGGGTTTAGCTGCTTTTCACTGCTCTGTTTATGCTGCTTTACACCCACTTGACTCATTTACAGAGAGATATCAATACATAGCTTTGAAGATTCTTCCTAGTCAGATATATTCTTGGGCGGTGAATAGGGGGTGTCGAGTCCAGTTCACTGAGCAAGGAGTAGGTCTTGTCTATTACATATTGGGTTTATTGAACGGTATCTGAGCTAATTTGAAACCCTTGTTTTCTGCCTCACCCGACCTCACCTTTCCCGTTAAGCAGCCATAGTGTGTTTTGTAAACGTGTGTCTCTGTTCTGTTTTGTAATTCAGTTCAAGTGTAGCGGTTTTTACATTCCCTCTATAAGTAATATCTTATGATAAGTGTCGTTTTCTGGTTGACTTATTTCACTTAGAATCGTCGTACCTAAATCCACTCATCATGCTGCTACTAGCCTTATGACGTTGATTTCATGGCTGAGTGATATTCCATTGTACATAAGGACCACAACTTCTTTATCCATTTTTTTCTTTCCTGGGATATTTAAGGTGTAACGAAGTGGAGGTTCTTGTCAACAGAGCAGCCCTAAACTTTGGGGTGCCTGTGTCTTGCTGATTTTTAGTTTTCCCAATTTATATGCCCATGAGTGGAAGTGCCCTATGCTCTCTAAGCTGAGTTTTTTAGAGGTTTCAGGACACCCCGTACCCTTCTCCAGAGTGGCTGTTGGCAATTTACATCCCGCCCATCAGCGTAGCAAGGCTCCCGTTTCTCCATGGCCTGTCCTGCATTTCTGGTTTTGACACTTTATTCAGCATGGCCCTTTTGACCGATGGGAAGCGAGACTTCTTTGTAGCGCTGATTTGCCTTTCCAGGTTGCTTGGTTGGCCAAAAAGGGCGTATGCGTTTTTTCCTGAATATATTCAGGAAAAAACGCATACGCCCTTTTTGGCCAAGGGCATCATGGTCGAGGTTTTGCCGCTTTTCCTGTGCTTTAAAGGCGATTCGACTCTACCTCCTGAAATCTGTTTCCTGCAATTCTGCCTTGCTTTCAAATCCTCCTCGTTGCCTTCCCTCAATATATTTGTGGACGAGAGTTATCATTTATAACTCTGCAGGTTTGTGAATTGCAGTGCCCCTGAGCTCGATTTTTCAACTCGCTTTTTTGGGAGCTGGCCGCAAAAGCGTAGGATTGCTTCAGGCCCTGTTCTGCTTCCGGGCGGCAGGCTGAGCCTGTGGTTAATTCTTCTTCCTGATGGGAAAATAGAGTGACCTGTGCCTGTCCCAACACCTAGAGCTAGTCTCTCACTGGTTCCCCCTCTTCCCGTTCATCCTCAGGACAAAATGCAACCTGTACGGAACAGGAGGTTAAAGGTGCTGATTCTCGAAGGAGGGAGATTGCTAGTAAAGCGGCTGTAATGGCCAACCCGAGCACAAGGAGATGAGAAATGAGGTGCGTTTTCGAAACCTTTCCCGATCACACGGTGTACCATCTTCTGGGTTTCTCATGCATGTTTTCGATGTAGGAAGATGCCCTTGAACCTGGAGATTTTGGACCCATGGGATGGATACCACGCAGTATTACTTTAAAGGGTCTGCGTTTGCTCACCCAACCTCACCAAACCTCTCAGCCCCAAGAGTGTCCACCCTTATGTCTCAATCAGCTGTGGGTCTAGAGATGGTCAATAAAGGTGGCATCACAGCCCCTGAACGAATTTTGTAAGAATTTCTCTCTCTTTCACTGTCTTTGTTTCACGGGTTTTTAAAAGTAATTGATTTTTATAATGGGGTTTAGCTGCTTTTCACTGCTGTGTTTATGCCGCTTTACACCCACTTGACTCACTTACAGAGAGATATCAATACATAGCTTTGAAGATTCTTCCTAGTCAGATATATTCTTGGGCGGTGAATAGGGGGTGTCGAGTCCAGTTCACTGAGCAAGGAGTAGGTCTTGTCTATTACATATTGGGTGTATGGAACGGTATCTGAGCCTATTTGAAACCCTTGTTTTATGCATCACCCCACCTCACCTTTCCCGTTAAGCAGCCATAGTGTGTCTTCTAAACGTGTGACGCTGTTCTGTTTTGTAATTCAGTTCAAGTGTAGCGGTTTTTACATTCCCTCTATAAGTGATATCTTATGATAAGTGTCTTTTTCTGTGTGACTTATTTCACTTAGAATCGTCATACCTAAATCCTCTCATCATGCTGCTACTAGCCTTATGACGTTAATTTCATGGCTGAGTGATATGCCATTGTACATAAGGACCACAACTTCCTTATCCATTTTTCTCTTTCCTGGGATATTTAAGGTGTAACGAAGTGGAGGTTCTTGTCAACAGAGCAGCCCTAAACTTTGGGGTGCCTGTGTCTTGCTGATTTTTAGTTTTCCCAATTTATACGCCCATGAGTGGAAGTGCCCTATGCTCTCTAAGCTGAGTTTTTTAGATGTTTCAGGACACACCGTACACTTCTCCAGAGTGGCTGTTGGCAATTTACATCCCGCGCATCAGCGTAGCAAGGCTCCCGTTTCTCCATGGCCTGTCCTGCATTTCTGGTTTTGACACTTTATTCAGCATGGCCCTTTTGACCGATGGGAAGCGAGACTTCTTTGTAGCACTGATTTGCCTTTCCAGGTTGCTTGGTTGGCCAAAAAGGGCGTTTGCGTTTTTTCCTGAATATATTCAGGAAAAAACGCAAACGCCCTTTTTGGCCAAGGGCATCATGGTCGAGGTTTTGCCGCTTTTCCCGAGCTTTAAAGGCGATTCAACTGTACCTCCTGAAATCTCTTTCCTGCAATTCTGCCTTGCTTTCAAATCCTCTGCGTTGCCTTCCCTCAATATATTTGTGGACGAGAGTTATCATTTATAACTCTGCATGTTTGTGAATTGCAGTGCCCCTGAGCTCGATTTTTCAACTCGCTTTTTTGGGAGCTGGCGGCAAAAGCACAGGATTGCTTCAGGCCCTGTTCTGCTTCCGGGCGGCAGGCTGAGCCTGTGGTTAATTCTTCTTCCTGATGGGAAAATAGAGTGACCTGTGCCTGTCCCAACACCTAGAGCTAGTCTCTCACTGGTTCCCCCTCTTCCCGTTCATCCTCAGGACATATTGCAACCTGTACGGAACAGGAGGTTAAAGGTGCTGATTCTCGAAGGAGGGAGATTGCTAGTAAAGCGGCTGTAATGGCCAACCCGAGCACAAGGAGATGAGAAATGAGGTGCGTTTTCGAAACCTTTCCCGATCACACGGTGTACCATCTTCTGGGTTTCTCATGCATGTTTTCGATGTAGGAAGATGCCCTTGAACCTGGAGATTTTGGACCCATGGGATGGATACCACGCAGTATTACTTTAAAGGGTCTGCGTTTGCTCACCCAACCTCACCAAACCTCTCAGCCCCAAGAGTGTCCACCCTTATGTCTCAATCAGCTGTGGGTCTAGAGATGGTCAATCCAGGTGGCATCACAGCCCCTGAACGAATTTTGTAAGAATTTCTCTCTCTTTCACTGTCTTTGTTTCACGGGTTTTTAAAAGTAATTGATTTTTATAATGGGGTTTAGCTGCTTTTCACTGCTGTGTTTATGCCGCTTTACACCCACTTGACTCACTTACAGAGGGATATCAATACATTGGTTTTAAGATTCTTACTAGTCAGATATATTCTTGGGCGGTGAACAGGGGGTGTTGAGTCCAGTTCACTGAGCAAGGAGTAGGTCTTGCCTATTACATATTGGGTTTATGGAACGGTATCTGAGCTAATTTGAAACCCTTGTTTTATGCATCACCCACCTCACCTTTCCCGTTAAGCAGCCATAGTGTGTCTTCTAAACATGTGACGCTGTTCTGTTTTGTAATTCCGTTCAAGTGTAGCGGTTTTTACATTCCCTCTATAAGTGATATCTTATGATAAGTGTCTTTTTCTGTGTGACTTATTTCACTTAGAATCGTCGTACCTAAATCCTCTCATCATGCTGCTACTAGCCTTATGACGTTAATTTCATGGCTGAGTGATATGCCATTGTACATAAGGACCACAACTTCCTTATCCATTTTTCTCTTTCCTGGGATATTTAAGGTGTAACGAAGTGGAGGTTCTTGTCAACAGAGCAGCCCTAAACTTTGGGGTGCCTGTGTCTTGCTGATTTTTAGTTTTCCCAATTTATACGCCCATGAGTGGAAGTGCCTTATGCTCTCTATGCTGAGTTTTTTAGATGTTTCAGGAAACACCGTACACTTCTCCAGAGTGGCTGTTGGCAATTTACATCCCGCCCATCAGCGTAGTAAGGCTCCCATTTCTCCATGGCCTGTCCTGCATTTCTGGTTTTGACACTTTATTCAGCATGGCCCTTTTGACCGATGGGAAGCGAGACTTCTTTGTAGCGCTGATTTGCCTTTCCAGGTTGCTTTGTTGGCCAAAAAGCGCGTATGCGTTTTTTCCTGAATATATTCAGGAAAAAACGCATACGCCCTTTTTGGCCAAGGGCATCATGGTCGAGGTTTTGCCGCTTTTCCTGTGCTTTAAAGGCGATTCGACTCTACCTCCTGAAATCTGTTTCCTGCAATTCTGCCTTGCTTTCAAATCCTCCTCGTTGCCTTCCCTCAATATATTTGTGGACGAGAGTTATCATTTATAACTCTGCAGGTTTGTGAATTGCAGTGCCCCTGAGCTCGATTTTTCAACTCGCTTTTTTGGGAGCTGGCCGCAAAAGCGCAGGATTGCTTCAGGCCCTGTTCTGCTTCCGGGTGGCAGGCTGAGCCTGTGGTTAATTCTTCTTCCTGATGGGAAAATAGAGTGACCTGTGCCTGTCCCAACACCTAGATCTAGTCTCTCACTGGTTCCCCCTCTTCCCGTTCATCCTCAGGACAAATTGCAACCTGTACGGATCAGGAGGTGAAAGGTGCTGATTCTCGAAGGAGGGAGATTGCTAGTAAAGCGGCTGTAATGGCCAACCCGAGCACAAGGAGATGAGAAATGAGGTGCGTTTTAGAAACCTTTCCCGATCACACGGTGTACCATCTTCTGGGTTTCTCATGCATGTTTTCGATGTAGGAAGATGCCCTTGAACCTGGAGATTTTGGCCCCATGGGATGGATACCACGCAGTATTACTTTAAAGGGTCTGCGTTTGCTCACCCAACCTCACCAAACCTCTCAGCCCCACGAGTTTCCACCCTTATATCTCAATCAGCTGTGGGTCTAGAGATGGTCAATAAAGGTGGCATCACAGCCCCTGAACGAATTTTGTAAGAATTTCTCTCTCTTTCACTGTCTTTGTTTCACGGGATTTTAAAAGTAATTGATTTTTATAATGGGGTTTAGCTGCTTTTCACTGCTCTGTTTATGCTGCTTTACACCCACTTGACTCATTTACAGAGAGATATCAATACATAGCTTTGAAGATTCTTCCTAGTCAGATATATTCTTGGGCGGTGAATAGGGGGTGTCGAGTCCAGTTCACTGAGCAAGGAGTAGGTCTTGTCTATTACATATTGGGTTTATTGAACGGTATCTGAGCTAATTTGAAACCCTTGTTTTCTGCCTCACCCGACCTCACCTTTCCCGTTAAGCAGCCATAGTGTGTTTTGTAAACGTGTGTCTCTGTTCTGTTTTGTAATTCAGTTCAAGTGTAGCGGTTTTTACATTCCCTCTATAAGTAATATCTTATGATAAGTGTCGTTTTCTGGTTGACTTATTTCACTTAGAATCGTCGTACCTAAATCCACTCATCATGCTGCTACTAGCCTTATGACGTTGATTTCATGGCTGAGTGATATTCCATTGTACATAAGGACCACAACTTCTTTATCCATTTTTTTCTTTCCTGGGATATTTAAGGTGTAACGAAGTGGAGGTTCTTGTCAACAGAGCAGCCCTAAACTTTGGGGTGCCTGTGTCTTGCTGATTTTTAGTTTTCCCAATTTATATGCCCATGAGTGGAAGTGCCCTATGCTCTCTAAGCTGAGTTTTTTAGAGGTTTCAGGACACCCCGTACCCTTCTCCAGAGTGGCTGTTGGCAATTTACATCCCGCCCATCAGCGTAGCAAGGCTCCCGTTTCTCCATGGCCTGTCCTGCATTTCTGGTTTTGACACTTTATTCAGCATGGCCCTTTTGACCGATGGGAAGCGAGACTTCTTTGTAGCGCTGATTTGCCTTTCCAGGTTGCTTGGTTGGCCAAAAAGGGCGTATGCGTTTTTTCCTGAATATATTCAGGAAAAAACGCATACGCCCTTTTTGGCCAAGGGCATCATGGTCGAGGTTTTGCCGCTTTTCCTGTGCTTTAAAGGCGATTCGACTCTACCTCCTGAAATCTGTTTCCTGCAATTCTGCCTTGCTTTCAAATCCTCCTCGTTGCCTTCCCTCAATATATTTGTGGACGAGAGTTATCATTTATAACTCTGCAGGTTTGTGAATTGCAGTGCCCCTGAGCTCGATTTTTCAACTCGCTTTTTTGGGAGCTGGCCGCAAAAGCGTAGGATTGCTTCAGGCCCTGTTCTGCTTCCGGGCGGCAGGCTGAGCCTGTGGTTAATTCTTCTTCCTGATGGGAAAATAGAGTGACCTGTGCCTGTCCCAACACCTAGAGCTAGTCTCTCACTGGTTCCCCCTCTTCCCGTTCATCCTCAGGACAAAATGCAACCTGTACGGAACAGGAGGTTAAAGGTGCTGATTCTCGAAGGAGGGAGATTGCTAGTAAAGCGGCTGTAATGGCCAACCCGAGCACAAGGAGATGAGAAATGAGGTGCGTTTTCGAAACCTTTCCCGATCACACGGTGTACCATCTTCTGGGTTTCTCATGCATGTTTTCGATGTAGGAAGATGCCCTTGAACCTGGAGATTTTGGACCCATGGGATGGATACCACGCAGTATTACTTTAAAGGGTCTGCGTTTGCTCACCCAACCTCACCAAACCTCTCAGCCCCAAGAGTGTCCACCCTTATGTCTCAATCAGCTGTGGGTCTAGAGATGGTCAATAAAGGTGGCATCAAAGCCCCTGAACGAATTTTGTAAGAATTTCTCTCTCTTTCACTGTCTTTGTTTCACGGGTTTTTAAAAGTAATTGATTTTTATAATGGGGTTTAGCTGCTTTTCACTGCTGTGTTTATGCCGCTTTACACCCACTTGACTCACTTACAGAGAGATATCAATACATAGCTTTGAAGATTCTTCCTAGTCAGATATATTCTTGGGCGGTGAATAGGGGGTGTCGAGTCCAGTTCACTGAGCAAGGAGTAGGTCTTGTCTATTACATATTGGGTTTATTGAACGGTATCTGAGCTAATTTGAAACCCTTGTTTTCTGCCTCACCCGACCTCACCTTTCCCGTTAAGCAGCCATAGTGTGTTTTGTAAACGTGTGTCTCTGTTCTGTTTTGTAATTCAGTTCAAGTGTAGCGGTTTTTACATTCCCTCTATAAGTAATATCTTATGATAAGTGTCGTTTTCTGGTTGACTTATTTCACTTAGAATCGTCGTACCTAAATCCACTCATCATGCTGCTACTAGCCTTATGACGTTGATTTCATGGCTGAGTGATATTCCATTGTACATAAGGACCACAACTTCTTTATCCATTTTTTTCTTTCCTGGGATATTTAAGGTGTAACGAAGTGGAGGTTCTTGTCAACAGAGCAGCCCTAAACTTTGGGGTGCCTGTGTCTTGCTGATTTTTAGTTTTCCCAATTTATATGCCCATGAGTGGAAGTGCCCTATGCTCTCTAAGCTGAGTTTTTTAGAGGTTTCAGGACACACCGTACACTTCTCCAGAGTGGCTGTTGGCAATTTACATCCCGCCCATCAGCGTAGCAAGGCTCCCGTTTCTCCATGGCCTGTCCTGCATTTCTGGTTTTGACACTTTATTCAGCATGGCCCTTTTGACCGATGGGAAGCGAGACTTCTTTGTAGCGCTGATTTGCCTTTCCAGGTTGCTTGGTTGGCCAAAAAGGGCGTCTGCGTTTTTTCCTGAATATATTCAGGAAAAAACGCAGACGCCCTTTTTGGCCAAGGGCATCATGGTCGAGGTTTTGCCGCTTTTCCTGTGCTTTAAAGGCGATTCGACTCTACCTCCTGAAATCTGTTTCCTGCAATTCTGCCTTGCTTTCAAATCCTCCTCGTTGCCTTCCCTCAATATATTTGTGGACGAGAGTTATCATTTATAACTCTGCAGGTTTGTGAATTGCAGTGCCCCTGAGCTCGATTTTTCAACTCGCTTTTTTGGGAGCTGGCCGCAAAAGCGCAGGATTGCTTCAGGCCCTGTTCTGCTTCCGGGCGGCAGGCTGAGCCTGTGGTTAATTCTTCTTCCTGATGGGAAAATAGAGTGACCTGTGCCTGTCCCAACACCTAGAGCTAGTCTCTCACTGGTTCCCCCTCTTCCCGTTCATCCTCAGGACAAATTGCAACCTGTACGGAACAGGAGGTTAAAGGTGCTGATTCTCGAAGGAGGGAGATTGCTAGTAAAGCGGCTGTAATGGCCAACCCGAGCACAAGGAGATGAGAAATGAGGGGCGTTTTCGAAACCTTTCCCGATCACACGGTGTACCATCTTCTGGGTTTCTCATGCATGTTTTCGATGTAGGAAGATGCCCTTGAACCTGGAGATTTTGGACCCATGGGATGGATACCACGCAGTATTACTTTAAAGGGTCTGCGTTTGCTCACCCAACCTCACCAAACCTCTCAGCCCCAAGAGTGTCCACCCTTATGTCTCAATCAGCTGTGGGTCTAGAGATGGTCAATAAAGGTGGCATCACAGCCCCTGAACGAATTTTGTAAGAATTTCTCTCTCTTTCACTGTCTTTGTTTCACGGGATTTTAAAAGTAATTGATTTTTATAATGGGGTTTAGCTGCTTTTCACTGCTCTGTTTATGCTGCTTTACACCCACTTGACTCATTTACAGAGAGATATCAATACATAGCTTTGAAGATTCTTCCTAGTCAGATATATTCTTGGGCGGTGAATAGGGGGTGTCGAGTCCAGTTCACTGAGCAAGGAGTAGGTCTTGTCTATTACATATTGGGTTTATTGAACGGTATCTGAGCTAATTTGAAACCCTTGTTTTCTGCCTCACCCGACCTCACCTTTCCCGTTAAGCAGCCATAGTGTGTTTTGTAAACGTGTGTCTCTGTTCTGTTTTGTAATTCAGTTCAAGTGTAGCGGTTTTTACATTCCCTCTATAAGTAATATCTTATGATAAGTGTCGTTTTCTGGTTGACTTATTTCACTTAGAATCGTCGTACCTAAATCCACTCATCATGCTGCTACTAGCCTTATGACGTTGATTTCATGGCTGAGTGATATTCCATTGTACATAAGGACCACAACTTCTTTATCCATTTTTTTCTTTCCTGGGATATTTAAGGTGTAACGAAGTGGAGGTTCTTGTCAACAGAGCAGCCCTAAACTTTGGGGTGCCTGTGTCTTGCTGATTTTTAGTTTTCCCAATTTATATGCCCATGAGTGGAAGTGCCCTATGCTCTCTAAGCTGAGTTTTTTAGAGGTTTCAGGACACCCCGTACCCTTCTCCAGAGTGGCTGTTGGCAATTTACATCCCGCCCATCAGCGTAGCAAGGCTCCCGTTTCTCCATGGCCTGTCCTGCATTTCTGGTTTTGACACTTTATTCAGCATGGCCCTTTTGACCGATGGGAAGCGAGACTTCTTTGTAGCGCTGATTTGCCTTTCCAGGTTGCTTGGTTGGCCAAAAAGGGCGTATGCGTTTTTTCCTGAATATATTCAGGAAAAAACGCATACGCCCTTTTTGGCCAAGGGCATCATGGTCGAGGTTTTGCCGCTTTTCCTGTGCTTTAAAGGCGATTCGACTCTACCTCCTGAAATCTGTTTCCTGCAATTCTGCCTTGCTTTCAAATCCTCCTCGTTGCCTTCCCTCAATATATTTGTGGACGAGAGTTATCATTTATAACTCTGCAGGTTTGTGAATTGCAGTGCCCCTGAGCTCGATTTTTCAACTCGCTTTTTTGGGAGCTGGCCGCAAAAGCGTAGGATTGCTTCAGGCCCTGTTCTGCTTCCGGGCGGCAGGCTGAGCCTGTGGTTAATTCTTCTTCCTGATGGGAAAATAGAGTGACCTGTGCCTGTCCCAACACCTAGAGCTAGTCTCTCACTGGTTCCCCCTCTTCCCGTTCATCCTCAGGACAAAATGCAACCTGTACGGAACAGGAGGTTAAAGGTGCTGATTCTCGAAGGAGGGAGATTGCTAGTAAAGCGGCTGTAATGGCCAACCCGAGCACAAGGAGATGAGAAATGAGGTGCGTTTTCGAAACCTTTCCCGATCACACGGTGTACCATCTTCTGGGTTTCTCATGCATGTTTTCGATGTAGGAAGATGCCCTTGAACCTGGAGATTTTGGACCCATGGGATGGATACCACGCAGTATTACTTTAAAGGGTCTGCGTTTGCTCACCCAACCTCACCAAACCTCTCAGCCCCAAGAGTGTCCACCCTTATGTCTCAATCAGCTGTGGGTCTAGAGATGGTCAATAAAGGTGGCATCACAGCCCCTGAACGAATTTTGTAAGAATTTCTCTCTCTTTCACTGTCTTTGTTTCACGGGTTTTTAAAAGTAATTGATTTTTATAATGGGGTTTAGCTGCTTTTCACTGCTGTGTTTATGCCGCTTTACACCCACTTGACTCACTTACAGAGAGATATCAATACATAGCTTTGAAGATTCTTCCTAGTCAGATATATTCTTGGGCAGTGAATAGGGGGTGTCGAGTCCAGTTCACTGAGCAAGGAGTAGGTCTTGTCTATTACATATTGGGTTTATTGAACGGTATCTGAGCTAATTTGAAACCCTTGTTTTCTGCCTCACCCGACCTCACCTTTCCCGTTAAGCAGCCATAGTGTGTTTTGTAAACGTGTGTCTCTGTTCTGTTTTGTAATTCAGTTCAAGTGTAGCGGTTTTTACATTCCCTCTATAAGTAATATCTTATGATAAGTGTCGTTTTCTGGTTGACTTATTTCACTTAGAATCGTCGTACCTAAATCCACTCATCATGCTGCTACTAGCCTTATGACGTTGATTTCATGGCTGAGTGATATTCCATTGTACATAAGGACCACAACTTCTTTATCCATTTTTTTCTTTCCTGGGATATTTAAGGTGTAACGAAGTGGAGGTTCTTGTCAACAGAGCAGCCCTAAACTTTGTGGTGCCTGTGTCTTGCTGATTTTTAGTTTTCCCAATTTATATGCCCATGAGTGGAAGTGCCCTATGCTCTCTAAGCTGAGTTTTTTAGAGGTTTCAGGACACACCGTACACTTCTCCAGAGTGGCTGTTGGCAATTTACATCCCGCCCATCAGCGTAGCAAGGCTCCCGTTTCTCCATGGCCTGTCCTGCATTTCTGGTTTTGACACTTTATTCAGCATGGCCCTTTTGACCGATGGGAAGCGAGACTTCTTTGTAGCGCTGATTTGCCTTTCCAGGTTGCTTGGTTGGCCAAAAAGGGCGTCTGCGTTTTTTCCTGAATATATTCAGGAAAAAACGCAGACGCCCTTTTTGGCCAAGGGCATCATGGTCGAGGTTTTGCCGCTTTTCCTGTGCTTTAAAGGCGATTCGACTCTACCTCCTGAAATCTGTTTCCTGCAATTCTGCCTTGCTTTCAAATCCTCCTCGTTGCCTTCCCTCAATATATTTGTGGACGAGAGTTATCATTTATAACTCTGCAGGTTTGTGAATTGCAGTGCCCCTCAGCTCGATTTTTCAACTCGCTTTTTTGGGAGCTGGCCGCAAAAGCGCAGGATTGCTTCAGGCCCTGTTCTGCTTCCGGGCGGCAGGCTGAGCCTGTGGTTAATTCTTCTTCCTGATGGGAAAATAGAGTGACCTGTGCCTGTCCCAACACCTAGAGCTAGTCTCTCACTGGTTCCCCCTCTTCCCGTTCATCCTCAGGACAAATTGCAACCTGTACGGAACAGGAGGTTAAAGGTGCTGATTCTCGAAGGAGGGAGATTGCTAGTAAAGCGGCTGTAATGGCCAACCCGAGCACAAGGAGATGAGAAATGAGGGGCGTTTTCGAAACCTTTCCCGATCACACGGTGTACCATCTTCTGGGTTTCTCATGCATGTTTTCGATGTAGGAAGATGCCCTTGAACCTGGAGATTTTGGACCCATGGGATGGATACCACGCAGTATTACTTTAAAGGGTCTGCGTTTGCTCACCCAACCTCACCAAACCTCTCAGCCCCAAGAGTGTCCACCCTTATGTCTCAATCAGCTGTGGGTCTAGAGATGGTCAATAAAGGTGGCATCACAGCCCCTGAACGAATTTTGTAAGAATTTCTCTCTCTTTCACTGTCTTTGTTTCACGGGTTTTTAAAAGTAATTGATTTTTATAATGGGGTTTAGCTGCTTTTCACTGCTGTGTTTATGCCGCTTTACACCCACTTGACTCACTTACAGAGGGATATCAATACATTGGTTTTAAGATTCTTACTAGTCAGATATATTCTTGGGCGGTGAACAGGGGGTGTTGAGTCCAGTTCACTGAGCAAGGAGTAGGTCTTGTCTATTACATATTGGGTGTATGGAACGGTATCTGAGCCTATTTGAAACCCTTGTTTTATGCATCACCCACCTCACCTTTCCCGTTAAGCAGCCATAGTGTGTCTTCTAAACGTGTGACGCTGTTCTGTTTTGTAATTCCGTTCAAGTGTAGCGGTTTTTGCATTCCCTCTCTAAGTGATATCTTATGATAAGTGTCTTTTTCTGTGTGACTTATTTCACTTAGAATCGTCGTACCTAAATCCTCTCATCATGCTGCTACTAGCCTTATGACGTTAATTTCATGGCTGAGTGATATGCCATTGTACATAAGGACCACAACTTCCTTATCCATGTTTCTCTTTCCTGGGATATTTAAGGTGTAACGAAGTGGAGGTTCTTGTCAACAGAGCAGCCCTAAACTTTGGGGTGCCTGTGTCTTGCTGATTTTTAGTTTTCCCAATTTATACGCCCATGAGTGGAAGTGCCCTATGCTCTCTAAGCTGAGTTTTTTAGATGTTTCAGGACACACCGTACACTTCTCCAGAGTGGCTGTTGACAATTTACATACCGCGCATCAGCGTAGCAAGGCTCCCGTTTCACCATGGCCTGTCCTGCATTTCTGGTTTTGACACTTTATTCAGCACGGCCGTTTTGACAGAAGGGAAGCGAGACTTCTTTGTAGCGCTGATTTGCCTTTCCAGGTTGCTTGGTTGGCCAAAAAGGGCGTCTGCGTTTTTTCCTGAATATATTCAGGAAAAAACGCAGACGCCCTTTTTGGCCAAGGGCATCATGGTCGAGGTTTTGCCGCTTTTCCTGTGCTTTAAAGGCGATTCGAATCTACCTCCTGAAATCTGTTTCCTGCAATTCTGACTTGCTTTCAAATCCTCTTCGTTGCCTTTCCTCAATATATTTGTGGACGAGAGTTATCATTTATAACTCTGCAGGTTTGTGAATTGCAGTGCCCCTGAGCTCCATTTTTCAACTCGTTTTCTTGGGAGCTGGCCACAAAAGCGTAGGATTGCTTCAGGCCCTATTCTGGTTCCGGGCGGCAGGCTGAGCCTGTGGTTAATTCTTCTTCCTGATGGGAAAATAGAGTGACCTGTGCCTGTCCCAACACCTAGACCTAGTCTCTCATTGTTTCCCCCTCTTCCCGTTCATCCTCAGGACAAATTGCAACCTGTACGGAACAGGAGGTTAAAGGTGCTGATTCTCCACGGAGGGAGATTGCTACTAACGCGGCTGGAATGGCGAACCCGAGCACAAGGAGATGAGAAATGACGTGCGTTTTAGAAACCTTTCCCGATCACACAGTGTACCATCTTCTGGGTTTCTCATGCATGTTTTCGATGTAGGAAGATGCCCTTGAACCTGGAGATTTGGGACCCATGAGATGGGTACCACACAGTATTACTTTAAAGGATCTGTGTTTGCTCACCCAACCTCACCAAACCTCTCAGCCCAAAGAGTGTCCACCCTTATGTCTCAATCAGCTGTGGGTTTAGAGATGGTCAATACAGGTGGCATCACAGCCCCTGAACGAATTTTGTAAGAATTTCTCTCCCTTTCACTGTCTTTGTTTCATGGGATTTTAAAAGTAATTGATTTTTATAATGGGGTTTAGCTGCTTTTCACTGCTGTGTTTATGCTGCTTTACACCCACTTGACTCATTTACAGAGGGATATCAATACATAGCTTTGAAGATTCTTCCTAGTCAGATATATTCTTGGGCGGTGAATAGGGGGTGTCGAGTCCAGTTCACTGAGCAAGGAGTAGGTCTTGTCTATTACATATTGGGTTTATGGAACGGTATCTGAGCTAATTTGAAACCCTTGTTTTCTACCTCACCCGACCTCACCTTTCCCGTTAAGCAGCCATAGTGTGTTTTGTAAACGTGTGTCTCTGTTCTGTTTTGTAATTCAGTTCAAGTGTAGCGGTTTTTACATTCCCTCTATAAGTCATATCTTATGATAAGTGTTGTTTTCTGGTTGACTTATTTCACTTAAAATCGTCGTACCTAAATCCACTCATCATGCTGCTACTAGCCCTATGACGTTGATTTCATGGCTGAGTGATATGCCATTGTACATAAGGACCACAACTTCCTTATCCATTTTTCTCTTTCCTGGGATATTTAAGGTGTAACGAAGTGGAGGTTCTTGTCAACAGAGCAGCCCTAAACTTTGGGGTGCCTGTGTCTTGCTGATTTTTAGTTTTCCCAATTTATACGCCCATGAGTGGAAGTGCCTTATGCTCTCTATGCTGAGTTTTTTAGATGTTTCAGGAAACACCGTACACTTCTCCAGAGTGGCTGTTGGCAATTTACATCCCGCCCATCAGGGTAGTAAGGCTCCCGTTTCTCCATGGCCTGTCCTGCATTTCTGGTTTTGACACTTTATTCAGCATGGCCCTTTTGACCGATGGGAAGCGAGACTTCTTTGTAGCGCTGATTTGCCTTTCCAGGTTGCTTGGTTGGCCAAAAAGGGCGTATGCGTTTTTTCCTGAATATATTCAGGAAAAAACGCATATGCCCTTTTTGGCCAAGGGCATCATTGTCGAGGTTTTGCCGCTTTTCCTGTGCTTTAAAGGCGATTCGACTTTACCTCCTGAATTCTGTTTCCTGCAATTCTGACTTGCTTTCAAATCCTCCTCGTTGCCTTCCCTCAATATATTTGTGGACGAGAGTTATCATTTCTAACTCTGCAGGTTTGTGAATTGCAGTGCCCCTGAGCTCGATTTTTCAACTCGCTTTTTTGGGAGCTGGCCGCAAAAGCAGAGGATTGCTTCAGGGCCTGTTCTGCTTCCGGGCGGCAGGCTGAGCCTGTGGTTAATTCTTCTTCCTGATGGGAAAATAGAGTGACCTGTGCCTGTACCAACACCTAGAGCTAGTCTCTCACTGGTTCCCCCTCTTCCCGTTCATCCTCAGGACAAATTGCAACCTGTACGGAACAGGAGGTTAAAGGTGCTGATTCTCGAAGAAGGGAGATTGCTAGTAAAGCGGCTGTAATGGCCAACCCGAGCACAAGGAGATGAGAAATGAGGTGCGTTTTAGAAACCTTTCCCGATCACACGGTGTACCATCTTCTGGGTTTCTCATGCATGTTTTCGATGTAGGAAGATGCCCTTGAACCTGGAGATTTTGGACCCATGGGATGGATACCACGCAGTATTACTTTAAAGGGTCTGCGTTTGCTCACCCAACCTCACCAAACCTCTCAGCCCCAAGAGTGTCCACCCTTATGTCTCAATCAGCTGTGGGTCTAGAGGTGGTCAATCCAGGTGGCATCACAGCCCCTGAACGAATTTTGTAAGAATTTCTCTCTCTTTCACTGTCTTTGTTTCACGGGTTTTTAAAAGTAATTGATTTTTATAATGGGGTTTAGCTGCTTTTCACTGCTGTGTTTATGCCGCTTTACACCCACTTGACTCACTTACAGAGGGATATCAATACATTGGTTTTAAGATTCTTACTAGTCAGATATATTCTTGGGCGGTGAACAGGGGGTGTTGAGTCCAGTTCACTGAGCAAGGAGTAGGTCTTGTCTATTACATATTGGGTGTATGGAACGGTATCTGAGCCTATTTGAAACCCTTGTTTTATGCATCACCCCACCTCACCTTTCCTGTTAAGCAGCCATAGTGTGTCTTCTAAACGTGTGACGCTGTTCTGTTTTGTAATTCAGTTCAAGTGTAGCGGTTTTTACATTCCCTCTATAAGTGATATCTTATGATAAGTGTCTTTTTCTGTGTGACTTATTTCACTTAGAATCGTCGTACCTAAATCCTCTCATCATGCTGCTACTAGCCTTATGACGTTAATTTCATGGCTGAGTGATATGCCATTGTACATAAGGACCACAACTTCCTTATCCATTTCTCTCTTTCCTGGGATATTTAAGGTGTAACGAAGTGGAGGTTCTTGTCAACAGAGCAGCCCTAAACTTTGGGGTGCCTGTGTCTTGCTGATTTTTAGTTTTCCCAATTTATATGCCCATGAGTGGAAGTGCCCTATGCTCTCTAAGCTGAGTTTTTTAGATGTTTCAGGACACACCGTACACTTCTCCAGAGTGGCTGTTGGCAATTTACATCCCGCGCATCAGCGTAGCAAGGCTCCCGTTTCTCCATGGCCTGTCCTGCATTTCTGGTTTTGACACTTTATTCAGCATGGCCCTTTTGACCGATGGGAAGCGAGACTTCTTTGTAGCGCTGATTTGCCTTTCCAGGTTGCTTGGTTGGCCAAAAAGGGCGTTTGCGTTTTTTCCTGAATATATTCAGGAAAAAACGCAAACGCCCTTTTTGGCCAAGGGCATCATTGTCGAGGTTTTGCCGCTTTTCCCGAGCTTTAAAGGCGATTCAACTGTACCTCCTGAAATCTCTTTCCTGCAATTCTGCCTTGCTTTCAAATCCTCTGCGTTGCCTTCCCTCAATATATTTGTGGACGAGAGTTATCATTTATAACTCTGCAGGTTTGTGAATTGCAGTGCCCCTGAGCTCGATTTTTCAACTCCCTTTTTTGGGAGCTGGCCGCAAAAGCGCAGGATTGCTTCAGGCCCTGTTCTGCTTCCGGGCGGCAGGCTGAGCCTGTGGTTAATTCTTCTTCCTGATGGGAAAATAGAGTGACCTGTGCCTGTCCCAACACCTAGAGCTAGTCTCTCACTGGTTCCCCCTCTTCCCGTTCATCCTCAGGACAAATTGCAACCTGTACGGAACAGGAGGTTAAAGGTGCTGATTCTCGAAGGAGGAAGATTGCTAGTAAAGCGGCTGTAATGGCCAACCCGAGCACAAGGAGATGAGAAATGAGGTGCGTTTTCGAAACCTTTCCCGATCACATGGTGTACCATCTTCTGGGTTTCTCATGCATGTTTTCGATGTAGGAAGATGCCCTTGAACCTGGAGATTTTGGACCCATGGGATGGATACCACGCAGTATTACTTTAAAGGGTCTGCGTTTGCTCACCCAACCTCACCAAACCTCTCAGGCCCAAGAGTGTCCACCCTTATGTCTCAATCAGCTGTGGGTCTAGAGATGGTCAATAAAGGTGGCATCACAGCCCCTGAACGAATTTTGTAAGAATTTCTCTCTCTTTCACTGTCTTTGTTTCACGGGTTTTTAAAAGTAATTGATTTTTATAATGGGGTTTAGCTGCTTTTCACTGCTGTGTTTATGCCGCTTTACACCCACTTGACTCACTTACAGAGGGATATCAATACATTGGTTTTAAGATTCTTACTAGTCAGATATATTCTTGGGCGGTGAACAGGGGGTGTTGAGTCCAGTTCACTGAGCAAGGAGTAGGTCTTGTCTATTACATATTGGGTTTATGGAACGGTATCTGAGCTAATTTGAAACCCTTGTTTTATGCATCACCCACCTCACCTTTCTCGTTAAGCAGCCATAGTGTGTCTTCTAAACGTGTGACGCTGTTCTGTTTTGTAATTCCGTTCAACTGTAGTGGTTTTTGCATTCCCTCTATAAGTGATATCTTATGATAAGTGTCTTTTTCTGTGTGACTTATTTCACTTAGAATCGTCGTACCTAAATCCTCTCATCATGCTGCTACTAGCCTTATGACGTTAATTTCATGGCTGAGTGATATGCCATTGTACATAAGGACCACAACTTCCTTATCCATTTTTCTCTTTCCTGGGATATTTAAGGTGTAACGAAGTGGAGGTTCTTGTCAACAGAGCAGCCCTAAACTTTGGGGTGCCTGTGTCTTGCTGATTTTTAGTTTTCCCAATTTATATGCCCATGAGTGGAAGTGCCTTATGCTCTCTAAGCTGAGTTTTTTAGAGGTTTCAGGACACACCGTACACTTCTCCAGAGTGACTGTTGGCAATTTACATCCCGCCCATCAGCGTAGCAAGGCTCCCGTTTCTCCATGGCCTGTCCTGCATTTCTGGTTTTGACACTTTATTCAGCATGGCCCTTTTGACCGATGGGAAGCGAGACTTCTTTGTAGCGCTGATTTGCCTTTCCAGGTTGCTTGGTTGGCCAAAAAGGGCGTATGCGTTTTTTCCTGAATATATTCAGGAAAAAACGCATACGCCCTTTTTGGCCAACGGCATCATGGTCGAAGTTTTGCCGCTTTTCCTGTGCTTTAAAGGCGATTCGAATCTACCTCCTGAAATCTGTTTCCTGCAATTCTGCCTTGCTTTCAAATCCTCTTCGTTGCCTTCCCTCAATATATTTGTGGACGAGAGTTATCATTTCTAACTCTGCAGGTCTGTGAATTGCAGTGCCCCTGAGCTCCATTTTTCAACTCGCTTTCTTCGGAGTTGGCCGCAAAAGCGCAGGATTGCTTCAAGCCCTATTCTGGTTCCGGGCGGCAGGCTGAGCCTGTGGTTAATTCTTCTTCCTGATGGGAAAATAGAGTTATCTGTGCCTGTCCCAACACCTAGAGCTAGTCTATCATTGGTTCCACCTCTTCCCTTTCATCCTCAGGACAGATTGCAACCTGTACGGAACAGGAGGTTAAAGGTGCTGATTCTCCACGGAGGGAGATTGCTACTAACTCGGTTGGAATGGCGAACCAGAGCACAAGGAGATGAGAAATGAGGTGCGTTTTAGAAACCTTTCCCGATCGCACGGTGTACCGTCTTCTGGGTTTCTCATGCATGTTTTTGATATAGGAAGATGCCCTTGAACTTGGAGATTTGGGACCCATGGGATGGGTACCACGCAGTATTACTTTAAAGGGTCTGCGTTTGCTCACCCAACCTCACCAAATCTCTCAGGCCCACGAGTGTCCACCCTTATGTCTCAATCAGCTGTGGGTCTAGAGATGGTCAATAAAGGTGTCATCACAGCCCCTGAACGAATTCTGTATGAATTTCTCTCTCTTTCACTGTCTTTGTTTCACGGGTTTTTAAAAGTAATTGATTTTTATAATGGGGTTTAGCTGCTTTTCACTGCTGTGTTTATGCCGCTTTACACCCACTTGACTCACTTACAGAGAGATATCAATACATTGGTTTTAAGAGTCTTACTAGTCTGATATATTCTTGGGCGGTGAACAGGGGGCGTTGAGTCCACTTCACTGAGCAAGGAGTAGGTCTTGTCTATTACATATTGGGTTTATGGAACGGTATCTGAGCTAATTTGAAACCCTTGTTTTCTGCCTCACCCGACCTCACCTTTCCCGTTAAGCAGCCATAGTGTGTTTTGTAAACGTGTGTCTCTGTTCTGTTTTGTAATTCAGTTCAAGTGTAGCGGTTTTTACATTCCCTCTATAAGTGATATCTTATGATAAGTGTCGTTTTCTGGTTGACTTATTTCACTTAGAATCGTCGTACCTAAATCCACTCATCATGCTGCTACTAGCCTTATGACGTTGATTTCATGGCTGAGTGATATTCCATTGTACATAAGGACCACAACTTCTTTATCCATTTTTCTCTTTCCTGGGATATTTAAGGTGTAACGAAGTGGAGGTTCTTGTCAACAGAGCAGCCCTAAACTTTGGGGTGCCTGTGTCTTGCTGATTTTTAGTTTTCCCAATTTATACGCCCATGAGTGGAAGTGCCCTATGCTCTCTAAGCTGAGTTTTTTAGAGGTTTCAGGACACACCGTACACTTCTCCAGAGTGGCTGTTGGCAATTTACATCACGCCAATCAGCGTAGCAAGGCTCCCGTTTCTCCATGGCCTGTCCTGCATTTCTGGTTTTGACACTTTATTCAGCATGGCCCTTTTGACCGATGGGAAGCGAGACTTCTTTGTAGCGCTGATTTGCCTTTCCAGGTTGCTTGGTTGGCCAAAAAGGGCGTCTGCGTTTTTTCCTGAATATATTCAGGAAAAAACGCAGACGCCCTTTTTGGCCAAGGGCATCATGGTCGAGGTTTTGCCGCTTTTCCTGTGCTTTAAAGGCGATTCGAATCTACCTCCTGAAATCTGTTTCTTCTAATTCTGCCTTGCTTTCAAATCCTCTTCGTTGCCTTTCCTCAATATATTTGTGGACGAGAGTTATCATTTCTAACTCTGCAGGTTTGTGAATTGCAGTGCCCCTGAGCTCCATTTTTCAACTCGTTTTCTTGGGAGCTGGCCACAAAAGCGTAGGATTGCTACAGGCCCTATTCTGGTTCCGGGCGGCAGGCTGAGCCTGTGGTTAATTCTTCTTCCTGATTGGAAAATAGAGTGACCTGTGCTTGTCCCAACACCTAGACCTAGTCTCTCATTGGTTCCCCCTCTTCCCGTTCATCCTCAGGACAAATTGCAACCTGTACGGAACAGGAGGTTAAAGGTGCTGATTCTCCACGGAGGGAGATTGCTACTAACGCGGCTGGAATGGCGAACCCGAGCACAAGGAGATGAGAAATGAGGTGCGTTTTAGAAACCTTTCCCGATCACACGGTGTACCATCTTCTGGGTTTCTCATGCATGTTTTCGATGTAGGAAGATGCCCTTGAACCTGGAGATTTGGGACCCATGAGATGGGTACCACACAGTATTACTTTAAAGGGTCTGTGTTTGCTCACCCAACCTCACCAAACCTCTCAGCCCCAAGAGTGTCCACCCTTATGTCTCAATCAGCTGTGGGTCTAGATATGGTCAATCCAGGTGGCATCACAGCCCCTGAACGAATTTTGTAAGAATTTCTCTCCCTTTCACTGTCTTTGTTTCATGGGATTTTAAAAGTAATTGATTTTTATAATGGGGTTTAGCTGCTTTTCACTGCTGGGTTTATGCTGCTTTACACCCACTTGACTCATTTACAGAGGGATATCAATACATAGCTTTGAAGATTGTTCCTAGTCAGATATATTCTTGGGCGGTGAATAGGGGGTGTTGAGTCCAGTTCACTGAGCAAGGAGTAGGTCTTGTCTATTACATATTGGGTTTATGGAACGGTATCTGAGCTAATTTGAAACCCCTGTTTTCTACCTCACCCGACCTCACCTTTCCCGTCAAGCAGCCATAGTGTGTTTTGTAAACGTGTGTCTCTGTTCTGTTTTGTAATTCAGTTCAAGTGTAGCGGTTTTTACATTCCCTCTATAAGTCATATCTTATGATAAGTGTTGTTTTCTGGTTGACTTATTTCACTTAGAATCGTCGTACCTAAATCCACTCATCATGCTGCTACTAGCCTTATGACGTTGATTTCATGGCTGAGTGATATGCCATTGTACATAAGGACCACAACTTCCTTATCCATTTTTCTCTTTCCTGGGATATTTAAGGTGTAACGAAGTGGAGGTTCTTGTCAACAGAGCAGCCCTAAACTTTGGGGTGCCTGTGTCTTGCTGATTTTTAGTTTTCCCAATTTATACGCCCATGAGTGGAAGTGCCTTATGCTCTCTATGCTGAGTTCTTTAGATGTTTCAGGAAACACCGTACACTTCTCCAGAGTGGCTGTTGGCAATTTACATCCCGCCCATCAGCGTAGTAAGGCTCCCGTTTCTCCATGGCCTGTCCTGCATTTCTGGTTTTGACACTTTATTCAGCATGGCCCTTTTGACCGATGGGAAGCGAGACTTCTTTGTAGCGCTGATTTGCCTTTCCAGGTTGCTTGGTTGGCCAAAAAGGGCGTCTGCGTGTTTTCCTGAATATATTCAGGAAAAAACGCATACGCCCTTTTTGGCCAAGGGCATCATGGTCGAGGTTTTGCCGCTTTTCCTGTGCTTTAAAGGCGATTCGACTCTACCTCCTGAAATCTGTTTCCTGCAATTCTCCCTTGCTTTCAAATCCTCCTCGTTGCCTTCCCTCAATATATTTGTGGACAAGAGTTATCATTTATAACTCTGCAGGTTTGTGAATTGCAGTGCCCCTGAGCTCGATTTTTCAACTCGTTTTTATGGGAGCTGGCCGCAGAAACACAGGATTGCTTCAGGCCCTGTTCTGGTTCCGGGCGGCAGGCTGAGCCTGTGGTTAATTCTTCTTCCTGATGGGAAAATAGAGTGACCTGTGCCTGTCCCAACACCTAGAGCTAGTCTCTCACTTGTTCCCCCTCTTCCCGTTCATCCTCAGGACAAATTGCAACCTGTACGGAACAGGAGGTTGAAGGTGCTGATTCTCGAAGGAGGGAGATTGCTAGTAAAGCGGCTGGAATGGCGAACCCGAGCACAAGGAGATGAGAAATGAGGTGCGTTTTCGAAACCTTTCCCGATCACACGGTGTACCATCTTCTGGGTTTCTCATGCATGTTTTTGTTATAGGAAGATGCCCTTGAACTTGGAGATTTGGGACCCATGGGATGGGTACCACGCAGTATTACTTTAAAGGGACTGCGTTTCCTCAACCAACCTGACCAAACCTCTCAGCCACAAGAGTGTCCACCCTTATGTCTCAATCAGCTGTGGGTCTAGATATGGTCAATCCAGGTGGCATCACAGCCCCTGAACGAATATTGTAAGAATTTCTCTATCTTTCACTGTCTTTGTTTCACAGCTTTTTAAAAGTAATTGATTTTTAAAATGGGGTTTAGCTGCTTTTCACTGCTGTTTTTATGCTGCTTTACACCCACTTGACTCACTTACAGAGAGATATCAATACATAGCTTTGAAGATTCTTCCTAGTCAGATATATTCTTGGGCGGTGAATAGGGGGTTTTTGCGTCCAGTTCACTGAGCAACGAGTAGGTCTTGTCTAATACATATTGGGTTTATGGAACGGTATCTGAGCTAATTTGAAACCTTTGTTTTCTGCCTCACCCGACCTCAGCTTTCCCGTTAAGAAGCCATAGTGTGTTTTGTAAACGTGTGTCTCTGTTCTGTTTTGTAATTCAGTTCAAGTGTAGCGGTTTTTACATTCCCTCTATAAGTGATATCTTATGATAAGTGTCGTTTTCTGGTTGACTTATTTCACTTAGAATCGTCGTACCTAAATCCACTCATCATGCTGCTACTAGCCTTATGACGTTGATTTCATGGCTGAGTGATATTCCATTGTACATAAGGACCACAACTTCTTTATCCATTTTTTTCTTTCCTGGGATATTTAAGGTGTAACGAAGTGGAGGTTCTTGTCAACAGAGCAGCCCTAAACTTTGTGGTGCCTGTGTCTTGCTGATTTTTAATTTTTCCAATTCATGCGCCCATGAGTGGAAGTGCCCTATGCTCTCTAAGCTGAGTTTTTTAGATGTTTCAGGACACACCGTACACTTCTCCAGAGTGGCTGTTGGCAATTTACATCCCGCCCATCAGCGTAGCAAGGCTCCCGTTTCTCCATGGCCTGTCCTGCATTTCTGGTTTTGACACTTTATTCAGCATGGCCCTTTTGACCAATGGGAAGCGAGACTTCTTTGTAGCGCTGATTTGCCTTTCCAGGTTGCTTGGTTGGCCAAAAAGGGCGTCTGCGTTTTTTCCTGAATATATTCAGGAAAAAACGCAGACGCCCTTTTTGGCCAAGGGCATCATGGTCGAGGTTTTTCCGCTTTTCCTGTGCTTTAAAGGCGATTCGAATCTACCTGCTGAAATCTTTTTTCTGCAATTCTGCCTTGCTTTCAAATCCTCTTCGTTGCCTTCCCTCAATATATTTGTGGACGAGAGTTATCATTTCTAACTCTGCAGGTCTGTGAATTGCAGTGCCCCTGAGCTCCATTTTTCAACTCGCTTTCTTGGGAGTTGGCCGCAAAAGCGCAGGATTGCTTCAGGCCCTATTGTGGTTCCGGGCGGCAGGCTGAGCCTGTGGTTAATTCTTCTTCCTGATGGGAAAATAGAGTGACCTGTGCCTGTCCCAACACCTAGAGCTAGTCTCTCACTGGTTCCCCCTCTTCCCGTTCATCCTCAGGACAAATTGCAACCTGTACGGAACAGGAGGTTAAAGGTGCTGATTCTCCACGGAGGGAGATTGCTACTAACGCGGCTGGAATGGCGAACCCGAGCACAAGGAGATGAGAAATGAGGTGCGTTTTAGAAACCTTTCCCGATCGCACGGTGTACCATCTTCTGGGTTTCTCATGCATGTTTTCGATGTAGGAAGATGCCCTTGAACCTGGAGATTTTGGACCCATGGGATGGATACCACGCAGTATTACTTTAAAGGGTCTGCGTTTGCTCACCCAACCTCACCAAACCTCTCAGCCCCAAGAGTGTCCACCCTTATGTCTCAATCAGCTGTGGGTCTAGAGATGGTCAATCCAGGTGGCATCACAGCCCCTGAACGAATTTTGTAAGAATTTCTCTCTCTTTCACTGTCTTTGTTTCACGGGTTTTTAAAAGTAATTGATTTTTATAATGGGGTTTAGCTGCTTTTCACTGCTGTGTTTATGCCGCTTTACACCCACTTGACTCACTTACAGAGGGATATCAATACATTGGTTTTAAGATTCTTACTAGTCAGATATATTCTTGGGCGGTGAACAGGGGGTGTTTAGTCCACTTCACTGAGCAAGGAGTAGGTCTTGTCTATTACATATTGGGTGTATGGAACGGTATCTGAGCCTATTTGAAACCCTTGTTTTATGCATCACCCCACCTCACCTTTCCCGTTAAGCAGCCATAGTGTGTCTTCTAAACGTGTGACGCTGTTCTGTTTTGTAATTCAGTTCAAGTGTAGCGGTTTTTACATTCCCTCTATAAGTGATATCTTATGATAAGTGTCTTTTTCTGTGTGACTTATTTCACTTAGAATCGTCGTACCTAAATCCTCTCATCATGCTGCTACTAGCCTTATGACGTTAATTTCATGGCTGAGTGATATGCCATTGTACATAAGGACCACAACTTCCTTATCCATGTTTCTCTTTCCTGGGATATTTAAGGTGTAACGAAGTGGAGGTTCTTGTCAACAGAGCAGCCCTAAACTTTGGGGTGCCTGTGTCTTGCTGATTTTTAGTTTTCCCAATTTATACGCCCATGAGTGGAAGTGCCCTATGCTCTCTAAGCTGAGTTTTTTAGATGTTTCAGGACACCCCGTACTCTTCTGCAGAGTGGCTGTTGGCAATTTACATCCCGCCCATCAGCGTAGCAAGGCTCCCGTTTCTCCATGGCCTGTCCTGCATTTCTGGTTTTGACACTTTATTCAGCATGGCCCTTTTGACCGATGGGAAGCGAGACTTCTTTGTAGCGCTGATTTGACTTTCCAGGTTGCTTGGTTGGCCAAAAAGGGCGTATGCGTTTTTTCCTGAATATATTCAGGAAAAAACGCATACGCCCTTTTTGGCCAAGGGCATCATGGTCGAGGTTTTGCCGCTTTTCCTGTGCTTTAAAGGCGATTCGACTCTACCTCCTGAAATCTGTTTCCTGCAATTCTGCCTTGCTTTCAAATCCTCCTCGTTGCCTTCCCTCAATATATTTGTGGACGAGAGTTATCATTTATAACTCTGCAGGTTTGTGAATTGCAGTGCCCCTGAGCTCCATTTTTCAACTCGCTTTCTTGGGAGCTGGCCGCAAAAGCGCAGGATTGCTTCAGGCCCTATTGTGGTTCCGGGCGGCAGGCTGAGCCTGTGGTTAATTCTTCTTCCTGATGGGAAAATAGAGTGACCTGTGCCTGTCCCAACACCTAGAGCTAGTCTCTCATTGGTTCCCCCTCTTCCCGTTCATCCTCAGGACAAATTGCAACCTGTACGGAACAGGAGGTTAAAGGTGCTGATTCTCCACGGAGGGAGATTGCTACTAACGCGGCTGGAATGGCGAACCCGAGCACAAGGAGATGAGAAATGAGGTGCGTTTTAGAAACCTTTCCCGATCACACGGTGTACCATCTTCTGGGTTTCTCATGCATGTTTTCGATGTAGGAAGATGCCCTTGAATCTGGAGATTTGGGACCCATGGGATGGATACCACGCAGTATTACTTTAAAGGGTCTGCGTTTGCTCACCCAACCTCACCAAACCTCTCAGCCCCAAGAGTGTCCACCCTTATGTCTCAATCAGCTGTGGGTCTAGATATGGTCAATCCAGGTGGCATCACAGCCCCTGAACGAATTTTGTAAGAATTTCTCTCTCTTTCACTGTCTTTGTTTCACGGGATTTTAAAAGTAATTGATTTTTATAATGGGGTTTAGCTGCTTTTCACTGCTCTGTTTATGCTGCTTTACATCCACTTGACTCATTTACAGAGAGATATCAATACATAGCTTTGAAGATTCTTCCTAGTCAGGTATATTCTTGGGCGGTGAATAGGGGGTGTCGAGTCCAGTTCACTGAGCAAGGAGTAGGTCTTGTCTATTACATATTGGGTTTATGGAACGGTATCTGAGCTAATTTGAAACCCTTGTTTTCTACCTCACCCGACCTCACCTTTCCCGTTAAGCAGCCATAGTGTGTTTTGTAAACGTGTGACGCTGTTCTGTTTTGTAATTCAGTTCAAGTGTAGCGGTTTTTACATTCCCTCTCTAAGTGATATCTTATGATAAGTGTCTTTTTCTGTGTGACTTATTTCACTTAGAATCGTCGTACCTAAATCCTCTCATCATGCTGCTACTAGCCTTATGACGTTAATTTCATGGCTGAGTGATATGCCATTGTACATAAGGACCACAACTTCCTTATCCATGTTTCTCTTTCCTGGGATATTTAAGGTGTAACGAAGTGGAGGTTCTTGTCAACAGAGCAGCCCTAAACTTTGGGGTGCCTGTGTCTTGCTGATTTTTAGTTTTCCCAATTTATACGCCCATGAGTGGAAGTGCCTTATGCTCTCTATGCTGAGTTTTTTAGATGTTTCAGGAAACTCCGTACACTTCTCCAGAGTGGCTGTTGGCAATTTACATCCCGCCCATCAGCGTAGCAAGGCTCCCGTTTCACCATGGCCTGTCCTGCATTTCTGGTTTTGACACTTTATTCAGCATGGCCCTTTTGACCGATGGGAAGCGAGACTTCTTTGTAGCGCTGATTTGCCTTTCCAGGTTGCTTGGTTGGCCAAAAAGGGCGTCTGCGTTTTTTCCTGAATATATTCAGGAAAAAACGCATACGCCCTTTTTGGCCAAGGGCATCATGGTCGAGGTTTTGCCGCCTTTCCTGTGCTTTAAAGGCGATTCGAATCTACCTCCTGAAATCTGTTTCCTGCAATTCTGCCTTGCTTTCAAATCCTCTTCGTTGCCTTCCCTCAATATATTTGTGGACGAGAGTTATCATTTCTAACTCTGCAGGTTTGTGAATTGCAGTGCCCCTGAGCTCCATTTTTCAACTCGCTTTCTTGGGAGCTGGCCGCAAAAGCGCAGGATTGCTTCAGGCCCTATTGTGGTTCCGGGCGGCAGGCTGAGCCTGTGGTTAATTCTTCTTCCTGATGGGAAAATAGAGTGACCTGTGCCTGTCCCAACACCTAGAGCTAGTCTCTCACTGGTTCCCCCTCTTCCCGTTCATCCTCAGGACAAATTGCAACCTGTACGGAACAGGAGGTTAAAGGTGCTGATTCTCCACGGAGGGAGATTGCTACTAACGCGGCTGGAATGGCGAACCCGAGCACAAGGAGATGAGAAATGAGGTGCGTTTTAGAAACCTTTCCCGATCACACGGTGTACCATCTTCTGGGTTTCTCATGCATGTTTTCGATGTAGGAAGATGCCCTTGAACCTGGAGATTTTGGACCCATGGGATGGATACCACGCAGTATTACTTTAAAGGGTCTGCGTTTGCTCACCCAACCTCACCAAACCTCTCAGCCCCAAGAGTGTCCACCCTTATGTCTCAATCAGCTGTGGGTCTAGAGATGGTCAATCCAGGTGGCATCACAGCCCCTGAACGAATTTTGTAAGAATTTCTCTCTCTTTCACTGTCTTTGTTTCACGGGTTTTTAAAAGTAATTGATTTTTATAATGGGGTTTAGCTGCTTTTCACTGCTGTGTTTATGCCGCTTTACACCCACTTGACTCACTTACAGAGGGATATCAATACATTGGTTTTAAGATTCTTACTAGTCAGATATATTCTTGGGCGGTGAACAGGGGGTGTTTAGTCCACTTCACTGAGCAAGGAGTAGGTCTTGTCTATTACATATTGGGTGTATGGAACGGTATCTGAGCCTATTTGAAACCCTTGTTTTATGCATCACCCCACCTCACCTTTCCCGTTAAGCAGCCATAGTGTGTCTTCTAAACGTGTGACGCTGTTCTGTTTTGTAATTCAGTTCAAGTGTAGCGGTTTTTACATTCCCTCTATAAGTGATATCTTATGATAAGTGTCTTTTTCTGTGTGACTTATTTCACTTAGAATCGTCGTACCTAAATCCTCTCATCATGCTGCTACTAGCCTTATGACGTTAATTTCATGGCTGAGTGATATGCCATTGTACATAAGGACCACAACTTCCTTATCCATGTTTCTCTTTCCTGGGATATTTAAGGTGTAACGAAGTGGAGGTTCTTGTCAACAGAGCAGCCCTAAACTTTGGGGTGCCTGTGTCTTGCTGATTTTTAGTTTTCCCAATTTATACGCCCATGAGTGGAAGTGCCCTATGCTCTCTAAGCTGAGTTTTTTAGATGTTTCAGGACACCCCGTACTCTTCTGCAGAGTGGCTGTTGGCAATTTACATCCCGCCCATCAGCGTAGCAAGGCTCCCGTTTCTCCATGGCCTGTCCTGCATTTCTGGTTTTGACACTTTATTCAGCATGGCCCTTTTGACCGATGGGAAGCGAGACTTCTTTGTAGCGCTGATTTGACTTTCCAGGTTGCTTGGTTGGCCAAAAAGGGCGTATGCGTTTTTTCCTGAATATATTCAGGAAAAAACGCATACGCCCTTTTTGGCCAAGGGCATCATGGTCGAGGTTTTGCCGCTTTTCCTGTGCTTTAAAGGCGATTCGACTCTACCTCCTGAAATCTGTTTCCTGCAATTCTGCCTTGCTTTCAAATCCTCCTCGTTGCCTTCCCTCAATATATTTGTGGACGAGAGTTATCATTTATAACTCTGCAGGTTTGTGAATTGCAGTGCCCCTGAGCTCCATTTTTCAACTCGCTTTCTTGGGAGCTGGCCGCAAAAGCGCAGGATTGCTTCAGGCCCTATTGTGGTTCCGGGCGGCAGGCTGAGCCTGTGGTTAATTCTTCTTCCTGATGGGAAAATAGAGTGACCTGTGCCTGTCCCAACACCTAGACCTAGTCTCTCATTGTTTCCCCCTCTTCCCGTTCATCCTCAGGACAAATTGCAACCTGTACGGAACAGGAGGTTAAAGGTGCTGATTCTCCACGGAGGGAGATTGCTACTAACGCGGCTGGAATGGCGAACCCGAGCACAAGGAGATGAGAAATGACGTGCGTTTTAGAAACCTTTCCCGATCACACAGTGTACCATCTTCTGGGTTTCTCATGCATGTTTTCGATGTAGGAAGATGCCCTTGAACCTGGAGATTTGGGACCCATGAGATGGGTACCACACAGTATTACTTTAAAGGATCTGTGTTTGCTCACCCAACCTCACCAAACCTCTCAGCCCAAAGAGTGTCCACCCTTATGTCTCAATCAGCTGTGGGTTTAGAGATGGTCAATACAGGTGGCATCACAGCCCCTGAACGAATTTTGTAAGAATTTCTCTCCCTTTCACTGTCTTTGTTTCATGGGATTTTAAAAGTAATTGATTTTTATAATGGGGTTTAGCTGCTTTTCACTGCTGTGTTTATGCTGCTTTACACCCACTTGACTCATTTACAGAGGGATATCAATACATAGCTTTGAAGATTCTTCCTAGTCAGATATATTCTTGGGCGGTGAATAGGGGGTGTCGAGTCCAGTTCACTGAGCAAGGAGTAGGTCTTGTCTATTACATATTGGGTTTATGGAACGGTATCTGAGCTAATTTGAAACCCTTGTTTTCTACCTCACCCGACCTCACCTTTCCCGTTAAGCAGCCATAGTGTGTTTTGTAAACGTGTGTCTCTGTTCTGTTTTGTAATTCAGTTCAAGTGTAGCGGTTTTTACATTCCCTCTATAAGTCATATCTTATGATAAGTGTTGTTTTCTGGTTGACTTATTTCACTTAAAATCGTCGTACCTAAATCCACTCATCATGCTGCTACTAGCCCTATGACGTTGATTTCATGGCTGAGTGATATGCCATTGTACATAAGGACCACAACTTCCTTATCCATTTTTCTCTTTCCTGGGATATTTAAGGTGTAACGAAGTGGAGGTTCTTGTCAACAGAGCAGCCCTAAACTTTGGGGTGCCTGTGTCTTGCTGATTTTTAGTTTTCCCAATTTATACGCCCATGAGTGGAAGTGCCTTATGCTCTCTATGCTGAGTTTTTTAGATGTTTCAGGAAACACCGTACACTTCTCCAGAGTGGCTGTTGGCAATTTACATCCCGCCCATCAGGGTAGTAAGGCTCCCGTTTCTCCATGGCCTGTCCTGCATTTCTGGTTTTGACACTTTATTCAGCATGGCCCTTTTGACCGATGGGAAGCGAGACTTCTTTGTAGCGCTGATTTGCCTTTCCAGGTTGCTTGGTTGGCCAAAAAGGGCGTATGCGTTTTTTCCTGAATATATTCAGGAAAAAACGCATATGCCCTTTTTGGCCAAGGGCATCATTGTCGAGGTTTTGCCGCTTTTCCTGTGCTTTAAAGGCGATTCGACTTTACCTCCTGAATTCTGTTTCCTGCAATTCTGACTTGCTTTCAAATCCTCCTCGTTGCCTTCCCTCAATATATTTGTGGACGAGAGTTATCATTTCTAACTCTGCAGGTTTGTGAATTGCAGTGCCCCTGAGCTCGATTTTTCAACTCGCTTTTTTGGGAGCTGGCCGCAAAAGCAGAGGATTGCTTCAGGGCCTGTTCTGCTTCCGGGCGGCAGGCTGAGCCTGTGGTTAATTCTTCTTCCTGATGGGAAAATAGAGTGACCTGTGCCTGTACCAACACCTAGAGCTAGTCTCTCACTGGTTCCCCCTCTTCCCGTTCATCCTCAGGACAAATTGCAACCTGTACGGAACAGGAGGTTAAAGGTGCTGATTCTCGAAGAAGGGAGATTGCTAGTAAAGCGGCTGTAATGGCCAACCCGAGCACAAGGAGATGAGAAATGAGGTGCGTTTTAGAAACCTTTCCCGATCACACGGTGTACCATCTTCTGGGTTTCTCATGCATGTTTTCGATGTAGGAAGATGCCCTTGAACCTGGAGATTTTGGACCCATGGGATGGATACCACGCAGTATTACTTTAAAGGGTCTGCGTTTGCTCACCCAACCTCACCAAACCTCTCAGCCCCAAGAGTGTCCACCCTTATGTCTCAATCAGCTGTGGGTCTAGAGGTGGTCAATCCAGGTGGCATCACAGCCCCTGAACGAATTTTGTAAGAATTTCTCTCTCTTTCACTGTCTTTGTTTCACGGGTTTTTAAAAGTAATTGATTTTTATAATGGGGTTTAGCTGCTTTTCACTGCTGTGTTTATGCCGCTTTACACCCACTTGACTCACTTACAGAGGGATATCAATACATTGGTTTTAAGATTCTTACTAGTCAGATATATTCTTGGGCGGTGAACAGGGGGTGTTGAGTCCAGTTCACTGAGCAAGGAGTAGGTCTTGTCTATTACATATTGGGTGTATGGAACGGTATCTGAGCCTATTTGAAACCCTTGTTTTATGCATCACCCCACCTCACCTTTCCTGTTAAGCAGCCATAGTGTGTCTTCTAAACGTGTGACGCTGTTCTGTTTTGTAATTCAGTTCAAGTGTAGCGGTTTTTACATTCCCTCTATAAGTGATATCTTATGATAAGTGTCTTTTTCTGTGTGACTTATTTCACTTAGAATCGTCGTACCTAAATCCTCTCATCATGCTGCTACTAGCCTTATGACGTTAATTTCATGGCTGAGTGATATGCCATTGTACATAAGGACCACAACTTCCTTATCCATTTCTCTCTTTCCTGGGATATTTAAGGTGTAACGAAGTGGAGGTTCTTGTCAACAGAGCAGCCCTAAACTTTGGGGTGCCTGTGTCTTGCTGATTTTTAGTTTTCCCAATTTATATGCCCATGAGTGGAAGTGCCCTATGCTCTCTAAGCTGAGTTTTTTAGATGTTTCAGGACACACCGTACACTTCTCCAGAGTGGCTGTTGGCAATTTACATCCCGCGCATCAGCGTAGCAAGGCTCCCGTTTCTCCATGGCCTGTCCTGCATTTCTGGTTTTGACACTTTATTCAGCATGGCCCTTTTGACCGATGGGAAGCGAGACTTCTTTGTAGCGCTGATTTGCCTTTCCAGGTTGCTTGGTTGGCCAAAAAGGGCGTTTGCGTTTTTTCCTGAATATATTCAGGAAAAAACGCAAACGCCCTTTTTGGCCAAGGGCATCATTGTCGAGGTTTTGCCGCTTTTCCCGAGCTTTAAAGGCGATTCAACTGTACCTCCTGAAATCTCTTTCCTGCAATTCTGCCTTGCTTTCAAATCCTCTGCGTTGCCTTCCCTCAATATATTTGTGGACGAGAGTTATCATTTATAACTCTGCAGGTTTGTGAATTGCAGTGCCCCTGAGCTCGATTTTTCAACTCCCTTTTTTGGGAGCTGGCCGCAAAAGCGCAGGATTGCTTCAGGCCCTGTTCTGCTTCCGGGCGGCAGGCTGAGCCTGTGGTTAATTCTTCTTCCTGATGGGAAAATAGAGTGACCTGTGCCTGTCCCAACACCTAGAGCTAGTCTCTCACTGGTTCCCCCTCTTCCCGTTCATCCTCAGGACAAATTGCAACCTGTACGGAACAGGAGGTTAAAGGTGCTGATTCTCGAAGGAGGAAGATTGCTAGTAAAGCGGCTGTAATGGCCAACCCGAGCACAACGAGATGAGAAATGAGGTGCGTTTTCGAAACCTTTCCCGATCACATGGTGTACCATCTTCTGGGTTTCTCATGCATGTTTTCGATGTAGGAAGATGCCCTTGAACCTGGAGATTTTGGACCCATGGGATGGATACCACGCAGTATTACTTTAAAGGGTCTGCGTTTGCTCACCCAACCTCACCAAACCTCTCAGGCCCAAGAGTGTCCACCCTTATGTCTCAATCAGCTGTGGGTCTAGAGATGGTCAATAAAGGTGGCATCACAGCCCCTGAACGAATTTTGTAAGAATTTCTCTCTCTTTCACTGTCTTTGTTTCACGGGTTTTTAAAAGTAATTGATTTTTATAATGGGGTTTAGCTGCTTTTCACTGCTGTGTTTATGCCGCTTTACACCCACTTGACTCACTTACAGAGGGATATCAATACATTGGTTTTAAGATTCTTACTAGTCAGATATATTCTTGGGCGGTGAACAGGGGGTGTTGAGTCCAGTTCACTGAGCAAGGAGTAGGTCTTGTCTATTACATATTGGGTTTATGGAACGGTATCTGAGCTAATTTGAAACCCTTGTTTTATGCATCACCCACCTCACCTTTCTCGTTAAGCAGCCATAGTGTGTCTTCTAAACGTGTGACGCTGTTCTGTTTTGTAATTCCGTTCAACTGTAGTGGTTTTTGCATTCCCTCTATAAGTGATATCTTATGATAAGTGTCTTTTTCTGTGTGACTTATTTCACTTAGAATCGTCGTACCTAAATCCTCTCATCATGCTGCTACTAGCCTTATGACGTTAATTTCATGGCTGAGTGATATGCCATTGTACATAAGGACCACAACTTCCTTATCCATTTTTCTCTTTCCTGGGATATTTAAGGTGTAACGAAGTGGAGGTTCTTGTCAACAGAGCAGCCCTAAACTTTGGGGTGCCTGTGTCTTGCTGATTTTTAGTTTTCCCAATTTATATGCCCATGAGTGGAAGTGCCTTATGCTCTCTAAGCTGAGTTTTTTAGAGGTTTCAGGACACACCGTACACTTCTCCAGAGTGACTGTTGGCAATTTACATCCCGCCCATCAGCGTAGCAAGGCTCCCGTTTCTCCATGGCCTGTCCTGCATTTCTGGTTTTGACACTTTATTCAGCATGGCCCTTTTGACCGATGGGAAGCGAGACTTCTTTGTAGCGCTGATTTGCCTTTCCAGGTTGCTTGGTTGGCCAAAAAGGGCGTATGCGTTTTTTCCTGAATATATTCAGGAAAAAACGCATACGCCCTTTTTGGCCAACGGCATCATGGTCGAAGTTTTGCCGCTTTTCCTGTGCTTTAAAGGCGATTCGAATCTACCTCCTGAAATCTGTTTCCTGCAATTCTGCCTTGCTTTCAAATCCTCTTCGTTGCCTTCCCTCAATATATTTGTGGACGAGAGTTATCATTTCTAACTCTGCAGGTCTGTGAATTGCAGTGCCCCTGAGCTCCATTTTTCAACTCGCTTTCTTCGGAGTTGGCCGCAAAAGCGCAGGATTGCTTCAAGCCCTATTCTGGTTCCGGGCGGCAGGCTGAGCCTGTGGTTAATTCTTCTTCCTGATGGGAAAATAGAGTTATCTGTGCCTGTCCCAACACCTAGAGCTAGTCTATCATTGGTTCCACCTCTTCCCTTTCATCCTCAGGACAGATTGCAACCTGTACGGAACAGGAGGTTAAAGGTGCTGATTCTCCACGGAGGGAGATTGCTACTAACTCGGTTGGAATGGCGAACCAGAGCACAAGGAGATGAGAAATGAGGTGCGTTTTAGAAACCTTTCCCGATCGCACGGTGTACCGTCTTCTGGGTTTCTCATGCATGTTTTTGATATAGGAAGATGCCCTTGAACTTGGAGATTTGGGACCCATGGGATGGGTACCACGCAGTATTACTTTAAAGGGTCTGCGTTTGCTCACCCAACCTCACCAAATCTCTCAGCCCCACGAGTGTCCACCCTTATGTCTCAATCAGCTGTGGGTCTAGAGATGGTCAATAAAGGTGTCATCACAGCCCCTGAACGAATTCTGTATGAATTTCTCTCTCTTTCACTGTCTTTGTTTCACGGGTTTTTAAAAGTAATTGATTTTTATAATGGGGTTTAGCTGCTTTTCACTGCTGTGTTTATGCCGCTTTACACCCACTTGACTCACTTACAGAGAGATATCAATACATTGGTTTTAAGAGTCTTACTAGTCTGATATATTCTTGGGCGGTGAACAGGGGGCGTTGAGTCCACTTCACTGAGCAAGGAGTAGGTCTTGTCTATTACATATTGGGTTTATGGAACGGTATCTGAGCTAATTTGAAACCCTTGTTTTCTGCCTCACCCGACCTCACCTTTCCCGTTAAGCAGCCATAGTGTGTTTTGTAAACGTGTGTCTCTGTTCTGTTTTGTAATTCAGTTCAAGTGTAGCGGTTTTTACATTCCCTCTATAAGTGATATCTTATGATAAGTGTCGTTTTCTGGTTGACTTATTTCACTTAGAATCGTCGTACCTAAATCCACTCATCATGCTGCTACTAGCCTTATGACGTTGATTTCATGGCTGAGTGATATTCCATTGTACATAAGGACCACAACTTCTTTATCCATTTTTCTCTTTCCTGGGATATTTAAGGTGTAACGAAGTGGAGGTTCTTGTCAACAGAGCAGCCCTAAACTTTGGGGTGCCTGTGTCTTGCTGATTTTTAGTTTTCCCAATTTATACGCCCATGAGTGGAAGTGCCCTATGCTCTCTAAGCTGAGTTTTTTAGAGGTTTCAGGACACACCGTACACTTCTCCAGAGTGGCTGTTGGCAATTTACATCACGCCAATCAGCGTAGCAAGGCTCCCGTTTCTCCATGGCCTGTCCTGCATTTCTGGTTTTGACACTTTATTCAGCATGGCCCTTTTGACCGATGGGAAGCGAGACTTCTTTGTAGCGCTGATTTGCCTTTCCAGGTTGCTTGGTTGGCCAAAAAGGGCGTCTGCGTTTTTTCCTGAATATATTCAGGAAAAAACGCAGACGCCCTTTTTGGCCAAGGGCATCATGGTCGAGGTTTTGCCGCTTTTCCTGTGCTTTAAAGGCGATTCGAATCTACCTCCTGAAATCTGTTTCTTCTAATTCTGCCTTGCTTTCAAATCCTCTTCGTTGCCTTTCCTCAATATATTTGTGGACGAGAGTTATCATTTCTAACTCTGCAGGTTTGTGAATTGCAGTGCCCCTGAGCTCCATTTTTCAACTCGTTTTCTTGGGAGCTGGCCACAAAAGCGTAGGATTGCTACAGGCCCTATTCTGGTTCCGGGCGGCAGGCTGAGCCTGTGGTTAATTCTTCTTCCTGATTGGAAAATAGAGTGACCTGTGCTTGTCCCAACACCTAGACCTAGTCTCTCATTGGTTCCCCCTCTTCCCGTTCATCCTCAGGACAAATTGCAACCTGTACGGAACAGGAGGTTAAAGGTGCTGATTCTCCACGGAGGGAGATTGCTACTAACGCGGCTGGAATGGCGAACCCGAGCACAAGGAGATGAGAAATGAGGTGCGTTTTAGAAACCTTTCCCGATCACACGGTGTACCATCTTCTGGGTTTCTCATGCATGTTTTCGATGTAGGAAGATGCCCTTGAACCTGGAGATTTGGGACCCATGAGATGGGTACCACACAGTATTACTTTAAAGGGTCTGTGTTTGCTCACCCAACCTCACCAAACCTCTCAGCCCCAAGAGTGTCCACCCTTATGTCTCAATCAGCTGTGGGTCTAGATATGGTCAATCCAGGTGGCATCACAGCCCCTGAACGAATTTTGTAAGAATTTCTCTCCCTTTCACTGTCTTTGTTTCATGGGATTTTAAAAGTAACTGATTTTTATAATGGGGTTTAGCTGCTTTTCACTGCTGGGTTTATGCTGCTTTACACCCACTTGACTCATTTACAGAGGGATATCAATACATAGCTTTGAAGATTGTTCCTAGTCAGATATATTCTTGGGCGGTGAATAGGGGGTGTTGAGTCCAGTTCACTGAGCAAGGAGTAGGTCTTGTCTATTACATATTGGGTTTATGGAACGGTATCTGAGCTAATTTGAAACCCCTGTTTTCTACCTCACCCGACCTCACCTTTCCCGTCAAGCAGCCATAGTGTGTTTTGTAAACGTGTGTCTCTGTTCTGTTTTGTAATTCAGTTCAAGTGTAGCGGTTTTTACATTCCCTCTATAAGTCATATCTTATGATAAGTGTTGTTTTCTGGTTGACTTATTTCACTTAGAATCGTCGTACCTAAATCCACTCATCATGCTGCTACTAGCCTTATGACGTTGATTTCATGGCTGAGTGATATGCCATTGTACATAAGGACCACAACTTCCTTATCCATTTTTCTCTTTCCTGGGATATTTAAGGTGTAACGAAGTGGAGGTTCTTGTCAACAGAGCAGCCCTAAACTTTGGGGTGCCTGTGTCTTGCTGATTTTTAGTTTTCCCAATTTATACGCCCATGAGTGGAAGTGCCTTATGCTCTCTATGCTGAGTTCTTTAGATGTTTCAGGAAACACCGTACACTTCTCCAGAGTGGCTGTTGGCAATTTACATCCCGCCCATCAGCGTAGTAAGGCTCCCGTTTCTCCATGGCCTGTCCTGCATTTCTGGTTTTGACACTTTATTCAGCATGGCCCTTTTGACCGATGGGAAGCGAGACTTCTTTGTAGCGCTGATTTGCCTTTCCAGGTTGCTTGGTTGGCCAAAAAGGGCGTCTGCGTGTTTTCCTGAATATATTCAGGAAAAAACGCATACGCCCTTTTTGGCCAAGGGCATCATGGTCGAGGTTTTGCCGCTTTTCCTGTGCTTTAAAGGCGATTCGACTCTACCTCCTGAAATCTGTTTCCTGCAATTCTCCCTTGCTTTCAAATCCTCCTCGTTGCCTTCCCTCAATATATTTGTGGACAAGAGTTATCATTTATAACTCTGCAGGTTTGTGAATTGCAGTGCCCCTGAGCTCGATTTTTCAACTCGTTTTTATGGGAGCTGGCCGCAGAAACACAGGATTGCTTCAGGCCCTGTTCTGCTTCCGGGCGGCAGGCTGAGCCTGTGGTTAATTCTTCTTCCTGATGGGAAAATAGAGTGACCTGTGCCTGTCCCAACACCTAGAGCTAGTCTCTCACTTGTTCCCCCTCTTCCCGTTCATCCTCAGGACAAATTGCAACCTGTACGGAACAGGAGGTTGAAGGTGCTGATTCTCGAAGGAGGGAGATTGCTAGTAAAGCGGCTGGAATGGCGAACCCGAGCACAAGGAGATGAGAAATGAGGTGCGTTTTCGAAACCTTTCCCGATCACACGGTGTACCATCTTCTGGGTTTCTCATGCATGTTTTTGTTATAGGAAGATGCCCTTGAACTTGGAGATTTGGGACCCATGGGATGGGTACCACGCAGTATTACTTTAAAGGGACTGCGTTTCCTCAACCAACCTGACCAAACCTCTCAGCCACAAGAGTGTCCACCCTTATGTCTCAATCAGCTGTGGGTCTAGATATGGTCAATCCAGGTGGCATCACAGCCCCTGAACGAATATTGTAAGAATTTCTCTATCTTTCACTGTCTTTGTTTCACAGCTTTTTAAAAGTAATTGATTTTTAAAATGGGGTTTAGCTGCTTTTCACTGCTGTTTTTATGCTGCTTTACACCCACTTGACTCACTTACAGAGAGATATCAATACATAGCTTTGAAGATTCTTCCTAGTCAGATATATTCTTGGGCGGTGAATAGGGGGTTTTTGCGTCCAGTTCACTGAGCAACGAGTAGGTCTTGTCTAATACATATTGGGTTTATGGAACGGTATCTGAGCTAATTTGAAACCTTTGTTTTCTGCCTCACCCGACCTCAGCTTTCCCGTTAAGAAGCCATAGTGTGTTTTGTAAACGTGTGTCTCTGTTCTGTTTTGTAATTCAGTTCAAGTGTAGCGGTTTTTACATTCCCTCTATAAGTGATATCTTATGATAAGTGTCGTTTTCTGGTTGACTTATTTCACTTAGAATCGTCGTACCTAAATCCACTCATCATGCTGCTACTAGCCTTATGACGTTGATTTCATGGCTGAGTGATATTCCATTGTACATAAGGACCACAACTTCTTTATCCATTTTTTTCTTTCCTGGGATATTTAAGGTGTAACGAAGTGGAGGTTCTTGTCAACAGAGCAGCCCTAAACTTTGTGGTGCCTGTGTCTTGCTGATTTTTAATTTTTCCAATTCATGCGCCCATGAGTGGAAGTGCCCTATGCTCTCTAAGCTGAGTTTTTTAGATGTTTCAGGACACACCGTACACTTCTCCAGAGTGGCTGTTGGCAATTTACATCCCGCCCATCAGCGTAGCAAGGCTCCCGTTTCTCCATGGCCTGTCCTGCATTTCTGGTTTTGACACTTTATTCAGCATGGCCCTTTTGACCAATGGGAAGCGAGACTTCTTTGTAGCGCTGATTTGCCTTTCCAGGTTGCTTGGTTGGCCAAAAAGGGCGTCTGCGTTTTTTCCTGAATATATTCAGGAAAAAACGCAGACGCCCTTTTTGGCCAAGGGCATCATGGTCGAGGTTTTTCCGCTTTTCCTGTGCTTTAAAGGCGATTCGAATCTACCTGCTGAAATCTTTTTTCTGCAATTCTGCCTTGCTTTCAAATCCTCTTCGTTGCCTTCCCTCAATATATTTGTGGACGAGAGTTATCATTTCTAACTCTGCAGGTCTGTGAATTGCAGTGCCCCTGAGCTCCATTTTTCAACTCGCTTTCTTGGGAGTTGGCCGCAAAAGCGCAGGATTGCTTCAGGCCCTATTGTGGTTCCGGGCGGCAGGCTGAGCCTGTGGTTAATTCTTCTTCCTGATGGGAAAATAGAGTGACCTGTGCCTGTCCCAACACCTAGAGCTAGTCTCTCAATGGTTCCCCCTCTTCCCGTTCATCCTCAGGACAAATTGCAACCTGTACGGAACAGGAGGTTAAAGGTGCTGATTCTCCACGGAGGGAGATTGCTACTAACGCGGCTGGAATGGCGAACCCGAGCACAAGGAGATGAGAAATGAGGTGCGTTTTAGAAACCTTTCCCGATCGCACGGTGTACCATCTTCTGGGTTTCTCATGCATGTTTTCGATGTAGGAAGATGCCCTTGAACCTGGAGATTTTGGACCCAT